>NW_024582427.1:401149-502059 GCF_018398535.1 Haplochromis burtoni | reverse complement strand
TGTGTGTGTGTGTGTGTGTGTGTGTGTGTGTGTGTGTGTGTGGTTAATTTGCAAAAATGCATTAAATTCTAGTGAATCCCTTTTTCTTTTTTCTTTTTTTTTTTACAATCAGCTGGTCTGTTGAGTGGTCCCCAAGTTGCAAAGACAAGGGACCATTAATTTTTAATGAATGTTTATGTAATGAGAGCATTATTTTTATTGAATCATCAACACTAGTTCAGAGACTTATAATAAATGTACTGATATATGTATATACAGCCTTTAGCATAGGCTGTAATCATTTAGCCCAAACAAATCTAATCGTGTTATGTTACTACCATAAAATAAAATGAGCGTGGTTTCCTGGAACTGGAAGAAATGTGAAAGGAGTGTCCTGACGGTAAATGTGATACTTAAGCCAATGCTGAGCTACATTAATCTACAAATATGGAGTCATAATTCTGAAAAGTCATGCTCTTGTCTGTAGATAATAAAGAAACCTTAAACCAAAGCCAAAACTGTTGCCATTAGTATTCATAACAGAGGCAACTCTGAAGGCTATTGCTAATGTGTAGTTTTATTCTTTAGAGGCTCTTGATTCTGCGTATGGAGTTGCTAAATTGGAGGAGAACTATGACAAATATTTAAAGTGACAAGACTTGTACCCTGCCTCTATGGAAGGAATGGGATAGGCTCCAGCCCTTTCATGACCCTGATATGGATATTTGGAAGAGGATGCATGGATGGATGGATGTTTTACTGAAGATGCAAATGAGATTGTATTGGGAAATTCAATACTGGTGTATTACCCTTAAATGCCACATATAACCAAATTACAGTATGCAGTATGGGAGTGATATCTCAGACTCTTCAGGCCTCAGTTTGTTAAAGTTGATGACAGTGCAATTAGAAAAAGACTGGACAAGTATGGCTTGTTTGGAAGGGTTGCCAGGAGAAAGCCTTTCCTTTCTTAAAAGAACATGGGCAGCACACTTTCAGTTTGCAAACTTACAAACCACAAAATCTCTGGAACAAGTCCTTTGGACAGATAAAACCAAAGTGGACATGTCTGGCCATAAAGCACAGTACCAGTGGGTGAAAACCAAACACAGCATATCAGCACAAACACCTCATACCAGCTGTAAAGCATTTCTCTGTAAACAAAAGGTTTGTAGAGACATGTGTAAGGTAATCTGTCCAACAGCTAAAGTCTGGCCTAAATTGGGTCATTCAACAGGATAATGATTCCAAGCACAGCAGCAAATCTACAACAGAATGGCTGAAAAAGAAACGAATCAAAGTGTTACAAAGTACTGAGTTCTGACTGCAACCTGAGTCAAATTGTGGATGTTGTTTTTGAGAACACCTAACTTACACCAATCATTCTTGTGATAGTTTTACTCACTAAGTGTTACCGTTAATCACAAAGACCACTATGTGACTTGAATATGTGATGAAGTAATATAAAGTATGGATTTTGTATGTGAAGTGAGTGTTGCTGCAATTCTAAGTAAATTTGTGGAAGCAATTATGCTTTTTTGTGAATGTGAGAAATGATACAAAGGTTGGTTGATGTCCTAAAGTGGATATTTTACCATGATGCAGGATGCACTCATATTTTAGACTAATTGGTAACCTCAGGGGTGTCAGTTAAGCAATTCAGCTACAATTAAAACAGTACGCCATTTAAAATCATTATACCGTATCGGTTTTTAAAATGCATTCAACTATATGAATAATTCCAATACTATAATACTATTTGAATATTTCCAAGTAAAAATAGAATTACTGGAATTCACAGAAATGCATATAGACTTCATGTACATAGCCGACTTTCTGTATTTGATATGCTCAGTGATTTATATTAAAAATGTAGTAAGTGCAGCAGCATAATGCCAGATAAGTGTTTCCAATTTGTCACACTGCAAAACACCATTAATTTAAAATGAACAATGAGGAGAATATAAATGAGCTATACCTCTTCATTTGACAAAGGGTAGTGACAAATAAAAGAGATACAGTGTTTTTTCCTGATTATTTTCTTTGTCTTGTTAGATGCAAATTCCGTTTTTTTGTTTCACTTTTTTTAAAAGAACAAAAAAACTACATATAAGAAAAAAATGCATCTTTTTTTTAGAATGTAAAAAAAAAAATTAAAATATAGTGTTCAGTATGCTCTCTTCACTTCAGTCTTAATCAAAGAGTCCATTGACCTATGTGGAGTGGTTTGTATGAAAAGATGCCTTCATGGGAGCTTTATGAAAACTGATGATTGGGCTTTCTTTCCTCCAGCCTGCAGCTCTAGTCACAAATAATACTGGTTAATGTTTGCACTTGTATAAAATGCATAGACTCTGTAATTCCGTGCATGCACATTTAAAAACATACTTTTCAGTGTTCTTGTGTACACCCAGATTCACACAGTGTATGTCATTCTGCATTCTGTAACTGTTGAGGTGGACCTCCAGGTCAGGTCAAGCTGTGGCTCCTGCAGTGCAGAGTTCTGCTGCAGGCCACTAATCTCGCTCACCCTCCTCCTTCACAAGGCTGAAAAGGCTTTAAAACGAGAAAGACCACTTAGCCAGCTCTGTCAGAAAACTGCCAGTGGTTTACAGTAAGAGGCATAGCTGGGGAGGGGGAGAGAGAGTGGGTTGAGAGGACTTTCCTTCTTCCATAAAGATGAAAGATTATCCAGATTGTCAGAGATTGTATGCCACTATCAGATGAGGGTATAGCTTTAATGAATGGGGTCTCATCCGACCAAATGAAGTATGGGAGATTAGCTCAAGACTGTCAGCTTGTTTCCATTAAGCCTTTCCGAGCAGGATGGATTTTTTTGGACTTTGAAAGTTAAAATGCCCTCGGTTTTATTAAACGAACGTAAAATTTCTTTCCGAGTTGTGTCTTAAGACTTTTAATTCTTCGTACATTTTCTTCTTGAAGTTATGCAAGCCACTTCATGCTGTTTGCCTAAAAGCAAAAATAACAGATGTAAATATGTAATAAAAATGTGATGGATAAATAAAACCTGCACATACAACAGTTGTATTAGTATTAGTTTGGCTTATAGAAAGCTTTGACTCCTCAAGCTCATAGTTATAGTTGAAATTCAATTACAACATACAATACAGTATTTTTGAAATATGAACTTTTTTCTCTCTGTTTAGACTGGAAAGCAATGTCCTCAGTTTTATTAAATTTTATTATGCAAATGTTTTTCAACACATTTTAGTGATGTCAAAAAGTGATGATATCCTTGACCTTCAGGGGTGATATCATAGAAAATATCTGATTCACTGTGGCGACGACCTTTACCTGCCCTAACAAGGACAACCTTGTGTGGATGTGGTTCTGGTAGTGGAATGAGCTTTCCAGATATTACGTGATTGGTTATTTAAATCCCAGCCCGTCCATGAGCTTAAGTGCCCACAAACCAGACACTGAAACTTAAGTTTCTTTCACTGGCAGGCGAGCACGTTGCATGGTGTGCCAGTGTGAAAATGCAAAGTGTTTCACAGAATGTCTCTTGGGTTAAAAGCTGCTACGTCATGGCAGATCATAAGCACTTACATTACCTCACTGGTGTAACCTTAGCATCCCGAATGAAGAATCCCCCCACAAGCAACAGAATGTATAGTATATATTAAAAAATAGGGATTTGTGGTGTGGGCAGGCCAAGCCTTAGTAAAAAAAAAAATGTCCATGAAGCCTCCAGACAGGCAATTAATCTGTTTATATTCCTGACAGGTTACTCCTGTCCTTAGGGGTTGAACAACACAGTAAAGAGAGTTCTGTCCTTCATTAGCAAACTGATGGCAGTTCATTATTGAGTTTTGTCCTTTGAATATCACCACCACCTTGCAATGCACACAGGTCCTCTATAGCTATGCTCACATTATGTATGGACTCTGTAGTTGGCAGTCTGTTCCTGCAAAGCTGTCCATTAAAGAATGTGGGGGAGACAATGGTTTCCCTTTAAATGGTCTTGGAAACGTGCTGTTCCAGAAGGATTTTGGAATTTCTCTTATATAACACTAAAAAATTTGACTTTTTTGTTAATATAAGTATGCAGACACATTTCTAAAGTATTCTAAAAGTATTTCATTATGCACTCCACACTGTATATAAATGCCACTTGTTTTGCACATGTCCAACTACTAACCTCTGTGTATTTTATATATTTTATTTTAATGTTTACTCTATTTAATTTGTAAAATAGGTATATATATATACACACACACACACACACACACGTAGAAAAACATATTTAGTATACACATCCAGTAATGCATACACTCTTATATTGTACATATATTTATTACTCTCATATTTAGCCATTCTTATATTTTGCTTGTTTTATGTTATTGTATTTTTGCACACCTCTGTTGCTTGTGAAGCTCGCACACAAGAATTTCACTCGCATGTACTGTACTAGTGTACCTGCACATGTGATGTGACAATAAAAGTGATTTGATTTGATTTGATTTTTGTTCAACCCACCGTTCCTTTTTATTTGTTTTTAAAGAGATTTGACTGACCCGTTTCTGTTCTTGAAACCTCAGAGGTTTTTTTTTCTTCCATAAACTTAGAGGTAGTAATTTTGACAAACAGCACAGCTTCCAAGCAGCACATACCTCCCATTACTAAGAGTCCTGCTGCTGTGAAGTATCCTCAGCTCTATTTTTTAAATGGTTATGCAGATGCAGAAGGAAAATTGGCACAGCCAGATCTCCTACCCAACTAGCTCTAAACATATTGTTTTTAAATGCTAATTCCAACTTAGATTTCTACTATGCTTTTTTTTGTTCTGTTTTTTCTTTCTTTCTTTGATCCTAACAAGGCTAGTTTTTTGCATAGTTAATGGGTCCTGTTGGAAAAGAAGCACTACTGTTGCTTTGCTAGTAAGTTGAGAGACAAGGAAGCACTTTAACTGGAAAGACAGGGAAGACAAAAAGACAAATTAAAACCTCTGAGAAGAGGAAGAAGTGATACGGAAAGGAAGAATGACAGGCAGCCGTAGAGTCACAAAGACATCAGGTAGGTGAGGCGCTCTGAAAAAGACAAAGACGGATAGAAATAGCGAAAGATGCAAAGACAGCATCACAGAGAAAATGAGGCGGTGGGTGGAAGAGAGAGAGCGAGAGAGATGGGAGAATTTAGAGAAGCAATGAGGAGTGGCTGCGGAGGATTCCTCTATACCTGTGGAGGAGATTAAGGGTCTACATCCAGCGTGATTAATGAGCTGGCCACTGATTGCTCATCCCCAGTCTCCCTCCCATGAATAATCACCACGCCAGCACTCCCAAAGAGAAAGCATGAATTTCTGCATGTGTATATGAGAGAGAGGAAGACAAAGTGCTTGTGTGTACATTAGATATGCAGCACATCAAGAGTATGCATATATGAGAGACATTAAATGAGCAGTATGCATGTACAATATGTGGAAGAGATGTGATATACACAGAATTAACTGAGCGTGCATAGTTATGTCTATATATACACAACATAACTCAGTGTGTCATTGTGCTTTATATGATGTATTTACTAATAGCTGCAGCCCACCTGCAGAGAGCAGCCCTCATATTGAATGCACAGTAAAGCACCAAGATCATTTGTACGCACCGTGGGCTCCCAGTGGGAGATCTGGCTCCCTACTTGCACTGTATAAACCCACTGGTGTCATTATGTTTGGAAGACATTATTACAGTTGATATTGAGGTAGCTCCCCTTATTATTTGTGGTGTATTGTGTGGGGAATGTTGCAAATGAGTGAGGACTGATTAATTGTAATATATATATATATATAGTATATATATATATACACAAACACTCATATATATATATATATATAATACGTTTATATATTAAGATTATATAAATATTATATAGTGTGGTGTGTGTGTTGTGGTGTGTGTGGTGTTGTGTGTGTAGTGGTGGTGTGTGTGTGTTGGTGTGATTTAATTTACAATAATGCGCATTTAACTGCTATTCTTGTCACTGAACCTTATTGCCTACCTGTGTTTTATAAGTGGAGCTTAAAAGTTTTCATTGTTATAAAGATTTACTTAACAGCTCTACTTACCTGTATTTGTCTTAGTTTGTGTAGTTTAATTGTACAGTGTATTTTTAATGCTTACATTTAAAATAGATAAATAATTTTTTCCCATATTTGGGAAATTATTTTGTTATAGTGGTATATGATACTACTAGCACTACTAACAATAATAATTATTTCAGAGTCAAATAAGCAAAATAGAATTTAAGTTGATCATTTTCTGCTAGACTGATATTGTATTACAGAGTTATTGCAAAAAGTATGAATTTATTTATTGCTAAAGGCGTCAAGGCCTTTTTCTCAATCATGCTGCAGAAGATAACAGGTGGCATGTGTCACTCTGATTGGAAGTGCACTTTGCGGGAGGAAACCTGTGTTTATAAACAGTTTGACACACAAAAAAACGATTGTGCTTTCTTGCCCGATGGTCTAAGATTGCCTGTTGTCATGATTTATGATTGTTGCCTGGCAACAATCACTAAGAAAATCCATGTTGTTGTCTCTAAAAAAAATAAATAAATAAATAAAAAAATAATAACCTTAGTGCTTAGTTGCTTTGAATCCTTCAAGTTTCTGTGCCTAGTTTGGCAACTTTGCAAGAACATGTAGGAAGTGTGAAGGCTGGCAAATCAAGCCCACTTACTGTAGCAGCTGCTTTTCACTAAGCGATGAGCCTAATGATTAATGCCTGAATCTTAATTTACCAAATGAGTTCGAATGAGGATATTTTTTTTCAAGAGGGTCAAATATGAATAATCAAGTGTGTCGTGCATGTATTTGCATATATAATTCACGACAAGAGGACAATATAGTTGTCATGAGACGTTACCCTGCTCCAAGGCAAGTAAACAATGACTGACACAGAGAGAGAGAGAGAGAGAGCACTTTGCTTTTTAAGGTATGAAGAGGCTCTGTGAGTGAAAATAAATACATTTATGTTTCTACGATGTGAACAATGCAAAACTGTTTGATTAACACACATTCTTAAAATAAAGTGAGTGTAAAAAAACATATATCATCACATTTGTTGCTAAGTTGGTTGTGGTAGTGTGATGGTCTGGGACTGCTTTACTGCTTCAGGATCTAGGGAACTTGCTTTAATTCTTGGAACCATCAGTTCTTCTCTGTACCACAAAATAATGAATGAGAATGTCCGGTCATCAGTTCATGCAATGAAAGTCAAGCACACTTCCACTGCAGGACGGTGATCCAAAACACCACCAACACCAGCAAGTCCACCTTTGAACGGCTGAAAACAAGAATAATTAAATAAAACAACAAAGGTTATGGAGTTTCCTAGTCAAAGTCCAGACTTGAATCCAGTTGAAATACTTTAACATGAGCTTAAACAGGCCGCTCATGCCCTAAAACCCTCCAGTCTGGCTGACAAATGCAAAAAACGAAGGAATCAAGAAGGGGGTAGATAATTTTTTACGGTATTCTCTGCACTCATCGGTGGCCACTTCAGTCGTTTGCCTTCAAGTGGAGAAAAATTTAACTTGTGGGACCCTTGTGTTTAGTGTCATCAGCTGTTCTTATGGCCGTTGAAGTTGCCAGATGTAATGGACTTTATATGGCCTTTGGTCGTTATGTCAGTTTGAACTGCTTCCTTTGTGGACTGATATTGTAAATTCCTCTCCTCTTCTTTTGGTGCAGCCTTTTAGATGTTGAGCTATTTTTAATTCCAAGCTCTTTTGGTGCAGCAGTGTGCTGTGGCATTTATGTACCAAAAGTTCTGCTGATTTTAGAAAATAGATGCTACCAGTGCACATAGATAAATAAATAAATAAATGGACAGACACGAACGCTTACTCAAGGAATACACCTGGTGCAAATCGATCAGGTCACTCCTGTGATGTCTTTTGCACAGCACCATGTATTATATATGGACTCTTTTATTTCAAAAGCTCACACTACTGGATACTCACTGCTGCTCTGGTTCCTGACTTCGTACCCTCTTTACATGTTCCGTGCAATTTAACATGGCTTCCATAAAAATATCAAATGCTATTTTAAGCAATGCAATGTTTCAGAAAAGCACTGTGGTGTATCTGGTATACACTGAGTTGAGCTAGTTGTGGAATTGGATCCAGTGTCCGGATCAGAGTTGGAAGATGACGTAACCACAAAGATTATAAAGTTAATTTCATAGAGATTTTTTATGAAACTGTTTGCCTTCCTTCCCATCCATCCATCCGTCTATCCATCCATCCAATTTCTGTTTTCTGTTTTCCTCCAGTAAGCCGCTCTGTGCACTTCTTTTCAGCAGTAGCCTTTCGATCACCAGCCCACAATAATTTCTACCTCCCACTTCTGTAGATATCATCGTTCTCAAGCTTGTGAAATACTGACTTTTTTGCCTTCTGTTATTTGATGAGGTATTGTTGAAGTCTGTATTAAAATTTCACTCGGATTGTGCTTTGGGCAAACTCTAAAACTGGGTGCACTCTTTTTCAGTCAGTGAAGAGACTAAATTTTAGAATGGTGCATCAAATTAAGGAGATTCAGTTAAGATAATCGCATTACAGAATATTCTGTTTTCTAATAAAACACTGTTGAGAATTTCATGTCACAATAATTCAAAACGTTTCATCATTTAATTCTACTCTAATTTTAATAGTGCTCCCTTTTACTTGTGTGAATGGTGTCTAGGTCAAAACAATGAGGAAATAAAACTGAAATGTAAAAGGACTTTCTGATGTTTGGTGGGCTATCTTGTTAGCAAGTCATTTCAAACTAGAATGCGTCATAACATGATTACAGTTTGTGGGACACTGAAATTTTGAGGCTGTTCAAACAGTGGTTTGGTACAGATGGGTGGTGGAAAAAAAATCAAACCCTTGACCTCTAAAGTGATGGCGTTATGCTCTCTGTGTACCATTGGCCCACTCACTCGCAGAGACTCATAGAATCATGGCACACAGACACGTGGTATGTCATGGTTCAGCGTCTCATTTCACACTTTAAATTAGCTGGAGGAATGTGGAATATTTTCTCTTCTTACCTACACTTAGCTACGTAGACATTGTTTGAAACACAAATTAAGTAATCTAAACAAAACTTTGCATAATGTGTGTCTGTCAGCTTATTTTGTGCTTTCTAGGCCTACTCGCATGGCTTCTCACGTCCCACTCCTTCCCCTATAACCCTGATTCGATATGTCTTTATCTTCTTGCTGTGCATCTCACCACCTCCACTGTTCCATCTTCGGACTTATCCTCTAAGAAAGACATTCGACTTCTCTGCTTTGTGGCCTGATATCTTCGTGGTCTCATAGAAGTAGGAAGGGACAACTCTCTGAGTTGCATTGTTGAGCTTGCCCTAGGAGCTCTTCTACGTGCTCAGCATCAAATTGTTCTCACACACACGCACAATGTACAGTTTTACATCTTTAAATTCATTGCCTTCTTTCATCGTAGATTTTTTTTTACTTTGTTTTCTATTGGCATTTCATCTCAAGTTCCCTTGTTTCTTTTCACATTTGTTTTATTTTCTGGTTTAAACCCTTGTTTCTGTATTTGTTTCTTGCAGTATTTGGCCTCACTCCTTCTCTGTTCTCTCACTCCTTTTATTTTTTTTATTCATGTATATCCCCCCTGAGCTTGATACAGGAAACTTCCCTGTCAGCTGATCCATAGCTCGGTTAGCAGGGATGATCGATCAGAGGAGCTCCTGAATTCCCCAGAGTGTCAATTACTAACTTACATATACGTTAGGAGCTATTTTGGTAAAAAGGAAGGGAGTGTAGGAATCATTAACTAGCTAATGTCATGACAACCTTTCCCAGTCAGCCGGGGCAGAGTGGGCACTGCCTGTGGATATGCAATTTGTCTGGGTCATTTGAGAACAGGACAGAGCATGGGAGGAGTTTTTTAAAACCGATTTTTATAGGGTCCCACAAAAGGCAGAAATAATGTTCATAGTTAAAATAAACATGGATGTAATTCATTATCCTGAGACTGGATGTTTTTAAAGTGCACTTTGAAGTGGCAACTGAGGCTTAATCGTTGGCTAGATTTTTAGCTCTTTTTACTTCAAGCACAAATAAATAGTTATATATTTTCCTCCCCAAAGTCAAAATTGACATTGTTCTGAAATTACAAAAGTAAATGAAAAAACAAAGAAAAAAAAAAGCTTATACATTGTCAAACTCACCAAAATTTAAACCATAAAAATAGTATAAACACAAAGTTTTCTCGCTTTGTTCCACATTTTTCCATTAAATTCAGGGATTGATTGCCTGTTTGAGTTTTATGCAGGTGAAGATGAACATTTATAGCACATGTGATGACATAGTTAAGGTTTTTAAACCAAATATAGATGTTGCATTAAGCAACAGTAACCAACCAACAGCAAACTGTGCTAATATGTATTTTTTCTAAGGCACAGCCCATATTATTTCTGTATTTTTGTTGGAAAAGTTTAAAAACTATTTACAACCTCAGTGCATGCAAGCAAAAGGATTCACTTCTGGCTACCTTACCCAGAATAAGGGCATGTCCCAGATATCTGCGCTGGAGTAAAACTATTAGTTTTATACATGTATACTGATGATAATACAGAGATGTACTGGGCCATATTTCACAAAGCAGGTGTAATGTAAACTCTGAGTTTGTTAACCTTGAAATTAGGGAACCTCTGGGTTTCTGGATTAATCAGTCGCCAGTGTAAGAACAGAGACTGTGATTACATCACAGATTTATTATCAGCTCAGAATGAAATCAATAGGCTGCATCTTTCTAACTCTGTAACTCTGTGGACAGAGCAGCTAAGTTGTAAGCCAATTCCCTAGCACTGAAACATGTAGTGTCAATCACTGTTTAAATAAAGCTTATATATATGAAGCTTTGGACACATAACATACTAATCAACTACCAACCACTCGTCATGTTGGAATGATTGACACTGATGGAAAAATGTCTGTCACAGTTGGCGATTGGAGATTATGTGAACATTTGAGGGAATATTTGTCTGAAATGACTAAAACTGGACTAAATGTAGTTTAAAGTGATTTTTAAAAGCAGGCTGCAGACAGTTTGATTGTATTCTGATTGGATTTCATGTTGAAATATGCTGGCATGTTGTAATACACTTATTAAATCAAGCAACATTTTAAAAGGTCCGATGTCTGAAAATTCAAAGTGAAAACCTCAGCATATTTTCCACTGAAAATCCCCGAAATGAGTCTTGCTGGGTTTAAATAATATGGCAGGCCAACAGAAAACACATCTTTTCTGTTCGATCGATATTTCTCTTTGGTTTCTATTGATACACATTCATGTTCATTAGTCAACTGTATTAAAATGGAGGCTCTTCTCTCTTTTGTTGTCATGGTGAGTCGTGTTATCGGAGCTCCATTAATAATGGCTTTCTTTCTCTACTCACGGATGAGTTTAAGTCAGGGTCAACATACTTAGAATTGATTGAACCAACTCTGTTGAGTCTTTCGGTTTATAGCTAGGCTCTGAGTTTGTTCAGAGTGTGTTCTGTAATAGGTCCATGGTCTGATTCAACTCCATAAACAGGCTTAGGTCTTGGAACAATACAGCTCACCTAATATGGTCTAAGATGTATTCTACATGCAGGTCAAAAAAGAAAACAGAAATCATAAAACACAAAATGTAAAACACTGACCCTTTCAGCTATCAGAACTTAGTGACTCTGATATTCAGATTTATCTTTCTTAATCCTTTCTTAATTTAGCAACTGGTGAAAGAAAAAATGTTTTCTTTTTTTAAATTTATATGCATGCATGTTTGCAGTACCTTTCCATCCTAAATTATGAATTTTGTCACGGAAACTCAACACAAACTCCATTTGCCTTACTCACACGTGCACATTGGATGCCTGTGTTGAATGTAGTGCGTTGTCCTCCTGTAGACTAGTCCACAAATTTAAGAAGGCTCACTAAGGGTATTGTCTTCACTTCACTTCACTTCATTTTAAGCATATGTTGTATTGGAGAAAATGATGTTTAAATATACTGCTTTATCCGTATCATTACCTGCTCAGTCTTAGGGAGTTTGGGGGCCTTTTCCAGCAGATGTTGTGCCTGAGTATCACATTTCAGTTCTAATGTTGCTTTAGTTTTTACCTCTCAGGAAGAAAAGGCTGATGGGATATTGTCATCACCCCAGCATGCAGGCTTGGCATAGACACCCAAGTTTGTTCAGGCCATAACTTGAGAAAGAAGCACCCTAGGATTTTCAAACTGATATCATGGGTGCAAGTTCCAGTGTTAATGGCCTCCAACTCAAGGTCAGAGGTCAGGTTTTCTAAAAATCTTGTGAATGCAATAAATCAAGAACAAGGTGACGTAGGGTTTTGAAATTGATACCTTAGGTGCATCTAGTATTTTATTATTATTATTATTATTATTATTATTATTATTATTATTATTATGTTTTGGTACTTCATTACCTTTTTTTATGTACAGTGGTCCATCGCTATAACGTGGTTCTCTCGGCCCCGCTGTTTTGCAGATCTATTTTGGTGCAATTTTACATGCTTTTTTCCCTCTTACAGCGCATTGTGTTGTGCGTCCTGATTGGCTGTAGACCACTGTCAATCAATCTCATGCCGTGTCTCCTGCACGAATGCATTCAGCTTGTCAAATTTACATAAATCTTCGATCGCTAGCAGTGTGTTTTTAATTTTTTTCACCAACAAACACAACAATGTCGACGAAACATTTTGCACCGTCAAAGGCAACCGCAGGTGCCTTTGGTTTCTATAATACTGGACTTATTTTTCTACAAAGGTTTGAACTTTGAGAGTGTTTAAACAAGAGAACAGTGTGAAACTGTTCATGCCTGTCTGAGAAAAGTGTAAGAAGTGTGCAGTGGGGGGTTTTACAGCCTTAAAGCATCTATAATAATTGTAAAAAATAAAGCTGGCTACTTCGCAGATTTCACCTACGTTATTTTTAGAACGTAACTACCGCGATAAACAATGGAACAATGTATAGACTTATTTTGTGTGCATCACTGTATGTATCGTTTGTACTGAGCGATCTTGGGCAAAAGAGATTTAAAGTCTCTAGAGTGCTGTGTGGGGTTTTTTTCTGGTTAAATTACAGTCAAATTAAAAAACAAAAGTAATTCTGGGGTCTTATAATGTGAAACCGTGGCTCTGATCCTGATCTGATAAATTAATTCAGCTCTGCCTTTTAACAAGTCCCTGTTACTCGATGTGCAAAAGTGACCATAGTAACACCTCATGCCAAATGGTCTGTCAACACGGGGGGACCTGTCTGATCAAGCAGCTTCACAAGTTGCTGAAGGTGTTGTGAATGAGGAACAGCATTGCTTTTCAAAGCAAGAGTGCTGAAAAGTGGGGTCTGCCTGTGAACATAAAACCAAAGTTGCAATGTGTGACTGTCATCTAAAGCTCATTAAAGGTGTCTATTTCCTTTAACTCTTCAGAAGCCAACTTTCAAGGATCTAAAGACTTTAATTACAGCTTAAAACATTAAAAAAAATATTCATTAATGACTCACCTAGACTCATTTCCATTGGAAAATGACATTAAAGCAATCATTATGATTTGTAATTATTATTATACACCAATTTTTCCCCTTGCACACAAAGGCAGAGGTTTTTCTGTCTCTTCTTGGTCTCTTGACTGTAATCTCAGCAGGTTGAGTAAGGATGGGCTCAGAATTAATTTCACGGTGTCACGATTAATTTCACAACTAGTCCGTCTTTCATAGGTCTTTTTTTTTTACCATGGTGTTTCTGACAGACATTAAAAGTGATGACTAATATATCAGCCGCAATGTTAAAAGTTTAGATTGACCTCATATGATGATGTTTTGACAGAAACATCTAAACACAACCGCCGATTTTGGATTGACGGTGCATTTTCTATTTGATTTGGTTTGCAAACAGCAAGGTAACTGCCTTGCTTTAGGGCTTCGAAGGTTATCTTTTCACCGCTGCCATATTGCTTTCTGACAGGATGGATTGAAGGTATTCATTCCAAAACGAGATAAAAACAGTGCTATCTAAAATTCACCAACCTATACCTGATGTAGTCCTCAAACAGATTTAAGCACACAAACACAGCATACTAGTGCAACCAGTTTTCTTATTTTCCCCTCTTCCTCAGTACGCAGTTAGTTCTTATAGCAAGAATTTGTCTGTGGAATTGAAATGATTACAAACTTGGAGTTAACAGCCTCAATATGCAGTTATGCTGAAAAGAAAGAACATCCTAATCCATTTTATGGTTTTATCTATTAGGACATATCACGTCATCTGGTCTTTATTAAATTTCAAATTATTTAAAACCAAACTCTAGTGGACAACAACTCGTGACAAATAACAAAAACTGCCAAAATGAAGAAATAGAGTCTGAAAAACTAATACACACCGTGATTTAGGAGCTTGTGGAGACGCCTTTGGCAGCAACAAGTTGCAGCAATTGTTTTTCGTATGATTTTATCAGTACCTCGCATTGATTTGGAGGAAAATTTGCACACTTTTGCTGTGCACAGCTCTCTTAAGGCTACAGGACGTCAGCCAGGTTAAGGTTTGGACTTTGGCTCGGCACTTGCATCACCTTGATTATTTTTTGTTTTTAGCTGCTCTATTTTAGATTTGCTGCTGTGTTTGAGGACCAGATCTTTGATATTATATCTTGATAAGGAAATCTACGAGTGTGTGTTAAGTCAGTTACTACAGACTACAATTTATTGCTTGTATAAACTGTAGCTGTTCTGCACATAATTCATATTAATTACATTTCATAAATGAACATGGAGACTTTTTAACTCTACCCTTAAATAATGTATTGATGGTTGCGTCTGTCCTAAGAGTGAGCATTCATTGCATAAACACACAGCAAGCTACACGGGTCTTGCTTCCAATGCACTGTATTAAATTCAGTGTGAGCAGTGGTCTACTTGAAATTCACTGTACCACCTGAAATCACCCCTCCAAGCCATGTCAGATCAATGCATTTCATCCCTCATCTGTCCACATGGCACTCAAAGCCTGTTCTGCCACCCAAATTACTGATCTGCTGAATTATAACTTTGTTGGACCTGGCAGTGTACTGTACCCAAGGCATTCTGAAATATCACTGACAGACCGAGCTGTCAGCATGGATATATCTATCATCTGGAGAGCTATGTGAAACAGACAGCTAATATCCCGGGGTCTTTTACAACAGGGTTTGTCACAGTCGGATTCCAGACAGCAAGTTCCCCAACAAACATTTCAAAGTCTCTTAGCCATCTCGTTGAAGTCTGTTTGGACAATGAAATATTGTTCCTGGTGGATGTCAAAATGGCGATTTGTTGTGATGCTGGCCTCACCACTGTTATTCAGTCAGGAATTTAGGAGTGTTCTAGTCTTTTTCTTCATGTAGGTCTATGTGTTATGATGCTGCATGTTATGATAGATTAAATACATGGAGAGGAAGCTGAAGTTAGGAAACTTTAATCATTTTTTTTCTCTACAAGCATTCGGATAGCTGTGATAGCAAAATGTCAGGTGTGTAAAAATATGTCATCACACTAAGTTTAGTTTATTCTTAATCAGTTCCTCAACATTTTTTTGGATCTAAAAGAATCTCCATGGCAGGCAGATACTTTCAAGTTTGTAATGCTTCACTAATTTTAGCAGCTGCAATAAATAAATGACGCTACTGTCAAAGTCGGGCTGTAACGCGCTGAATAACAATTACACTAGAAACCACTGTTAGATGCCACAGAACATGAAAGAGAATATCCATAAATCTATTGTTCGCTAATATTGGTAGAAAGTAAATGAATTGCAATGGTGTCTAAATAAATGTTGCTTTTACATAGGTAAAATGGTAAATGGACTCAAATTATTCCTTATATTTAACTATATTAACTACCTTATATTTAGCAATGTTTAACAATTAAAATATGCTAATTAGTCTGTAATATTATGTGATTGCATTTGGTCTTTAGCATCATCAGGGATTCCAGTAATAGTATTTTTTGTGTGTTTTCGCATCAGTGTATCCTCAGTGTGATACCCTTTCTATAACTATTTCAGTGCTGCAAGGTCATATAACAGGATCAGTTGACACACACACAGTGTTTGTGTGTGTGTGTGTGTGTGTTACACATGAGGTGATTAGCTGATTGTTGCTCTCAGTTGGCTCCACTGAGATTTTTGTCAGGTATCTGTGTTACTTACATTTATTGAATTGTTTCCTGAGCCAGTATTGACGTGGGATCACGTATCATGTCAGTTGTGACTCAAATGAATTGCAGATACACATAATATCTTTTGGCAGCAGGCATACATGCATCAACTTTAAACCGATACAAAAACTGGAAAGCAAATGATGAGGTGGTGTGGTGCAATACAGGCCACACAATATATTTAATAGTTTAAAATACATGTTTCATGTTATAACATATCCCATGACCCAGAATACATTTAAGACAGTACAAAGTATATGATGAAGCTTTTGGATTCAAAGTCTTACTGGGACCATGTAGATTTGGTGCCTGGCCACACATCTTGGCGACAGATACTATTTATAGCGCCAGCGGGAACAGAGAAGAATAATTCTTAATTTGCCGTAAAGGTGAATTGAATTGGACGGCCATTTCAATGAACATAAATTTCCCTTAATGAGAAGAATGATATTTGGCTGGCTGCGTGTCCTCTGATATGTGGTCTTTCTTCATACTGCATATCCTTCACAGCCGGACAGCTGTTTATCCTCCTTGGTCCAGTTGTAATGAGATGAATGCTTAGAAATGTGTTCAGCTTGGCTATAGTTCCAATTCATCAGCACTCATTCAGATTTGTGATTTTTCTCGTTATTTCTCCATCTTCCCCTTTTTCTCAATCCTTTCTTCTTACTGTTGTCTCTTTCTCTGCCAACCGCAAATTATTTTCCTTCATGCTCTCATTTGAACAGAGGTTGTCCAGCTGAGCCTGGCCGAGGACCAGCGAATCAGCGTCTCCACAGTAACAGTGGGCCTAAGTGCAGTTCTCACCTGCGCCATCCAGGGGACGCTGCGCCCACCAGTCATCTGGAAGAGGAATGGCATCATCTTAAACTTCTTGGACCTGGAGGACATCAATGTGAGTTCATGTCTTTTTCCTTGGTTGATGTAATTATTTGTGGTTGTTGGTGCGCAACTGCAAACTACACAACTATAAAGTCAAGTTGCTGGTTCTTTATGGCTATAACCAGTTAAAAACTGAGGTTGTTTGATTTTTATTGGCGGATAAGGTTTTGTACATAAACTGCTTGTGTAAGTCAGGTATTATATATGGAAGCCGTTTCCACCACTAAAAAAAAAAAGAATCCATAAGTCAAAATTTTGAGTTGTTTTCTTGAAATTTTGATTTATTAACTCGAAATTTCGAGTTAGCGCTGCCAATCGGTAATCTATGTGAATGACGTCATTTCCTTGTTACCCGGAAGCTGAAGCCCTCAGCTACAAATGCTACAGCTAAGCTACCAGTATTATAGCCAATCATGAATGCACAGATTGCTGAGTATTTCCAGCGTGGCTTCACAAATGATGAAATCCTTGTGTTATTAGCTGAATCACATGGAGTTGCTATCAGCAAACGTACTCTCAAAAGTGCCAATTTGTTGCAATCTGGTTTTGAGTGCGCATTCCTCTGTGCCATATCCTTCCGGGTAACAAGAAAATGACGTTATTCACGTAGATTACTGATTGGCAGAGCTAACTCAAAATTTTGAGAAAATAACTCAAAATTTTGAGAAAATAACTTGAAATTTTGAGCTATGGATACTTTTTTTGTTTCTTTTTTAGTGGTGGAAACGGGCTTCCATAATTATAAGCTGTTGTAGTAGAAGCAAGCAAAAATTTACCACCTACTTTTCATCTGCTTTGTTTCTTCTGACCATAGATACAAATATTTGATTCTTCAACTGCCAGTTAATTAAATGTCTTTACCATCTATAGTTGCCAACTTTCTGTTTGCTGTGTATCTACTGTTGAAAATGAGGTTGAGAGTTCTATGAGCGATCTGTGTAAATATAAAAACATATTAGTAAAACTGTGCTGGTTAAAATTTCCAGGCACTCATGAGGAAACTCTCTACAATTACATAAGTCCTGTAGTTACTTTATAAAACATATTTATCAGTCTTGACATCGACTTAAATAGAATGCACACGCACAACCTTAAAGCATGTGAGCGTGTTTGTCTGCCAAAGGTTCTTCTGAGTGGACCGCCTAATTAATATTTGGTAAACTTCAGCAGCATGGGGGCACAGTCGGGGGGCTCTTCACATGGATTGAAACCAGAAAGTCTATTAACACTTTTTAAAATTAGAAAATCACATCGCTGCTGTAAAAGTGTTAAGAGTTCTGGGAGTTTTTCAGTTAGTCTCTAATCACTAGCATATTGTTTTCTTTTTGTATTCACACACTGCTTGTGGTACTTATAAAATGCTCATCGGGGATCTGAAATGTTGGAAGGTGTGCAGAGAATCCCGTGCTCTTCATTTAACGGAACCTCTTATCACGCGACCCCACCTAATAATCCACCAGCATCTGAGAAACCAAAACAGGGCAGGACGGGGACAAAAATCAAGGAGAGGAATTAAATAAAGAAAACAACGATTCCCTCGCACCCTCCATGAAATGGTGCAATTATACCTCGCTCAGTGCTTAATGAACTATGTCGCCGTGCTCCTGTTTAGACACATCTGCACAGGTGACAGCGCAGTGCCGGCCTTGCTTTATCCACAACCGGATCACAATTCACTAATTGCATGTTAATGAGCAGCCTTGTTGGTCCGCTGTGATGATGAGCGGATAAACAATGTCAAGTGTTGAGGTGGAGACTGGAGGAGAGGTGATGGCAACAGAGGTCCCTTGGGGTTTTTGACCGGGCATAATGAATTTTCACAGAGCACAGTGATCTAAATGGAGGGAGAGGAAGCTTGAGTTTGTTTGGCTTCCGTTTTAGTCACTCAAATCAAACTTGAAGCTTAAAAACAAAATCCCAGAATTAATGAAAGGGATAACCTCTGCGTGTGGAGCTTCTTAATATTTTGTGTTATTCTGCACACACTGGATGTCGGTGCCAGAAAGAACAAGAGAAATTGCATACTTAATGCAACGTGCCAAGTTTTTGTGGCCAACTGGTCAATTAAGCTAGTTTGGACAGCCATCTCTGGAGATTAAGTGACTTCCTGGCTAAACGAAAGATAAAGAAGCCATTAAGTAATGAAAATGTAGACATCCAAATAAATTAGTTCATAAAGGGCTAAAGGTAAATGTTCAAGTTTATCCTAGGATTTTATATCTCATTGATGCAGGGTATATTTCATCTCAACATGTGCACATGTTCTTGCAATTTATACAGGACTATAATAGAAATATATGCATTTAATATCCATATGCAGGGCAGCTTTGAATAGATTTTCCAAGGCAAACTTCCCTCTAAACCTCATATGTAAGAACAGTTAAATTGCATCAATAAAGGGCAGGATGTTACACAGATCCATTGTCTTTTTGAGACTTTTTATTTTTATTGTGTAGCATTTTGTACAAGTTGATTTGGACCACAGTGGTTCTGTGAGGTGACCAGCGATAGGAGGGACGGGACATTACTCTCCTGTCGAAGTCCTTTCAGCACACCTTTCTCTCCTGTTGAGCTGTGCAGAATGGAAACAGGATTGTTTTCAGAAGTTTTATTTGATAGTTTTTGAAGTAGTCCTGCTCTCTGGCATATAACCTCATTGAAACCAGAAAGCTGAGCCTCTATCACAGTCAGTCTATTCTCCTTCTTCTTCTTTTTGTAGCTTTGCCCATATTTTTCTCTTTCCGTTGAGCTTCTTTCTCAGTGCTTTCACCAGCGATCACAAAAAAGGCATTTCACATTTTGTGCCCCCAAAAAGTAACGCACTGTGTATATGGGTGGATTCAGTTTTCAGTTCATATGAAGTGCTGCGATAGGAAACTGATTATTGGGAAATGAAATTAGCTATATTTCATCAAAAAAAAGTTAATAGAGAGCTTCCATATGCATTGCTAACATGTATTAAACAGATATAGAAGCAGATACTTACTTCTACTACTACTATAGTACTACTCGGCTCTATTCTGTATATCAAGGCAAATTAATGATGATTATCATTAGAGAACAAACCAAAGGAGACTCTGATTTAGTTTTGCATGTGAAGGGAATAATTTCCGCGAGTGATTTAAGATCTATTAATTTGAATGTGGCCACTGACCATCTTTCTGTGTAACTCTGGGACTGCTCTTATTATTCAAGTGTATAATTTTCCTTGAATAACGTAATTTTCCTTGAATAGTAATAAAACCCTGTAATTTTTCTCCAATACCTTTTTTTTTAATTCTGTGTCCATGTGTCATCAGCACATTTCACAAACTCAAAGATTAACGGCTAATACAATTACGTTATGATGAGGTTTGCAGGCCAGGTCTCTCCCATTTATTCTTAGGCAGTAATAGCACCAGCTACCCAGAGACAATGCAGGCTTGGTCATCACCATGTAAATGTATTAGTCAAAGATGAAAAACGGGGTTTTAATTTATTTTACCTTGGACTTGAATTGTTTCCTCTAAAAGAAAATCTTATATTTAACCATTACAATGTCTGCCCAGTTGCACTACAGTCAAGTGGACCTGCAGAGCATTGCATCAACACATGTTAAGCCTTATGGTTTACATTTTAGTGCCTAAGATCACTCATCTGTGATATGACCCGTATCACAGATAAATGTGACTTACTTTGAAGTTTACAGCCAACCAAAACATAATTTCAGCTGACAAACTGAAGATAAAATCCAAGGTACCTCAACTGAGTCAGTTTTAGGAGACCGCCATCCTCAGTCCCTTGTTTTTTATATACTGTACTACAGTCCTACTTTGCAGTCCGAGTGGCCCATTCAGTTTTAATTGTCCTTGCCAGTGTAGCGCTGTCTCTTCCCTTAATTGTAAATCCTGAACTTGAAAGGCTGCCTAAGCTCCTCCATCTATCTTACGGGAAAATCATTTCACATTTTTCCTGTCACAACGCCGCCCCCTTGTCAGGTCACATTAATTTCTAGAGCCCTTAAAAAAGGAAAAGAGAAAAGGAAGAGCTGCCATTTGTGGTTTCCATGTCATGACAGAGCTGCATCAGGACATCTGCTCTGCCACTTGGTGGGACAGCAAACTATTTAATGCCTTAATCCACCCTAAGCTGTGGCTGGAAACCCCCCGGTGACTGTCGCATGCTGCACCAACAACAACCCGCCCCATTCATCAACCTAATGGGCTTTATATTTTTAACCCTTGCCATTTATCAGGCTGAGGCAGTGTGATGAGGGAGAGAGGAGGATCAAATTCCCTGTTGCCTGCTTCAGCTCAACAGGGAAACCGTTGATTCATGGTCTCTCGTCCTTTTCGCATCACTCTTTTTCTCTGCTGTCTTTTCCCATCACTCCCTGCTGTTGTGTGCCTGCTTTCTCTGTTCCTTTCAAGCATCCCTATTTATTCTATCAAGATACCTTCATTTTTCCACCTCACTCCCCGTGGATGTTTTCTGCACCCCATTCTTCACCGGTATTCCCTCTCCAACACCTCCCACTCTTCTTTTTCCATCTTTAATTTTCCTCCCGCTTCTTCCTTACTTTTCACGCCCTCTCACCACATTTGCCTTTTTGCCTCTTTTCTCACTTAATTTTACTCATCCATCTCTTCCCTCTATCTCAGGACTTTGGGGACGATGGCTCCCTGTACATCACTAAGGTGACAACCATCCACATGGGAAACTACAGTTGCCATGCCTACGGCTATGAAGACCTCTATCAGACACATGTGCTCCAGGTGAATGGTCAGTAGTAGCTCATTTCTTACTTACAGTGGTGATGTGGACAAAATTCTGGGAAAAAAATTGATGGCATTTAGTGTTTGGATATCATCAGGAAGTTGTCTTGCTGGTCTCACATCAATTTAGTAGCATAACAATGATTCCAAAAGTACAGCAAAGGTTGTAATGAACTGAAAAAACTTTGTGTGTTGCATCATTTTTTGTCTGTCTTGTTAGTCTGTTTATCTGGAGCTAGGGCTCACCATCGAATAATGTTCCCAATAACTAATCATTCTGTTCAGGAAGCTATTTAATGAAGATTTATCTATTCCAGTATTTGTCTAGCAAACGTCAAACAAATAAAAGTGTTTGCCTGACGAAGAACAAAAAGCAAAAGATATCAAATTTAATTTCATATATGACAAAAAAAGGCAAAACGCAAAGATGAAGTGTCTTTTAAGTAGCATGGTTCATACAAGAGCTTCGGGAGACAAGGGCACACGGAGCATTGCATCAAAGTAACTCTTGCCAAAGAGCAAAACATAATTTCATATTAGGCTGCAAATGAAATGTGAGTGCATGCAGCCTATTCAGCTGATTCTGTGCAGTGGATAAAAGCTACTTACGTTGGTATTCATTTAGAAACCAGCAGAAACACAGAACACCAGTGAAGTTATCAAAGCGCTGCCTCACTCATAATAATTACCGAAATTAGAGTATTCGTCTCTGCTACTGTTATACTTTACTCAACATCTCTCGAAAGAAAAACCTGCGAGAAAGTTTAAAGCTCCACACCTGTAGCACAACAAAGGTGACCCCCTTAAACTGTGCTTTTGTTTTTGAATCTAAATGTATTCAGCCTCAAACGCGGAATACAAATGATTAAACTAAGCCTCTTCCGATGGAGGCTCCATCCCTCCATCCCTCCATGGGTCCTTTTTTTGTCTTGTTTTTGTTTTGGTATTTTTTTTGTGGAATCGTCGGAAAAAAGGAGGGAGGGGGAGTGATGTGACAGGGGGACTGAAGGGCGAGTGATCAGGAAAGAGCAATTACCAAATGTTTGTGTTAGGGATTCAAGGTATTTCAAATAAGATATGACAAGGTGAGATAAGGTGCAATGGAAATGAGCCAAGTGCCACATTATACTAAGTGGGCGGTTTGTATCCTGTTGTGCTTTCTTTTTTTTGGTGAGAGTAATGATGATATTGCAGCTTTAGTATTGGTGAAGTAGCCGTGGCCGTGCCCTGTAGTATGACAGTATAAGAGAAGTATATATGAAATCTTTGACATTAATAATGTCAAAAAGTTAAAAACATTAGTAATGTTGAAAGAAGAGAAAGGGTTGGTTTAGTTAAGTACTGTTTTGGTAATGAAACAGAACAGTTAACGTCACAGACAGATGTGACACATACAGACTATATTATAGATACTTTTGGCAAGAAGGAGTTCATCATATGTGTGTTTTGTAGGATGATAAGGCAGGTCATTACAATGTTGGATTTGAGGTAGACAAACAATACTGTGCAAAAGTCTCAAGAAACTCTTTTTAACCTTTATACTTTGTGAGGAAAACAACACAGAGATTCGGTGATTTATTCAAACGTTTGCAAACATACATGGACACACAGTATATAAGGCAAAAAACAGAGTTTGGACAATTGTAAAGAGCGTGGAAGTCAATACCAAAACTTGGAGGTCTTTAGGAATTGTTCTCCAGGCTTCTTAAAAGACATTCAAAGCTCCTGTTTGGAAATTGGTTCTTTTGTGTCAATCTATGACTTGTATTGTTCCACTGTGTGTTTCCCTATCCAGGTATGCTTTTACTACATTGCCAGTGTGTTTGGAATCACTGTCATGCTTAAAAACAGAAGCTATTGCTAATCAGATGCTTTCCAGATGCCATTGTATGGTGGATCAAAATCTGATGCAGATTTTCTATATTCATAACTCCATTAACCTTGACAAGGTCACCAACACCACTGCCTGAAACACAGCATTGAGACCATTTCTAGGTTCTAGAGGCATGGGCGACCAGTAAAGAGATCAAGTGAAGGGCCAGATGCATCTGTCGGGTCCTTTGTGAGGTCTTTACTGAAATTTTTTCATGTTTCTTAAGAACATGACTTTCAGATACTGATCATCTACTGAAGATGATTCTTCAATACGTTGTGAGGACACACTACACGCCATGCCAAAATATGCCAAATATTTAGATATTTGAATTACCTTATTGGCCAAAAACACTATTTTTTTCCTGTTAGACTGCTTTGTCATTTTTCATAGATTCAACAAAAGAAATTATGTTCTTTTACAACAGGCTGCAAAATAACAAGAGTGCCTAAAGATATCATTTAAAACTGGTTCTTGGCTACATTTTCTGGATGCGTAGACACAACACTGATTCATCCCTCGAGTTACTTGCCTTTTTTAAAAGATTACAAGAACGTCTGGCTCTTTGAAAATGAAAAGAACCAAAGGGTGGCTCAAGACTTTTGCACAGCACTTTAAACACAGGAACAGGAGAGAAAAAGAGCTATAAGGGGTAACATTTAAAAAATGAGGAAAGCTGAATGGGAGAGGTGAGTAAGCTCCTGGAGGAAGGGTCTGTCAGAATTTGACAGCTGGCCCACGGTGCAAAATGTGCAAAGCACAATAATCCGAAAACAGCATCTTACCTGTTCATGTAAACTGTTACTTCATATTTCATTTTTCCTCCTCAATTTCTCCACATCTATTTACGGCTCTTTCTCCAAAGGAGGTGGTAAGTGACACATACGTCCGACATCTATTTCTTGCAGGACTCAAGCTGTAATAAAGCAGCCCCAGAGCTCTTGGGTTCTTGTTATTTGTGAATATATTCCATGTTGTGGTGAGACAAATTCCTCTCTGGCCACTGTGCGTGTGGGTGTTTGTGTTATATTCCCCCAGGAGTTACGGTCTACCAATGAAACAGTGTGTAATTATGTTTTCACTTGCCGCTTTACTATTTCCATTTGTATTTTTGGTTTTGTGTATATGCGTCCAGTCCCTCCAGTGATCCTGGTCTATCCAGAGACACAGGCTCAGGAGCCCGGCGTATCTGCCAGCCTCCACTGCCACGCCGACGGCATCCCAAATCCCAAACTCCTTTGGCTGAAGAATGGCATGGATCTGCAGCCCAGATCCTCCAAACAGCTCTCTCTCATAGGTGAGTTTTGCAGTGTTTTGCTATCAGCATATTTTTTGCTTTAGCGGACTCTGTGTGTCACAGCTCGGTGGTAAAGTGATTTCTTCCAAGAGCACAATACGCAGCAACAACAGTGTACAATGGAAAAAGCATAAATCTTTATAAACCACCACAATGTTACACCCCGGCCTAGGCCGGGGTGTAACAATGTATAAGACTAATGAAAACAAATCTTGAAACTCAAGCTGCTATTTTATTTAAGCAACTTTTTTTATTGAAAAGCCAGTGGTTCCACTTGTCCACAGTAATAATTTCTCATATACTTTCAGTTTATTTGCATTCTGTACCACTGTGATGAAACCATGATTGAAAAGAAATTCAGCTGCCCTCTTTCACTACATCCTTTTGCTCCTCTGACAATGTAAACATACTTATTATTAGATGGTGAATGAGATGGGAGATTGAAGATAAAAATAAATACACTGTGTGACAGAAGACGGCAACAACTTATTTGGGCAAGAAGGCTTTTTTGTTTTATGATACACTCTCAATATCAGAGAGAGGAAGCACAACTTTCCTTTTTATGGCCTAGTTCTCATTAAAGGAAAGTTTATTGGCTGTGTGTGGGTCATTACCTATGGTAATAGCCTGTTATCAACCCTTAGACACTCAAACAAGGAGGTTCTGCAAGGTTCACCACCGTATAAACACTGCAGTAGCTGCTGTTTCAGATTTACCAACTAATATGGGCAGCAGAAAGGGGCAGCAGCCCTATTTAAAGTGATCATTTGTACTTATTCAATAAACAACATCTAGGTAAGTGAAAAGAATAGCATGGAAAAGCAAATTATGTAGCGCAGAGTTCCTTTTTTTAATCTGGCCGTGGTTGGGGAGAAAGTGATCAAAGCACAGGAAGAGTAATTCACCCTTTTATTTCCACAACGCACTTGTATTGATGGGAGTTTAATAAAGATAATATAAAGTGTTGCCCCTATCCTCATTTTTTTCAAAGGTTTCTGTAAAATTTGAACAACGCACTGACAGCTGATAGTAAGAAGTATTGATTGCGAGCCACAGTTGAACTATAAAGGAAGTACTGCAGTGCTGAAAACACTGTTAGAACACTGCCTCATATTTTCTGTCATTTAGTTTGTTGTCAAACAGGAAATGCAGGGAAATCTCAACATGTGAGATTACAGATAATTCCTCTGACCCAGAAGAGTCAGTGGATTGTTTTTTCTCTTTTTTTGGAGTGTGTGTGTGTGTGTGTGTGTGTGTGTGTGTGTGTTGTGTGTGTGTGTGTGTGTGTGTCCTGTGTGTTATACTGTGTGTGTGTGTGTCGTGTGTGTGTGTGTGTGTGTGTGTGTTGGGGGGGGCATATATTTCTGTACCACCTACCTTGTTGGTCAAGGGTAGCTTATTAACTTAAGCTGCATTTGTGGTCACTGAATTGAAGAATATATCTGAATTGTTTAGCAGCATTTATAAGGCTACAGAGCATCACGATGGAAGCCGATAGCACATTAAGTGAGACCACTGATGAATTACTATCACTGTGTGTGTGTGTGTGTGTGTGTGTGTGTGTGTGTGTGTGTGTGTGTGTGTGTGTGTCTCTGTGCAGCCTCTCTCGTGTCATGTAACCTTTTTTAATTTACTCTTTCTTACTTGAGGTCGAGCAGTTCACTTGTGGTGTGCAAAAATGTAATACAACAGTGAGTTAAAAGGTGCTTTAAAGCCCAATAAAGCTAACAGGAGCTGCTGAATCAGGTGACATGTCCTGTTCACCTATGCAGTAATCCTGCGGGGAGCCGTTTAAGAAAATGAGATTGCTTCAGCTTAAGACAAAACCAGTCACATCATCACAGGCGCTGCAAACATGCAGAGGATATAAACACTCATTTAAGTGCTTGATTCAGTGGTTTTTAATAAGAATTGATCAGAACATCAGTATGAATTAGAAGTAATTAAAGTGCTGTCTCATTCCATGAGACGTTAGAAGTGCTTTAAGGCACTGTCACTTCAAAGCATTGCACGCATTTCCTCCGATAAAAGAGAATTATTATCAGAATCCAAAAGACATTTCACTAATGTGAAAAGCTTTGCATCAATGTCTGTGTTGTTTTTTTCCCTTAACCCACTGGCCATGAATTAGAAGGTTAAGATGAAGAACAGTTGTTGTTGTTTTCTCTTTTTTTTAACAAGCTGTGTGCAGCATTGTTGTTTATGGATTCTATAGAAAGACCTCCATTAAAAATGCTTTAAGTTTTAGCAGGTGGAACACATGATATCCTGTATATGTGAGGGAAAAGGATGGTACCTATGTTTGATGTTATCTAAATGTTATGTCAGGTGATGTATAGAAAGGGGTGAAAATGAAAGCTTGCTTTAATGTTTTTATACATCCTGGATTGTAAGAGCTCCACTGTGACAAATTCCCCTCGTGTGATCAATGAAGTACAGGAAGGATCAGAGTGCAGCTCTAGATCACAAAGCGACAGCATGCCGCAGGAAACATCAGAGAGCTCACCTCTGATGTTGACTTTTGTCTCTAAACGTCACCAGCATCACCTGTCGCTATCGATTCAGAATATGATTCTGAAACTTGAGAGCAACAGTGTTGTGCTGCACGTATGTACGGGAAAAAACTGTAACTCATGTATGTGCAGCAGCATACAACCAGTAAAACTATTATAGTAAATAAGTAATTAGGTATCTTAATTAAAATAAATAGCTTTACTTTTTTTAAACTTTTTTTAAACAATAAATTTGAAAATTTAACAATAATTATATATTAGCAATATAAAATATAGTGCATACTGGTTAATTTACCACTACAGAAATGTAAAAAAAAATTTTTTGGTTGTTACTAGTACTAGGGCTGGGCCATATCATACCGTTCACGGTAATACCGGTATAATGTTGGACAACGATTAGAAAATGAAATATTGTGATAGAATATGGGTAAAACCCGCATGCGCAGTGCCTTTGTTTACATACGCACGTGGCGGAAAAAGCATGGCGGCGACGGAGAATGAGAAGAGCGAAAGCAGATCGTTGAATGAAACGGATGAACCAGAACTGGTTTGTAAAAATGCTGCAACTTCAGTGGTGTGGAACTGGTTTGGCTTTCGTCCGTCAGACCCACAACAAAGCACTATTTTTGGTAGAGCATGCTAGCGGGCCGTCGTTATTACCGTGTTTTTTTGAAAATATGGCACACTTAAAATCAATCCTTTGATTTTTCTGAAAATCGACAGATTATAATCCCGTGTGCCTTACGTATGAATTCTGGTTGTGTTTACTGACCTCGAAACGATTTTATGTGGTACACGGCGCTCGAAAATCTGTCAAATGTTTTAGTACGACTTTGCTAAGCTACGAACCCGCAGCACTTTGATGGATTGTCGGAGCATTACGGCTATCGTAGGCAGGAGCCTCGCGGAGTGATACGTACTGCGCTTCAACATAATATTACTGTATTGTGTGTGTATAACCTCTTTTTAAGTTTTGTGGATATTAAACATGGTTATGCTGAGGATATGCCGGCCAGTTTCCACTGGAAATGCCTTTTGGTTAAACTGTCAGCAAGGAATTTGTATTTGCACTGTTAAATTTTTATATAACTTTAATGCACATAAAAAACAGCTGCTTGTTTAAGTAAAATACATTGATGTTTGTTTGTTTTTTGCACTAATAAAGTTGAGGAGTTGTAAAGTATTTTGTCTAGTGTCAATTATATCGTCAGTTATATCGTCATCGCAAATTTTCAAATGTATATCGTGATAAATATTTTTGGTCATATCATATTTTTGGTCAAATTAACCAGTACTGTTAATTTAGGACACCTGTTGTTGGATAGTGGGATAATAAATGTATATTATTTTGATTGAATACTATTAAATGTATTCATCAACCACAGCGACCAGATATAGACCAGAAGAGAGTCTGACCAAGTTGTACATGCTGCTACAATGTAGCTACAATGTCTCTGATTTCATTGAGATAAAAAATGCCTGTGGAAACAAGAATATTGATCAAACTCTGTGGTTTTTTTTTTTTTATAGCTCCCAGGTGTCTTTAGTCTCTTTTCCCCTGCACCTTTGATGACACATTACTTGCATTATTATTGTATTTGGTTCATTGTGCTTCTGTTAGATGCAGGACCACACATATATTCATGATTCGATCACAGAATTTTAACACAGTGAAGATGTCGAATTTGTTGAATAAATTTAAAAGTTTGTTTTTAAAAAATAAACACTCTGAATATGATTGTAGTGTATAGTAGCTTTGCATCAGTAATGTGTATACCTGTTTGATTTTGTTTCCTCTCCTCTTTAGCGAACGGTAGTGAACTCTTTATTGGCAGCGTCCGCTACGAGGACACAGGAGCTTACACGTGCATTGCCAAGAATGAAGTGGGAGTGGATGAGGACATCTCGTCTCTGTTTGTTGAAGATTCGGCTAAGAAGACTCGTAAGTCCTACAGAGTCACAGTTCACTATTTATGTAAGAAGTCAATATTTGAATTGATAAGAGTTACTCTAAAAGAAAAGCTTAGAAAATAATATTTTGGAAAAAATCACTCCCGACATGAAAGTATTGTGAAGGGTGAACTGAGGTACTGATGACACTGAGATCAGAAACAACACTGGTCAATTTGCCTGTTCGCCTCCCACTGCTGCTCATGTGGATCCACTACCTGCAAGGTTACTGTAAAAGAAAAGGACTCTGCTGTTTAAGCCAGCAGCCAAGTATATTTTGATTTTAAGCTTTTCTACTTGTTTAAGCCTTGGACAGGTGGTGTGATAAGAACTCTTATTGTCTTTGTGCTCACAAAGCGTTTTGATTGCGCTTACAGTTACAAGCCTGCCTTCACCTGGATGCACTGTCTATACTGCTGCCTCTTTGAATGTTCAATAGAAAGGAAAGGCAGGAGCTTGATTTTGACGAGAGCAAAATGCTAATTTTGAACAGTTTTGGGGTTTTTTTTTTGATGGTGCACTTACTAATCGTTGAGAAATCTAAGCAAAGTTAGCACAGCGATACCTATTTATAAAGACTAGGCTAGAACAAGACTAACATCATCCACAATAAACGATTGTCAGATCATCATGTATAATGAAATAAAATTCAGACATGTAATAAAGACATAGCACAAACAAATTACAGTCATTTACCAACATGTGGACAGCTCTATTATTTAAAAAAAAAAATAAGCTTGCTCAAATTTGTCCTGTGCAGACAAGCGTCAGCAAATGCTCCATGCATCTCCTAAATTTTTAATGCAGTAAGTGGTGAACCTAATAAGCACCAAAACTGCTTTATGTCAGCTGACAGTGAGCCAATTCCCTATGCCTTCAGATGGTAGAAAAAATAAAGAAGGAATCACCATATTCATATTAGACCAACAGTGAAGCAGCATTTCAGCAGCTGCACTTTAAAGCCACATTTCTTTTGCAGTAGTATTAAGATCAAACCACAACACTATATAGCTCTGTCGTCTCCACACCAAAGCAAACATGGCTGAAACCCCAACATCACCTCCATGGTCAAAACTGATTGTGAACAACAGTAAAAACTGAATCATAGACAAACGGGTGTTGACTTTGTTTCCACATAGAGAAGAGGTTGCATCAGAACATCATTAAAGTGAGAAGTACAGTAAAGACTAGATTACTGCAAACCATATGTAATTATTCAGTGACATATGGGTTGTCGATGGCTCTGAACAGATGTCCACAGAACATCTGTCCAAATACAAGAGACAGACTAGTATTACTAAGCCCTGTTTTTAATAAACACCACTTTTACGCTGTTTATGGTTTTGTGCATCTAATTTTAATTTGTGGCATCATATCCTTACAATTATCCCTTCCCTGTCCATGATTTCAATATCATAGACTTATGAATGCTCTTATTTTTTTAACAAGAAGTTGATTACCTCAGTGGGGTAACTAGACGAATGAAACTCAAAAGGCTGTGGTTTTGAGTCATACTCAAGGTGAGATGTTTCATCTCTTCTAACTGTTCATATAACGTGATTTTGTTTTCTCATTTTATTCTAATCAATAAAAAAGATAAGAAGGTAGAAAATAATAAGTAAACTCAAACCTTCTCTAACTCGAAAAGCTAACAACAATGTCTAAGCTTAAAATTGAAGACATAACTCAAACTGACGTTGTGGTAACATTTTTGCAAACTTTTATTTTGAAACTATTTTTCAGCAATGACTAGACACTGTGAAAACATCGCCAACGATGTTTGCTGAGACAGGGTGGCACGGATAAAAGATGAATGTCAGGCACAATAATCTCCTATTTGACCCCATTCTTTTTTATAGTAGGAAACAATAGATTTTATGGGAGACATCAAAAACTCCACGCCAGAAGAATACAGTAGCATGTAGGTTTGTGTCTGTCTGTAATGTGTTTTCCTGAGGTTGATTCACTGAAGTAAAGAGCTGCTCGTGGGGAATAGTTCAGTCAGCCTATCCGGGAACAGGAACAATATACCAGAAGTATTAGCAAAATAATCATGTCTGCAGTTAAGAGATCCCCCTCTGTGAACACACACAGCAAAGCAGTCACTGTGAGATTTTCAGACCACTTTTGCTTTTCAAGCACTTTAAAGAGTTTTATTTTTGTTCCTAATAAACAAAATTGCTGTTTTCTCCTATTAATCTGTACTTGAAATACCATCATGACAAACTGAGAACATTTTGCAAATGTATTAAAAATTAAAAACTAAATTCTACAGAATAAAGTATTCAGACTCTTAAATATAAGAGTTGTAGGAGGCTGCTTCAGTAGCCGTTACCGCTTTGTGCCTTCTTGGCTAAGTCTATGAACATTTGCAGTTCGCTTAGTCCTTCCTTCCTTATCACAACCTCTCAATCTCTATCAAGTTAGATGGGTGGCGTCTGTGAACTGCCATCTTTAGGCCTTCCCTCAAATATCTTATGGTGTCTTTGAGTTTTGACCAGGGCACTTAAGGAATGTCAGGTGTTTCACTCAGACTGGTATCTATCAATCTTGCCTTTACAGCAGAGCTGCAACATGAAGTGCTTCTGAGACTGCCATCCCTTAGGCAAGATCATTTATCTCTGTGAACACTTCTGAAACACTTAAGACTGACCTTTTTGTTAGTCCATAAAATTGAGTTTAAATCAATTTAAACGTTTCAGTTGGTACTGTCAAGGGAAATAGTGAGGTCAGTGACAAATGAAAGGCAGCAGATTAACTGTTTAGGGTCCAAATATACTTTATCTAGGACAATTAACGTGTCCAAAATTAGCTCTTTGTAATATGAACTCAGTGGGGGTTTTATGGCTTTGAATGGGTCTTGAGAGACTGACAATATCATAAGTCCTTTGACAGAAATTTGTGCATTTTCTTGTTATTTATGACAATTTCATGCATAAATATGCAAGGTTATCATATTTCTTTACCTAAAACCTCTTTGGGGTCATCTAAAATGTTTCAATAAAGGGAAAAGCAGGTTTTATGAGGTACTACATTTTTTTATGGAGTAATCTCAGTTTTAAGCAGGTTTAACCTATCAAATTAAATACTTTAGCTCTCTGTAAAATTTTAGTCTTTCATTATGTTGCATCATTTGACATGTTAGCAATACCTAAAAAGAGCTCCTGGGTCAGAGAAAATTAAACAGAATAATTGATACCACGTCTTCTCTGAAGACAAGAGTTATGTCTTGATCTAAGAGGAAGCATGACCTGTCAACAGTAGTGAGGAACATTTTGTATCTGTCAAACATAGTATTTTGGATCGACATGGCATGACAGAACTTATCTCCTGTTTCTGAAGACATTTTGCTGGGTTGGAATAATATTTTTCTCTCCTTTTTTTCTCCATTTCCTTTTGCTCAATGGCTGATTGTGCAGTTGCAAACATTCTGTGGAGAGAAGAAGGTAATACATAACACTTCTCAAAACACTTTTGCATTCTTGTGAATAGGAAAATGTGATGTGCATGTTTGTAGCTCTGCAGGGCCTGCAGCTGGCTAGCTATGACTTACCAAGATGTTTGCCCTCCTGTCCAGAAGATTCAGAGTTGTTTTGTTTCCAGCAAAACTTTTCTTTAAGTTTTCCTCCCTTGCATGCTCAAAGTGTTTCATCCTTTTCTTAGTGTGCTTTCTAACATTTTTTTTCAGGACACCTAAGGGGAACATTTGCACAGAAGCAGGGATTTTATGTATTTTACAAATAATACCACAGACCCAGCATGTTCGCTGCAAGAAAAACAGCCTTGTGATTTTCAGCAGTATATAAATCCATCCTGTATTTATGGAATAAATATTATTACCACATCAGCATTACCACAAGTACGTGCATTCTAGTAGCAGCGCATTGAAAAACTTACTGTGGTTTAGAATAGAATACGAATCAAATCTGGGTTTTTTGTATACATTGCTACAAAGTATGTTCACCACAGGACTAAAAGAAGTCAGAGTGGTTTAGAATACAGTGTAAGCTCTTGAACTGAAGTATTTGTATCTTGTTAACAGTGGGGGTTGTAAGTGAGCAGATATTTTTTTCCGCTTTAATGACTCATGTTGCATGTGTATGCTTCATTTTTTAAATTGCTTGGCAATAAAAATGGTGTGATACCTCACAGTACTTTTGTGCAAAAAGCAATATCCTAATAGTCTAACAAATCAATATCAACCACTAGTTTTTGTCTTTGCATACAGCTTGCATTTATATATGAATGTGTTTAACACATTTATTAGACCACCACCCACTGAAACGTTTATGCCACAGTTTCTTTCTTTATCTTTAAGTTTATGTAATGGTTAAAAAAGTGATCAAATTGACAGATTTATTGCTAAACTATAATTATTTTGGGGCTCTATAATTTTTCATAATTGCTGTTTTTACAAAAAGCAGACAGATTAGTAAAGCACATTATTATTTTTTGATTAAGATACGACTTTAATATTTTAGTGATTTCTTTATGCTTGATTAATTTCTTCTAATTTATTAAGTGGTCTAATAAATTTGTTAAGCACTGTATATATGTGTGAATAATGATATGTGAAGGAGTAATAATTTGTTAGGGTTAGGGAACATAGGATTGCTGAGTCCTTGCTATGTTTTTAGCTGCTGTTTAGACTTAGCAGAATACATGTGAAAAATTGTGTTTTTAATTTATGTCTCTTGCTGTATTAGACCGTGAACAAGTTGCCTTTATAAGCGCTGTCAAACAGCTGGCAGTCACATACTGCCCATCCATGCTAACATGCTAACTGGCGTCTTGCTGTGTCTCCTGTGGCAGGAAAATTTAAATGCCAATCACAAATGACAGAAAAGATGGGAGCTGGATTTTTTTAATTTGTATTTCTTCCCTTTTTTTATAAAAAAAAAAAAAAGTATTTTGACAATATTTTTTCCTGTCCGCTTGTTTTGACTTTTAGGGCTAAGTGTGGGAAACATGTTCTACGTGTTTTCTGATGAGGGCATCACTCTTCTTCAGCCTAGTGAATGTGAAATACGGAGACATTTGAAGCGGACAGAGAGGATTGTCGCTACCTATGTAAGTGCATGTGAATTTAATAATGGAATAAATTAAATAAGAAGAAAATACACAAAAAGTGCCCATTAGCTAATGAGTGACCTATAGGTGAGTTTCAGGCTTCCTTTATATTTTACTAAATAGATTTCAGGATGGTGGTGTTTGTCACTGCTGAGCAAATGTGTTTTAAAATCAAATTACGTGTAAGGTAGAAGAATGCCACTCAGTGTATTCTCCATCACTTTTTTATAGTAGGTGTGGCATGCATTCATCATGCCATGGTAGAACATAAAAGTATCTCGCAGTCAGTAAAAAGGTATTAGTTTCTTACACCATAATACAAAGAATGACTATGAGGTACCAGGTGTTTATATAAGGGAAACATGTAATTATCTTTTAAAATCTCAGGCGTTTTGTCCTTTAACTTCAAGATCTTTGAGTATAGGGAGTAAATCAGGACACCCTTTCATTGTTCTGAAACCAGAAAAAACATCAAACAGAACAAACAAACTAAACATCTCTGTAACTGCCGTCAAAATAAAAACATAATGCAGCAGTGACTTTTTTTTTTTTACTTGACCACTGAAGAGAGAGGACCCCACACACTGTAAAAGGGTCCCGCCGTCTCCACATGTCTAACCCTTTGCAAATTTGGTGAGAAAGAACATTAATTCTGTGGATTTGTTAGCTTAAAGGCCAGTATGCAGGTCTTAGTAACCCATCTGTACTCGATAGCACTCCACTAGAAACTCAGGGCAGGATTAGGTTTGGATTAACAGCCTTGCCTTTTTTTTATTACAGACTTTCATGTGTGATACTTCAATAAGATATTTAATATTATATTTTTCTAAAAATGTGTAATAAGCATTTACTTATTTACTTACACAACAGCATTGTGCAGTTGCTGCAGATGTATCCTCTAGGGGTGGGTTTTGATTATCGATTTATCGCTTGGATAATGTGATATTGATTCATTAAAATCCTGAATCAATTTTTAAATATAAATGTATTTTGCCCGAAACGCCAGAATGTCAGGTTAAACCTCCCAAAATTTCAACAACTGTGTTTACGTCTTTTTTTTGCGCTGGATTCTGAAGCTGCAGGTTTTATCTCTCTCCAAACAATATTGACTGAACCAGCAGCAAAAGAAGATCCAAACTATGCTTCACATTTCACTTCACATGAGCATCGTCATGAATTCCGTCTTACTTTTGCTGTTTTATTCCACAATAAAATCACACTTCCTGCAGAGCTCTCTGTCTCTCTCTCTCTCTCAGGAATAGTTTCCCATCTAAAAATCTCTGTTTTCTGCATTATTCACTTGCTTATTATTACGCACAAGTCTACCATTGTTTACAGCGCTGTCGGCCACTGTTTTTCTTTTTTTTTTAACTTTTTTAAATTACGCAAAATTGCAAAATACTTAGCTGTGTCTTTAATAAAACCTCTGTAACTTTGCTCTGCTTCACTTCAGCAGCATCAGGTAATGTTCAGATGTTGATTAATGCTTTTCTTTCGTTTTTGTTCTACTGCAGAATATTTTTAAGGCAGTTATCAAATCTCCTTCATGTTTTTCTGTGTTTTATTCTCTGTTACTTTGACACAAAGACATCTGCTGTAATGCGTACACATCTGATGAAGTCTCACAAGTGTCAGCTTTCTTTTTATAGATATAAAAATATGGATATGTACTGATAAGTGATCAGAATTACAATATTTCTGACTGTCTGAGGCAAAATTTCCCCGAATCGATTCGATTCTAGAAATCAGTGACGATACCCAGCCTTAGTATCCTCCTGCTTGTCTGGCACAAGCAATTATGTCACATTCAGAATCTGTTAAATCCTCTTTCATTCCCATTCTAATGCTCAGTTTAAACTTCAGCATCTTGGCAATAACGACATACCTACCTACACTGACTTACTGTCATGTGATTGGCTAATTCAGTATTTGTATTATTGAGTAGTTGAACAAGTGTAACTAACAAAGTGGCCAGCCAGTCTACATCCTATTCCCAAACAGCTCACCAGAAATCTCGTGGATAAAACCTTGAATTGTATAATTTAAAATGACAAGCAGTGGATTAACACTAATCATCGATTCTAAATTCAAAATGCCATTTAGCTTTTCATGCTGTTTAATATAGATGCTCATCTTTTAGTAAACAATGTCAGTAAGTATATAGTCAAGCCAAATTATAAAAAGTAAGTTATATTTAAGATATATTGTAATTATTTAATTAATTTATTCCATTTTTTTAAGTCCATTCTATAGTTCTTCATTTCAGTCCAGTATGAAATTGCCACCTAGATCGAGGCCATCCTTCCTCCTCCTCCCTCTCTGATGTCATTGGATGACTCCTCAACTGACTAAACGTAATAGGATTACTCATGTCCATTAGTCAACAGCTCACAACTACAGAGCATATAGACTATATACCTGGGGTTTTTAATCCACTAGAGAACATCCTTTTCCTCGAGCAGGGTGCTTTAGATGGTAAAAGTTCTTGTTCTTTTGAGGGATTTGGGTTTTACAGTAGCCTGTAATTGTATTAGAGATCAATACAAACTCAATAGGCCATGTGTTAGCCAGTTCCTGCTATAAACAGCAGTTTCTCCACTTTGGTGAGGTGGAGAGGAGGTGGCAACTCTGGGAACACAACCTCTGTGTGTGCATTAATGATTACATCAGTATAGTGTAAGTGAGGGAGTGTGTGCATAGTTGTCTCGTCAGCAAAGACGGTGGACTACAGGGCCTGCCGGAGACATATGTTGAGTCAGTCGATATTTGAGTGAAATTACTGCAAAGTCTGCCCTCTAAATGTTAAGGATGCAAACACTAGTTTTCTAAGAGAAACATCCAGAATGACTAATAGTTATTACAGATGCCATTTAGACAATCATTAAAAGTATAACTGAAATAAAGCAAGCAGTAGTAAAGATATGCACCTTAATATGCTAAATAATGTGCTTTGTAATTTTTTATTTAAATAATATTGTTGTTATTGGTATAGTCAAGACTTAATTGTCAGTTGTCAGAGTAAATAAAAGCAAAAAAATGCAGTTGCCAGCTCCTTATAGGTGTAGATTTTCAGATCTTTCTTATGTTTTTGGACTTTTCATTTAGAATTGTCAGCTGTATTTCAGAAGGTTTGGCTTCTGAAAATTAGATTCTTTTTTAACCATTTTCTATTATTTCATAAAAGGGACATGGTGACATTAAAGGGGAAAAAGAAAGTTGTTTTTTTTAACCTAGCAGTAACCATGGATGAATAGTACAATAAAAAGCATCACAGTGCCGATCTTAAACACACCAGTAAATCCTCCCAACCTTTTCCCTCCTCTCTTGCTCTTCTCCTCCTCTCCTCTGTTGGCTCTTCCCAGGAGGAGATGTGCCCTAAAGGTGAGGGGGTGTCACCTCAACACTGTGTGTGGTCCTCAGCAGTCAACATCAGAGATAAGTACATCTATGTGACCCAGCCCCTCCAGAGCCGAGTGCTGGTGGTCGATATTCAAGCACAGAAGGTGGTGCAGGTGGGTGGAGCAGGTTATAAGACAGGCCTGTCACAACACACCAAAGACAAATATCCAACATGCTAAAGGGTCATTTTAATTTGCTCCATGCTGCAGATACTTGTGCTGATGTAAGCTTGGTAATGTAAGGAAAATAAGGCCTGCACAGTTTCTCTAAGCCTGGGCTCTGGTATGTTTGATTACAGTCCAATCCCCTTAGTTAGCTCACCATAACTGATCTGATCATTAAAATCACCAAAAACTGTTTATGTACTATTTAAATGGAATTAAAACAAAATGTAAGTCTAATATTTTTTTCCTTTAATACAGAGTCCTACATGAGAAGGTCTAACTTCACTGCTATGCAACAACATGTCACTTTTATTTTCTTCTCCATAGATCTTTAGGACTCAGTCACATAGGCCTCAAGATCATTAGCAGATGCCCTGGCAACCTCCCGTCAGCAGACAAATATCTGTATTTTTATGATTGCCCTGGTCGTTAGTGCAGTGCTCACCCATATGTTGTATGGAAGATGTTTCTGTAAAGAAGTCAGAAGCCTGGTGTAGAAAGAAGTAAAAGTACCTTTAATGCAGCATCCAACCAACTGTCCAGACTTTCTAGATATTGTCAAGCTTTTCACAATCTCACTCCACCTCGGCAAATAATGTACAGCGGTCCCTCGCTATAACGCAGTTCACCTTTTGTGGCCTCGATGTTTTGCAGATTTTTTTGGTGCAATTTTCCTTGTTTTTTTTTTTGTTTGGTTTTGTTTGGGGTTTTTTTACATTGTGTTCTGCGTGGCTGTAGACCATTGTCAGTCAATCTCGTGCCGTGTCTCCTGTACAGTACAGAATGCGTTCAGCTTGTCAAATTTTTCTACAAAGATTTGAACTTTGAGAGTGTTTAAAAAAAAGAGAGAAAAGTGTGAAAATGTTCATGCCTGTCTGAGAAAAGTGCATAAAGTTTGTATTGGGGGTTTTACAGCCTTAAAACATCTATGATAATTGTAAAAAAATAAAGTTGCGTACTTCACGGATTTCACCTATCGCGGGTTATTTTTGGATTGCAACTCCCGCGATAAACGTGGGTATTTGCACACAAGTCATCAGTAACAGTTATCGTGGATTAACTACTTACTGTACATATAGAGCTGGCAAATCATAATGTGATGGGCATTTATTCAGTCAACACAGTTGACATTCACTTGTTAAAAATGTGTCAAAACCTTTTGTCTGCCTGTCTTGAAGTATACTATATTTCAAGGAAAAATAAGAAAAAAATTAACACCTTTAAAATTAGCGGGGATACATCCAAGCAGAGTTACACTATATGTCAAACATCAAACTGTGAGACAAACCGAGTTCAGACTTGACACACTACTGAACTGCAACCAATGTAAGAAGCTACATGCAAGGTAAAATAAATCAAATGCACTTCAAGGAACAATATGGTGCCCAGGTGGGTGCTAGCTGCCTTACCATTTATCTTGCCTGTAACGGCTGTTTAGAGATTAAATCCCTCAGGGGTCCTTCCCAGGGTCAGCATCATTTATACTGAGGTGCAGGATGAGAGGAAATAGGCCTAACTCAAGAGGAAAGAGGTGAAAGAAGAAAAGGAAATGAACTAAAGTCTGGGATAAGAAAATGAGGGAACCAAAGATCCAAAACTGTTATCTGTCTTATCTGTTCTCAGTAGTCACTTGATTGAGTCTGGATATGTTTTTATTTCATATTAAGATGTTATTTTAAATCAGATCAAATATAAAAGCATATTACTGTTTTGAGCATTCTGACACACATCTACAGTAAGTGGTTCTTGAAGCTGTGATCAGCTGCCTGCTTTCCTTGTCTTTTTTTTTTTTAACTTCATCCAATACTGTAAAACTGCTTTTTTGTCCTTTGCTCCCAATACCCTGCCTCTTCCACTCCCCCCTCTCTTTCTTGAAGATCCTCGTTGGCCTCTGGGTGCAGGCGGTTAATGCATCCTCCTTTTCTTTTTTTTCTTTTTGCTTTGTTATCTCAAGACATCCTTTGTCACAAGACACATTTGTCATTTCTTTTAAGACAGGAGAGATGGTGGCAGGCTGCAAAGCACAGGCAGAGGGATAGGGATGAACGATATATTTTTTTGTATATATGTATATATTTGTATATATATACATATAGTATATACACATATATGTATGTATATATATATATACATATATATATGTGTATATATATATATATATAGTATGTATATATATATATATAGTATATATGTATATATATATATGTATATGTATATATATATATATTGTATATATTGTGTATATGTATATGGTATATATGTACATATGTATGATGTACAATGAATATCCATAGAGGCTGGGGTCTATCACACCAGGCAAGACCCCAGGTGCAGGCTGTGTAAAGATGCCCCAGAGACAATCCAGCACATAACAGCAGGGTGCAAGATGCTAGCAGGCAAGGCATACATGGAACGCCATAACCAAGTGGCCGGCATAGTGTACAGGAACATCTGTGCCGAGTATAACCTGGAAGTCCCGAGGTCAAAATGGGAGATGCCCCCAAGGGTGGTGGAGAATGACCGAGCTAAGATCCTGTGGGACTTCCAGATACAGACGGACAAAATGGTGGTGGCTAACCAACCGGACATAGTGGTGGTAGACAAACAGAAGAAGACGGCCGTAGTGATCGATGTAGCGGTTCCGAATGACAGCAATATCAGGAAGAAGGAACACGAGAAGCTGGAGAAATACCAAGGGCTCAGAGAAGAGCTCGAGAGGATGTGGAGGGTGAAGGTAACGGTGGTCCCCGTGGTAATCGGAGCACTAGGTGCGGTGACTCCCAAGCTAGGCGAGTGGCTCCAGCAGATCCCGGGAATAACATCGGAGATCTCTGTCCAGAAGAGCGCAGTCCTGGGAACAGCTAAGATACTGCGCAGGACCCTCAAGCTCCCAGGCCTCTGGTAGAGGACCCGAGCTTGAAGGATAAACCGCCGCAGGGGCGTGCTGGGTGTTATTTTATATTTGTGTGTATATATATATATATGTATGTATGTGTGAAAGTGTGAAAGTGTGTGTGTGTGTGTGTGTGTGTGTGTGTGTGTGTTAATCAAATAGGAAATTTAGAATGATCGATTCATTCTAATCTTAGAAAGGTGTCCTAACAATGTCTCTCCTTTCAGAAACATCCCAAAAAGCATAAGTGAAGGAAGTCTTCTGTGCTCTGCAACAAAATCCTCAAACCTGTCTCTAGGATCTGTTTATATTGTCTGCAGCCGACAGTCAGACAGCTGAGCTGTAGGCAAAAGATTGGAAAGGACTTTATCTAAAAGAAGGAGTGAAGAAAATAAATATCTGAAGTATAAACATGCTCTCAGTGGAAGAATAACTGTATGAAATGGGTGATAATATGACCTGTTTTCTGTGATACCAAGTAACCGCTGCCAATGATTTGATCTGAGTCTCCTCAAGATTTACATGAGATGGTATGTATATGTCTAAATGGCATGGTATTTAAATGGTATTTATAAAGCTTATAGGTAAGAAACAATAGAGGTGTTCTAAATATTAGGTGTGATCAAAAGGTTTTGCACACAATTCAGGAAGGCCATGTAAATGCTGCAGCAGTGATTTTTGTAATTCAGGATTGTGTGTTTACACACACACAGCCTAACTAAAATAAGAGACCAGATTATTAAAACAAATGTGTATGCTTTCCTTTAAAAGTCCCCGTGCAAACACAGACTGGCATTGTGAGTTCAGGGACTTCACACACACATAAACGCACACTACTCTTTTCCCCTCAATATTTCCTTTTGTGCACGCTGTCGGCTGCTTGCCTCCTCATTTCAGCTTGCCAGATTCATCACAGCATGCTGTGGTCAAACTTGTCATGTCCTGTCTGTAAGGTCTTTAGACATGCTCTTGTGACCACTTCAAGGTGCACATTTGTGATTTGCACCATGGAGTAGAAGCAGTACCTTATAAAAGAATCTCCATCAGCACAGACTGGGTGATATGCTGTGGTCATACTCTTAATGCGTCAAAAGGAAAACATTCAGCACAAATTACAAAGACATTTGGGTGCATTACAATGTGCCTGCTTACAGGCATTTAAAATATTTGTTTTTAACAAAAAAGTCTTTGCCTGATACCTAAATTTCAATTATTACCCCATGAAATGATAAACCATTTCAACAGCTTCACTTCTGAGTCAGTGGAGATGCACTAGATCCTTCAAATGTGGTAACTTTTAAAGAAACTTTAATGGGAATCACAGTGAAATTTCAATCAACTATGGTTCTTGCTTTTTTTTAAAGATGACATCTGTCTGAAGTTTTCAATGGTATAGCCTCAGAGCATTACCATCCACAGGAAAAAAAAAAGAAAAAGAAAAATATTTCAAAGCAAAAATAAAGGAAATGCCCAGACTGCTGATTTTATTCTTGGGTGCTTTATCATTTGCTTATTATAGTGAAAAGTTGTGCACTTTTTAGAAAGCCTTCATATGTTTCTGAACCCTCCCATCCAAAAATTCCCAAAAGACACCAGGATGAAGGTTGTAAACATGTGGAGAAGCTACAACGACAGAGGCTAGCGTGGTTTTCATGCTGTTCCAAGCAAGAAAATGGCACATTTGTTATCTTTCCCAACAAAGGGATCTAACCTTGACTATGATGTGTCAGACCTGTGCCAGCTAAGCCTCCCATTGGGTCCAAAGACAAACAGCACATCCGCTAATTAAAAAGAACGCCAGATGGCAAAAACCTCTGTGTAGTTACTTAAATAGTAAGTTTAAAAGTCATTTTGAGGCTGCAGTAAATCAGTTGCACAGAGTTGTCGTTTAAGATTTTGTTATGAATTTTCATTTTTCTAAACCCGATCGATCATCTTTGCTCAAGGAGCTGAACAATATTCTAGTTTCCTGAATGATAGAAGTGGTCCTCTATGGCATCCATATGCTTTTGTACTTCTGTTTTAGTGATGGATGCTGTCAAGTGACCTATAGGAGATCATCTACAGCACAGATTCTATCTAGAATTAAAAATTTACTTTGTTTCAAGTTTTTTGCTGCTACAGCTCTTTGACATCTAGCCAGCTTAGATTGTTATCACTGTGTTTGGGGTTTTCTTGGAAAGATATATGCAGAAAAACTGTAAAATGTGTCAACCTTTACTATATATTTTTCTTTTGTCATCTGCCAGTGGAGCCACTGAAAGGCAGCCCTATGAAGTGTTTTGGAATCAGTTCAGATTGCAGTCCACATCTCTAACCATGCAACTCTACTAATAGGTCAAAAAATGGACACATATATTCTGAACAATATGCCTGATTTTTTTTAAATTTATTTCATGGAATTTTTAATTGTGATTCATGGAATTTAACCACTGCCACACACATTTTGAATAATAATATTTAGTGTGCTTGCCTGAAACAAATACTTACTGTGTTTGTTGGTCTTATGATATATCTACTTGTAATCATCTATTTTTATTTTATTTCTTTAGACCAAAGTTCTCTTAACCAAAATTGGGGCAGACCAAACCACAGACAAATTACAAAATCAGCATGTATTATTGATATTTCATTTCCTGTGGAGTAAAGTTCAAAACACCTAAAAAATCAAACATCAAAATCCCATTTTGATTGAGAAAAAGAATGTCAAAATAAAAAACAAAATGCTAAGAAAACAAAAATAGGACGCTTAAATGTATATCTGAGATTTACCATCATAACCTTTTCGTCTTATCTTTCGTTGGAATCAGAGCACAGCAGTGTTGGATGGTTTTGGCTCTCAAAATCAATCCCTTTTCTTTAAGTCAAAACAAGCATACCCCAAGTTCTTTATCCTTAAGAAAATAGTGTGCTCACTTCATAAACAAAGAAGTTTTTTTATATATATATCTTGTTGTAAAAACAATCATTTAAACAAGTCAGACCTTAAGACCACCGTTAAATTACACTTAAGTATGTTGGGCTTTTAAATGACTGCCTTCCAGGTTGCTGCATTTAGGCCTTACCCCATCTTTACCTCTGCTTCTATTATGTAGAAACCAACACACACATACATCTGCTCATACTATACATAGGCACATGCTGAGTTGACACTTGGCTGACCAGTGCAGAACAGAGGGCTGGACCTCCCATTACTGAACAAAAAGCTTGTGGTCTCGCTCCACTGGTGAGGGTGTCAGCAGCTCCCTGTCCACCCAGCCAGAAGCAGGGTAATGGATTGTGTTACTCCTCATTGTTGACATTGCAACAGATCTGAGGTTTAGTATATTCCCATCCTCTCCCTTCTCTCTCGTTTCAATTCTTCTTTTACTGCTTCTCCTTTCTGCTTTCGTCACCCGATGTGTGTCAGATACCTTAACTAAAATCTCTTCAGCAGTGACATTATACAGGTTTTGTTTACATCTGTATATCCTATCTCCTTTGCACTCCGTCAGTGGCCTGATGTGATAAGAGTTTTCTGTTGACTCTATGTGTTACAGAGTGGATTTTCTGGTCAGCAAGTATACTGCTCTGTCACAAATCCACGCATCATGTGTACTGTATAGCTGTTACGTGGATTCAGTTAGTTTTGATCAGATTATACTGCTTCTAAAAAATCTGACCTGTTTTATCTCCATTGTATTCAAGCAAAACGTTTAGCATGTTGCTAAAAGCTTCTTAAAGGTTTGGCAGTTAGCAGGATTTAAGTGTTAAACAAGTTTTTCTTCTTTTTAGTATATTTGCAAAGCCAATTTTTAAGGTTTTTTTTAAATCCTGCTTTGTTCACATCTGTGTTTGCCATCATAGTATGTCTACTATCTACACCCCTTTTTGCTGGAACAGCACTCTATTATTATAATCTCAGTGAAACATTGTAAAGCCATTTGAAACACATTACATCCATAATATGATAAAACATTTTGGTTGTGAAAACAGCGATCGAAAAAGTGCGCAGGATACCTTTTATCACAGAGACTGCCTTGTAAAACATTTGCTGGGAATGAAATGAAAGGATCAGGATGTTCTCTAAATTGTCTTTAATCTGATAATTAATAGGTTTTTTTTGTTATATTTGTTTTGCCCCTTCTGCATTTTCTACCACCATGAGCTATTCTCCTTTCCAGTAAAGAGGACTAATTTCCCACAATTATTTCTTTCTCCCACACTCTCTTTATGTCCTGCAGGCTGTTACAACAGACCCTTTTCCAGTAAAGATGCTTTATGACAAATCACATGACCAGGTGTGGGTCCTAACCTGGGGGGACATGGACAAAACCCACCCAACACTTCAGGTAAGTGTGAAGTACTTTGCAGCAGTTACTTTTGATAGACAAGCTAAATGGTTCAACTTAAATTACAGCTCTGGGAATGAGAGGGAACTGGATATTAACTATTAAAGGGACACTTAAGCATTTTGTGCTTTGTTTTGTCTCCTGTCTGCAAAAAAAGACAGGCTATTATTTTGGATATCTTTCTTTAATAAGGAACAGGGAGCTCATCGGTGTCGCAGGCTCGCTTGTTAATCAGTGAACTGTAATCATCGAACATAAAACAAAGCTTAGAGCAGCTATAAAATTACAAAACAGACCTGCTTTTTATCATCCGTCTACACTTGCTTTTTGGTGGTGTGTATTCCTCAACTCTTGATTCGTTCCCCGGGAGAGCATAATCTGCGTTAGCTGTAAAAAGTTTACCAAGCGAGGAAAAACCTGGCTTATAACTAATTGAGCACACTTGTGTGCCAGCGTCCTTTGTTTATGTGATAAGTATTTGTGTGACAAAAACTAATCTATGTATGTTTTAGAGCATTTACCAAGCCAGCAAAACAGCAATTCACAGCTGTGGTGTTGTCGGCTCGTGCCGAGCGTCCCTTTGGGCTGCTGGTGCTGGAGGCTTCACAATTGAGAAATGATCACAGGTGTGGTTGTATTTAATCCACCTCAGGGGATGGGTTGTGACAAGGGAATAGGGAGGAAGATGCAGAGAGGGTCGAGAAGGTGGAGGGAAGAGGGAAGAGGGAAGAGACCAGAACCGGCACCGATGGAGGATGATGCTGTTTTTAAAGGGCTGGTATTTTTAGGTCTGCCTGTTTTGCATGTGCATCGGTGGAAGATAGTGTCATGAGTAAAGCTACCAAGGGATCGCACTGTAATCTCTGTAAATGACAATAACATGTTTATTGTTCTGCTTTGTCTCTTTGGGTGAAGGGACCGCATTGTAATTAAGTGCGGCCCTGTTTTCTGTCTTTATGATTTGGAGACGTTTATAAGGACTGTGCAATAATGTTACAGTCAAATTTACGTGTGTTTCACTTATTTTCAGTATAGATTTTTTTCCCTACTCCAGTTAATTCTTAAGCTCTCAATTTTTTGTGAAATGGTTCTATGAATAACACTTCTCCAGGATACTGTAATGGGTCCATTTTACATCATTATTTTTAGTTTTAATGTTAGATTCTTTCGGATCACAAGGTGCCACTACGCTTTGGCATCAAAAAGTAGTGAAAAGGATAACTGCCTGTACGTGGGTTTTAACAGTTTTCCACTGATTTATAATCTACATGGCCAGACTCCATATGTGTGCATAGATTTCCAATTTATTCAGGCTTGCACTTCTTCACAGAGTGTAGGTGCATAAGCTAGAGATGTGTTTTTGTGTAGTTATTCCGTTTTAAGGGGAGCACTCACAGCAATTATGCTGGAGTGGTTTTGAACTTCTATCAGAGTTGTAATCTTAAAAACAGCAGAAAATTCTATCAAACAATGTTTTTCATCACAGAAGAAAACATGGTTCTCCCTATTTTAATTTTGAAACAAATACAAAGAGCAGCTTTGCATAACAGCTGTGCAGAAAATGCATTTTTGTTATTTTTCATTTTGTTCATTTCCCCCTCTTCCTGCCATGGTTCAGAAGTAATGAATAATTAGTGAACAGGGTAGGAATCAATCAAAAAAATGCAATTGCAGACAAACTGCATAATGGATTGGAGGCCACATGGATCACACCACAAATAAATGGTCTGATAATGTCATTATCATTTGGACTGAATGTAATTGACCTGTTCAGCAGCAGCCTGTCGCTACCAGAGGCACCGCTTCGCTTCGGCAGATCATACATGTGTATGAGTGCGTGTCTCTGCTCGTGCATGTTAATTTGAGCACTCGAGATGTGCGGCTGCACGCAGGTGTGCATTCATCTCAGTGTGTGCGGCATTTTTAAGAAGCCAAGTTTGAGGATGGCTCAGTAATTCTGCAGAAGCACTGAAGAGAACGTGATTGTCAATTCATTAGGGAAGACAAATGGAGGAATCTCTCCCGGGCATAGACAGTCATAGCCTTCCAGACTGTCAGTTCATTCTGTGTTAATGTGCTAAGAAGATATTTAAAACACAAATAGATTTTGTTTTGTTATTTTTGGTTTTGTTGCTTTTTGTTTGTCTTTTCACACACAGCAAAATAGCAACTTTTTAGCCTGGGCTGGCCAAATCAAATGAGTTTTTTTATGCTCTTAATAAAAGGTATTTTAATCCCCCGTCCACCAAACTTTACACTTTGCACAATGCAGTCAGTTCCCCTGGCAATTGCCAGACTCATCCATTGGATTGCAAGATGAAGAAGCTTGATTCGTCACTCCATTAAACATGTTGTTTTTAATTTTCCAACCTTAACCAAGCTGCTATTTTAAGGTCTCTCACATATAGGTTGCTTGCTGTCGACCCAGACCATGACTTTCCCCAAAACTTTACATACACCCACTACCTCTGAAATAGATCCGCCACCCTTGCCACTAACCATAATGAAGCTATTTTGAGTCTGACTGGAGGCTTGAGCTTCTTTGCCCTCTCCATACTTGCTTCCTGTCATCTCTTTAGAAGTACTGTCAATTAAAGTAATAAAAGAGGATTTTAATTATTGCAGCAGTGATTCATTACTGTCGCGCCCATAGGGGCATCAGTTCAGAACATTCTGACATATCTTTCTGGAAGGCAAGTCTAAACATATTTTGCTCTTTAATTTGATGGTTCTTTTATTAAAATGTATATGTTTTTTAATTTTCTCAATGCTCATTTTAGCTAAATTTGTATCATGTTTGTAAGAGAATCTCAAGCAACTGTTTCATATTAAAAGAAGTTGACATAAACAATTGTTTGTGTCTTACAAATGTATGATATAAAACACAGAGTTAAAAAATGCAAATCATTAACTTTAGCTGTTCTTGCATGAATCATGATCTTCTTAGTTTCATTGGACCCGGGGTGTGCTTTATTGCTCTCCAGGAACAACTAGTAACTCTAAAAGAGTGTATTAGCAAAGCACAATGAATGCAGTTGCATGGGGTAATATTAAAATGCCTCATAAAATTTATTTAATTAGCGGAAAAATAATGGAGTATTTGAAGAATGCCATCTAATTTAGACATCACGTAGCTGGAAAAAGAAAATAACTACACATGGCATCTGCAGAGTGAATGTTGTAGAGAGTCAGAAGCTAACCAAGAAGCTACTTGGTTAGTAGCTTCAAAAATCCCCCTTAGGTGTCAGATAAGCCAGCAAGGCAGTGGCCGAGAAAAACTCAACTGGGCCTTAGTCTTGGTCTTGAGTACATGAATATGAAATCGAGGGATGAAGAATAACAAAAGGAAAGCCACTGGCATTAAGTTGTAAACACCTGCAGCCCACAAACCACCAGAGTTGCCTAATAATACATGAGTAATAGTACACTGAACCTCATTAACTCCCATCATTGTATTCTGCAACTGTTGTAATGACTTTTTGTTAATGAGGACTTGTTTCATGTCTCGCAAGCAATGAGAAACAGGCTGATCTGTTTTGTTAAAAATGGATGAGATATTCAGCAGAGTGGGGGAAAAGAGAGCACTTCTGAGGGGTATTTCTGTAGTGTAGCAAAAGAAACTTAAACCGCTATTTTTATTTCCTTAGATTTTATAGCTCTGACGAAGAAATGCAGTCTTCCCCCCCACCGGGCATCAGGTAGAGGTTTAGCTTCGGAGTTGAAGGCGTAGACATTTCGATTTAACACTTAGCTCTTTCTAGTTTAAAAAATATTCTGTATGCTCTCCAGCAACATTTTCCTAGGTGTCTAAAGAGGAGTTTGCAAACTGAGAAGGAAAACAAGCAGATTTGACCTGATCATGGCAGCATACATGATGAAGCATGTCTCATCGATAAGGTGGTTTATCAGGACTGTATCAAAAGTGGAGGCGCTCTCCGAGCACCTTAGAAGCATGCTGATTCAGTGCCAGCTGTATGACATGAGAGATGGGGCTTTTATTGTGGTGTGTGCTTCTTAGACAACCATCACTAATCAAGATGCTTTACGGAGAACAGAGATAGGGCCGTGCTTCACCAGCTCAAGTCTTATAATGTAGATGTTTATCTGTTTCACAATATATGAGGCTGTCACCCGAACAAGCTCTGATTCTTAAGACCTGACATATGAGCCTTACAGTAATTCCTCTTACAGAAGATAGAAGCAGTGCATTCTGACAAAGCTTCACAGTTTGGCTAAAAGCTTCAAACTAAAGTAAGCATCTGTGTTCAGACATACGGACACGTAACCAGAAACATACATACAACCCTACAGTCAGACATTCATTCTAAGGTGCACACTTCCATACATACAAATAGTTGCCCACTATGGCCCAAAATAAAGGGGAAACGATTAAGGGAAAGCTAACTTATACAATGTGATTGTATAAGTTAGTCATGCAAAACAAATCAGAGACTGAGCTAACCTGATAGGCTGAGGAAGACTGTGATTGTGATGATTACCTTTGGTTTTAAAATTAGAGTGTGCTACAGTGAGGAGACCCTGGTTAGAGGGTCAGAGAGGCTGGCTGCAGTGATAAGGACTAAGATGCTCTGCTATGTAAGCAGGGACCTGTCCATGCTGAGCTTTATATGTTAATAACAGGATTTTAAAGTGGATTCTGAATTTTATTGCCAGAGAAGATTAGCAAGAATAGGTGTGAAGCAAGTATACGGTTACTTTAACAGTTGTTATGGTACAATAATCACATATCGGAATCCTAAACAACTCGTTAGAATGTTGTTTCTCTTGGTTACAATAATCTGGTTTAAGATCATGTCAGCCTACATAATTCCCATTACGTTTAGTGAGGCATATCTTGTTATAGTGCAGTGCTCTTTTGGGAAACCATGGCTTCTGGAATCCATGTGGATATTGCTCTGAAATTACAACCCAACCTATTTCCCATTGTATGCTCAACAGCAGCAGCAAAGACAGTGAAATGTAACACACCATTCTAAACTCTAATTAGATTTGTGTGGTTGCATGGAAAACAGTTTTCTAGCAAGTCTTGTTTTAAACTGTGAATTGTATAGCTAAAAGGTGCATAGTGTATATTTCCAAAATCTTAGAAATGTTTAATATCAATGAGTGAATAAAATTTAAAAAAAATCTCAAATAGTCCTTAATTAGGAAAATTCAGATTGAAGACCGTGTGAAGTTTGGCTTTTGAAGGATTACACTGAAAACATTCAAGGGTTTAAACCACAAAAATAATGTATTTGCATTCGTGTTAGATAGTAAATACTGTATTCATTTTACATTTTTCTGGAACTGTCTACAGGTTATTCCTCAAGCCAGTGTGGGTGAAGTACATCATGCCATACGTACAACTTTTCAGAGGGTGAACGACTTCTTCATTCCTCCAACTAACCTCATCATCACTCACGTGAGGTAAATCCGTACCCATTTAGCAGCCTTTCACCTTAAAACAGGTGACCTTATTGCTCTCGCTCATCGTAGCTGTCCCACTAAAGCAAAGGAGAAAAGAGCAAATGAGAATTATAATGAGAACCTCGATGTGTATTAATCACTGCACAAAAATTCTAGAAAGGCTATTAACCTCTTCTGTGAACTTTGCCAATTTAGGTTTGCCTTTGTCTTTCTCAAAAATGAGCCCGCGATTCACAAGATTGATCTGGAGACCCTTCACCGTGTCAAGACCATCAGCCTAAAGAACAACAGCTGCATCCCAGTGAGCATGGCCTACACACACCTGAGTGGCTTCTACTTCATCCAGTGCCAGACCAAGAGCCTTCTCGCCCCACAACAGCTTCTGATCGACAGTGTGACAGACGCCGTGATTGGGCCAAACCTCAATGTCACAGGCCAGGCTTTTGTGTCACCAGACGGGCGCTACATTGTGACACCTGACCCACAGAGCTCAAAGCTGATAGTACAGACAGTGTCATTCCAAGGGGAGCTGAGTCTGAACCAGGAAATAGACGAGCCTGTGGCGGTCTCTGATCTTGTTTTTCAACCTTCTTTCACGGAGTCCAACCAGCATGTGGCCGTTGCCACCTCGGGCTCAGGAACGGACCTGCTCTTTGCCGATCTGTCCTCAGGCCACACCGAGGTTCTCCGGAGCCTCAAGCAGCCCCTGGCCCCCCAAGCCTGGCCCTGGGGAGGCCCTAACAGAGTGGTTGTCTCCAGTGGGTTGTTTGGACAATATCTGGTGACACCATCAGCTGAGTCCCTCTTTGTTCTTAATGGCAAACAGAGAACGCCGCACTGCGAGGTGTCAGACATCAAGAGAGGCAACACAGTTGTCTGGGTTGGAGAGGTATGAGTGACAAGGAAAAACAAAAGTGAACAAGATTTAGAATTAGGGGGAAAACGGAAAGATCAGGCCAAATTACCTATTATTAAGATTTATGTGAACATAAGTTGTGGACTCAACCCTGGGACTGAGCAAGAGAGAAACCTGCCTGGGTTTGTTGTAACAAAAGTACACGTAAAAATAGAGTAATTGAGAAAATATTCCGAAAATCTGTTGTGATATTTATATTGGGAGAAAGTGTCAATGCCGTTCAGTGCAACAGTGATCTATGTGCACTTAACTATACAGAATTGTACATTATTGCACTTCCTTCCATGTTATCACAGCAAATAGATACCTGAAGAGGGGTTATAACAAACTATGAACTATGCACAATGCTCACTTTTTTTAGACTAAAAAGCTTTCCAGTTTTTGTTTATCTCAACAATGTTTGTCGTTTTCACCAGTGCCGCATATAATCACCACAAACTGTCTGTCCCGTCTGCCTTTAGTGTCCTGAGTGCGTGTCCTGAGTCCTTTTAAAAGCTACCATCACCATCTGTTTACTCGCCTTTGTCATGGTATTGTACTGTATTCTCCCTCTGAAAGCTTTCATTCTCCTAATGCTGGCAGAGGTTGGCTTTATACACGTGTAATACCCTTATTTACATTGTCTGTCCAAAGAGCTCAATTGGTCCGTTAGCCGTCGACAATGGATGTTGCAGTGGAAGCCTAGCCTGAAATGAAAAGTAGATCTTTTGGTCTCTTGCAATGTTATAATCTGTCCCCTGCTGTTTCACATTTATTCTGAACCTGCAGTACAGCTCTGAGCTGTGAAGCCTGAAAATGCCACTTATACCACTTAGCAGATTCCCTCAGGGTAATGACTCCAGTTTACACTGACCCATATGCTGAGGCCAAGCCAAAGTAGCATCAGTGCTGCTATCTGACAGGCTGTGAGCATTTGTAGATCTCCTAAGAGAGCCGTGCATCAAGATCAAACAAGTCAGGTAGACTAGACACTTCTCACTTGGTAATTAGTGAGAGAAAAAACTTTCTGGAAAGAAGTCACGCATGTACACAAAAATATATTCTATATTTCAAAGTCTTGCAACCTGTTTCAAAAGTAGGGATACATTTTGACAGCAATATGTACTGTATTAAACAGTTTTCCTTTTTTTCAGGAATATTAATTGTCAAATTGCAAAAAGTACTAAGTGTGTTTATTACTTAAACACTGTATTCCTACTTTTGAACTAAAAAGGCTAGAGTGTCTGTCTGAGAGCAGCAAGTGAATAAACACCAGCAAATCTCCATCTGTCAAAATAGCAGATATTTCCTATCTGTGGTTGAACTGCATCATCTTCTGTGTAACTACATTTTCCACTTGCACTAATCATCATAATGATGATCCATTAGCAGCAATATAGCGCTGCGGCTTCTCTGCAGATGTAATAATGTCATCAAAAATTACTGGAACCATAAAGTCTCTTATCATTCCTGGCTTTTCATATTAGTGCCAGTCTATATATGAATGCAGAGCTTGGACAGCACTTTTGATGGTTTTTACATAGTAGATGAAAATTGGCTACAGTTTGGGGGTAATTACTTTTTTTTTTTTGCCTTTTTGTCTTTGTGAGACTTTTAGTAAGCTACTTTAGGAAAAGCACTTATGTGATGTTATGTGGAATATACAGAACATAAAGTTTAAAAAAAAATTAAATCAAAAGTTTTTCAGATCTGCCAATTATGTAAGGACAGTCTGACTTGCCACAGAAGAAAAAAATAAAAATCATTTATTTGACCTAGTCGCACAATGCTTCTACATTTGATACTGAATGTAACTAAAATAAGTATCAAACATGAGCTTGGTGTGAAACAGTTGTTCATTCATCGAGTCACCATGACAAGCAGTTCTATTACATTTCTGGCATATTTTCATACAGTGAGTTTCAAGTGGTACAAGTTCAGTTTTGTCTCACGTCAACAGCTGCCTCAGGGTCTTTGTGCCAGTTTTTATAATCAGTTATAAAAACACCTGAAATTGTAACGTTCTCCCACATTTGGCCTGCTTGTCTCACATATTTAACAGGTGTTTAACATGACCCTCTTCTTTTTTAGAGACCTTTTTTGGCAACTATTCAATTAATTTGCTCTGCATTTCTCTCACAGTATGCTGTTCTTAACATTTGATTAATTCAGACGCTGCTAATACAAAATCAGGACTTGAAGCTGTGTTCTGAAGATCTTTGTGACAGCGTAGATTTTACATTTGTGTAGGTAAAAGCATTATTCTTTGCACGAAGCCCAGCGTGGAGTTGCTGGTAATTAAATCACGTTTTAAAAACCAAACAAAAACCAGTACTTTACAAAACAGTAGGATCAATGCTTAATCACGTGGCAAGAGGAATATTTTTGTTAATTTTTTGTGAATTTAAATCTTGTACATGTTGTCATCACAGCACAAATGCTCACAGCCTTTGAGATCCAACAGTTCCTGACCTTTTAATGGCAGGCCGTGAATATTAAAGACATAATTAAACGTCATTTACCAAGATGTCAAAGACCAGCTTGAGTGTGAAAAAACTACTGTAAATCCAAATGGAGTCTTGTGGTGTATCTGCAACCTAAATGAAATAATAATCATTTTTCCTAATACGTAGTTGTGCCTGTTACTCCAGTCCCCAATGCGATGCAATGTGTAGGGTAGAACACAGGAGCGAAGCAGATTCGTCCTTCTTGTTTGTGACTTCGGTATTTGCTGCTAATCTGCCATGAAAACCGTTCCGGCATGAAAGTATGACTGAATTAACTTTCTGAAGGCAAAGATTCAATGATGTTTCCTAGACCACTGTTGCACTGAGGAGAGAAAAATATACGTATATATATATAAATATATATCTGACATACATTTATGCTATCATGCTTTTAATGGAAATTTCTTAAATTTTTAATCCAGTTTTCTGTCTCAAAAAAAAAGAATAAATCTGGCTCTGATGCTTCCTAAAGTCACTATCCCATCCAAAGTCACTTCCCAATGGCTCTAATCAAGTAATAAACAGTATTTGACAACTCTTAACACATGCATGTAATGAAAATAGGCCTCCAGTATGATCACGGACCTCTTGGTGATCTCTCACAGTCACATACAGTTCACAGTTGCTTGTATAAAAGTCACTTTTATGTCTTCTCATTGTCACGTCTTTCAGCTTTTCTCTTAAGGTCGATTGAGCAGTAAAACATTGCTACTAGAGTCAAGGAGAGCAAGAACAAAGAGACTGCACCTGCGCTTGCTGATATAACTACATAACTGGCTCACTTATGTTGTTTGTTTGGATCTACCTTCAGTGTCACATGACTATTTCTGTACCTCTCCTTTAACCCTAAAGTAAGGGGCTGAAGAGCTGAACCGCTTGGTGTGATAGACATTGATAGGAACCACTGTTGTAGATATCATTGTTCATGTTTAGAACACGTTCAGACATGACAAAACTGACTGTACAGTTTTCTTTATGCATTTTGTGTGTTCTGGTTTATGAGGGAATTGTTTTGTAAGAAAAAAATCGAAATAAATATATTGTAAAAATCATTCAAGTGTGTTTTCACCTCATTACTGTTAGAAACTGGGATAAGCTAACTAATTAATTTGTCTATTGCACTAATTTGATTATTTATAGCGCTTCACAATTCCCCCTTTTTAAATCTTTGTCAATATCAATTTGGGGGTTTTTTTTAGTTTTTTTTTTTTGCATCTAACCTGGTTTGCATGTGAACATGGCCACAAATTTGCTGGTAATTAGAACTATATTCTATATTATTCTGTCCAAGTGCCAAGTATAAAAAATGAATTACATTACAAATAGACTCAAGCATTCTGAAATCCCATTTGATACCCATTTTGGGTGTTTTCTGGTCATTCGGTGGTTATCAAATCAGATTATTTGTAATCACACATTGCCAGCAGCTGCTAGTAGGCTCAGTACGTTGCTGTCATCTCATTCAACAGTGGTCACTTCATATTGCTTAACAAATGTGATCACTGAGTGTTTTCACTTTAAATTCTGTGTAAGGCGGCAGTGGTTGCATGAACTATGAGACATAAGTTCAAGATCCCCTTTTTTCTTTCTTTTTGACCTTCTGTTTCCATGATTGCTGAAGATTTTAAGTGTGCTGCTTAACACGTGCTGAGGCTGGTAGTAGTCACGGAAATATTCATGCCAATTCACACATCCAAATCAGCTGATTCAATCACATATATTAGTTCACACATATGAATGTCGTATATTATGGTTCTAGTTAGCTGGTTGAACGTAAACAAGACAGTGAATCCATTGTAATCTGTGGATTTTGCAGGTATCACATTAGCAGTGCTAATGATATAAGTGTTCATGCACTCAAAACAATACACAGTGAGATAACAAATCTGAACAGTATGAACAATGCACTTGTTCTTCCTTGTTTTCATGTCCAATGTGTTGAACTTCAAATGTTATAATCATTGAGGCCTTTGATCATCTCAAAGCTGGTCATAGGTAGTGTTACAATCTTACGTACAGTACAGGTTCATGGGTAAACGCCATGTTATTCAGTCTTCAAATAAGACCACCAAAACACACACCTATTGTTTATCTGTCTACCTTGAAAACTTTGTAGCTAACAAGGTTAGACAGACTTTAGCACTGCCTGTGACATTCACCCCGTCCCTGCCCATTTCACAGCCTTTTTATGGCTCTGCCTGTTGATGAGGTGGCATCGAGCTGGCCTTCACTCTTGCATAAGATCATGAAATCTATTGTCTTTTCTGTGCTCAACCCGCTCCAACAATCTATGGCCATTACTTGCTACACGGTTTTACAGAGAGACGTTGTCAATATGCTTTTCATCAGTGTCAAGAGTGACATAAAGGGGGGAAAGACAGAATAAAAGACTTCCTGGAGCCAAACAACAGTGAGTTAAGTGAATCTGATCACACAGACAATTACCGTCCTGTTCACACCTGCTTCAATTTCCTATGAATCAGAAAAGAAAGGAAGACACCATCGTTTATCCGACTAAGACCACAAGAGGATTATACCTCGCAAGCACATCTGCAAATAATGAGGATATGAGGGAATTTTCTTGATATTTATAATCTGATTCCAATATTGTCTGATTTCTAAAATGCATTTTTAAAAATATTTTAGCTGCACTTAAATATCAGCAAAAGTGTAAGACTACACAAATCTAATTAGTAGCTGCTTTTGATTTCACTGAAACAGCAACAATAAACTCTCAGTTGCCATTTCAAGTGACTTGTATCTGAAAAAAGTCCAGATAAGACTTTGTCTTTGGACAAACATACGTGTGTCTCTGTTGTCTTCCAAGCTGATTACAATCTGTTTGCAAAAGACATGAATATCAAAACAAATGACCCTCCTGCAGTCCAGAGGTTGAGGTTAATGCACCTGGATCTGAATCTGACGTGTGCAAAAAAAAGAAAGAAAAGAAACCAGGAGAGTAGGTTACAGTGCTAATCAATTTTGTTACAGGAATAACAGTTATACAAACAAAAAGCCACTACTTCATTATCCAGTAAATGAAAAGTTAAAAGTATAAATTGGTTTAGGTACATTGAAACTTCAAGACCTTTTGCTCTATAGCAGGTTTCAATACTTGTTCTGTATCATTTCAGATGCCTCATCACATGGACCCATGTTTACAGCGGTATTAACAACAAAGAAAATAGACTGACAGAGCTTACACGTTTGCAATGAATTTCAAGGCCCAGAGGGACACTTGGAGCTCAGTTGAGTCAACACATACACTATTACTAAATGCACAACGTCATGATAAAATTTGTGAAATAAGCAGAAGACTGAAAAGATGACATAGCAGACTGGAGCAAAAAAGTAAACTGTGTGTAAACTGGAATGACACTTCAGTGTGGATTGATCTATATTTGATCAAATGGAAAAATCTGTTCAGTGAGCTGGATGACTGACAGAGGAAAAATTGTGGGTTGCCCTTTAGGTTGAGTAAAGGTTCTAAAAACGTCTTGGAAAGATGGATGCATTTTACACCTTTCAACATCTGGTTAGGTTCTGGTCAAGCCACCTCCGTTGGTGGTAAGAGATACAGTCTCACTGAGGAAAGATATCTCAGTCTGTCCTAAATGCTTTTTGAGGCAATTCAAATAAACTAAGTGAAAATTATAGAAGTTACAAATACTTCTACTTAAAATAATCTGTTTTTAAGCAGGATTGAGTTTATAAGAAAAATTAACTGGTGTCATAGATGTGCACTGCATATTTTGCACATTTTTTGCACTTAAATGTTTCAAATCAAACAAATTTTTAATATTAGACAATGACAACCCAAGTAAATAAAAAATGCAGTTTTCACATGATGGTTCCATCTAATATGCGAAAAAGGTATCCAAACTTACTTGGCCCTATGTAAAAAAGTCATTCCCCCTAATCACAAACTAAGTGGGATTAACCAAATTTTTTGGAAGGCTGAGTTCAATTTTACCAGCCACACCCAGGTCTGATTACTGACAGACCTGTTAAATCAAGAAATCACTTCAGCAGAGCCTGTCTGAAAAAGTGACGGAGGGTAAAAAGATGTCAAAAAGCAATGAAACGGGCTACAGTCTAAAGAAAAACATGAAAAACAAAGTCATTGACATTACTCTGGAAAGGGTTAAAAAAAAGCAATTTCTAAGGCTTCGGGATGCAAACAACTCACAGTTAGAGCCAATTTCCACAAATTGAGAAAACCTAGAGCAGTGAGGAACGCTCCCAGGAGCCAGCCTACCAAAATTGCATCAACCACTCATCCAGGAGGTCACAAAAGAAACCAGAACAACATCTAAAGAACTGCAGGCCTCACTTGTCTTGGTTAAGGTCAGTGTTCATGGTTCAACAATTGGAGAGAGACTGAGCAAAAATGGCATTCAGTGGAAGAGTTACAAGGCAAAAAACACTGCAAAAGAACACAAAGACTCCTCTTGCATTTGGCAAAAAACATCTTGATGAAGACTTGAGGGAAAATATTATTTGGACTGATGAGACAAAGGTTTCTGAAACTTTTTTACTCTGGTTAACTTTTTCTAACATTAAAATTTGTTTGGTGATCTGAAACATAACGTGTGACAAATATGCTAAAAAAAATAAAAACTCTGAAAGGCGTCATGCTTTTTCACTGCACTACACACAAAACTTGCCACTCTGGTGTGTCAGAAATATAACAGATTTGACATATACCTAGCATTACTTCTGGCAGTAACTTAAAACTCAGTTCAAGTAAGTTGTGGTACCATAACTTAATCTGTCTTGTATAACTAAACCCAACCATTATCCCAATTTTAGGATCAAATTTAAAATTTGGCCTTATGGTGGTGCTGGATGAACTGTTAGGAGATGACAACAGCTATGAAAATTTTTCCAAGAGCAGACATAAAGCAGCCCTACTGGGATTTGCAGGTCAGTTCAAGTTCCCAAAACATTGGCATGTAATGGAAACTTCTTTGAGTCCAGATGTGGTGCTTACATCAGTCTTCTCCAAGCAGGTCCTCATCTTAGAGCTGATGGTCCTCTCTGGGAGGACCACATAGAGGAGGCGAATGAAAGAAAACATTTTAAAAACATGCAGTGGAGTTCTGTAAGAGGAGAGATTGGAAGGCATGCTGTAAGTTCACAAATATTTGGGTACAGAGGTTTCAGTGTGGAACATCTTGATGGTACTCGACATGACAGGTACTGCAAAAAAGAAAGCATTCAAGTCCACCATGCCAGCAGATCAGGATAAATGGTCCATGTGCCAAAGCTGTTGGTGAACAAGTCAAGGCCTGATCAACCAAAGGTTCCTGAGTGTATGGTGTATGATCTATGTATGTATGACGTTGCAAGTCCCTAAATATCTAAAGACCTTAAGTACATCAGTCAAGATGTGTCTGGTCACAGCCTAGGATTTATCTTTGTCTTGACTATGTTCAAAACTTTCTGGCAGCAAACAAACCCTGGAGATATGCCCCCACTGTCACATGCACAGGACTCAAGAGATCAGAGTTCACAGCAAGTATTATACAGTAAAGTAATACATATATACAACAATCACAAGGTAACAAGGGAAATTGTGCTCCAGGGAGGAAGGAAATCTACACATGCGATCCATGGAATCCAGGATTCTGTGCTCAGGAAACAGATGGTAAAAATCCATAGATGCAGAAGCAGAGAAAAAACACACAAAGAAGCAGGAGCCGGGGTTTTAACTAACTGAGTAGCTCAACGAAGACTGATCCTCAGCCAATACCTTAAGTAGTGACTTCTTGGCAAGGTCATCAGAAAGCACAGGGGTGTTCGGCCTGAGGCGGGATTCGGTGAAGAGTCCCGCCCTCAAACACAGACACAAACAAATGAGTACAGAGAGACAAGAACGGAGAAAGACAGAAAGAAAGAAAGAAAAACAAAACCTGGAGCTGACAGCCAAGGACAACTGAGGGACTACGACACCTACATGTATGCTGAAACAATGAAACAATGTATGATAAAAATCTAGTTGAATGAATATGGTTAATTTGATATAAATTAACTGGGCTCATATTTCAGACATTTGGGATTTTTGCAATATAAACATTGCCTGAGAGTCTTTCTAATCACCCTAAGGAATAGGGAAAAGATGACTGAAATAGTCTGGGAAACTGTCCATCTTGCTAGAGTATGGGAAAGATCCTGATCACATCACAGTCTACATCTGTTACAGTGTTACACTGTTTCACATGAGCCTTGGGGAAAAAGTAATAAAATCATTTTACTCCTGTTTATGTGTCATGCACAAGGCTAAACTAAAATCAGCATTTAAACTGTGGATGCCTCCTCAGGATTAACCGGGGCTTGATATGGAAACAGTTTAAGTATATAGTTAATATTTGCAAACAAAGTCAAAGGAGCTTGCAAAGAAAAGCGTCTGGACTTCTTTAAGTTACTTGAAGACGTTTCACCTCTCATCCGAGAAGCTTCTTCAGTTCTAAGGTCAAATGGTGGAGAGTCCCAGATATAAACCTAGTGGGAGTGACCCCCCACAGAGGGACAAAAGGACCCCCTGATGATCCTCTAATCACCTGAGCCAAGGTGTGAAACTGGGTGTGGGTCCCAATCAGCCAGAGTTTCGGGTGAGTTCATTGTGAAACCTGGCCCCACATGTCTCTTCCTATGTGGCAAAGTCATAATCGTCAATGTGCCTTCATGAGCTCATGAGGGCCAGCAAACCTTAAATTGACTCAGCAGACTCATCTTGTCACGGCTGCCGAGGCGAGCCGTGTGGAGTGGGAAGAAGGACCCAAGATGCAGGCAGTGGATGAGATACCGGTGGTTTTATTTACAGAGGTGTAGTGGCAAACAAACAGTGGGGCATAACAAATAACTAAAGACACCTAAACTGGGAGGACTAAAAATAACAGACCTGGGAGCATATGACGACGGGATGAGAAGCAGAGAGATGCAGACGAGGAACAGGACACCGTGGAACACAAGGTAACAGACTGACACGGAGTTACACAGACGAACCGGCAACAGGCAGGAGAACACACAGGGCTTAAATACACACACCAGTAATCAGGGGATGAGAGACAGGAGGGCAACACAGCTGGGAGGAATCTGAGCTGACGGGACAGGGGAAACGTAAACTGAGCACACTCACATACGACACAGACCTTCACAATAAAACAGGAAGCACACGCCAGACAGAGACAGACTCGTAAACAGGCATGATGACGTCATGGACAAACAGAGGGACATACGGGCAGAGAAGACTAAGCACAGGCAACCTAAACCAAACATAAGGGCAAGATAACAAAACCTAAACCAGAAATAATCATCATCAACATCATCATCAGATAACTAAAGAATCAGAATATAATTGTAATCAAAACAGTATCACCAAAGAATAACTAATCCATAATGCAAAATAAACCAAAACATAAGAAACTCAAAATACTGGGTCGACCCGACCCAGGACCGTGACACATCTGGATGAATTTCATTCACACTAACAAGATTGCAAACGCCCCACAGCAATCCCACAGGAAAACAGGCCTGGGTCAAATATCACTCAAATATCACCCCACTGCATGGGATCAGACATATTTGTCTGCCAGTGAATGATGGAATGTGGTAGATGTGAGTTAGAACAATCAGATTTTTAATTACATAGTAATTCAACTCATGTTCATTTTACGTGCAGTGAAGTTTGTCAGTAATGTCTCCATGATCCTGCCCCCATGCTCCACAAGAATCCAGTACTCATCATCTCTTCCTCCACTTGGTCCATACAACAAGATGCCAATGAAAGTTCTGTCTTCCTCAAACAACAAGTGTAATTTGAATAAATAGATCTAGTGATTATTACAGCTTTCGAGAGAGTCCACAGTCTGAGGTTTATTTAAGCTAACGTGACAAACTCACAGCATCATCCTTAACTAGGGTACCACAAACCCAAAACAGATTTAGCCTTGATAAAGTAATAGACAATCACAATTTAGAGCAATTATTTTTAAAGCAATCAACTTTACTCCGCGAGGCTCCTGACTACGGTAGCCGTAATGCTCCGACAATCCATCAAGCAGCTTCGTAGCTTACCTAAGTTTTACTAGAACATTTTGACAGATTTTTGGCGCCATGTCCCACATAAAATCGGTTCGAGGTCAGTAAGCACAACCAGAATTAATACATAAGGCGCACCAGGTTATGAGGCGCGCTGTTGATTTTTAGAGAAAATTAAAGGATTTTAAGTGCGCCTTATATTCTGAAAAATACGGTACCTAAGTATCTTATGCCAAATATTTACACACACATCTGAGGGGCATCAGAGGCAACTTAGGGATCAGTGTCTTGCCTAAGAATACTTTAGCATACAGACTAGGAGAGCCAGGGATTGAACCACGAACCTTCCCAATCCACTCTACCTCCTGAGCCACAGCCCCTCCCAGTCATACCAATAAGAAATCAGCAGTTTCACATGTATTTTCCACAAATGACAGTGCAAGTTCAGGAAGTAAGAGTAGTATATTTCCCAGCATGTCTATTACCATTGAAGCTTTTCAGAAAAGGCAAAAAATCTTGACCAAATAAATAAATAAAGTAAATATTTATGGATAAAACTGAATTAATTTAAAAAAAAAGTATAATAATAAACATAGTTAGGCTCATATTGCCTTAATACAGTAACAATTAAGCTAAATGTTTGCTTGATTAGATCTTAACTGGTTCATTGTGCAATCAGCTAATTGTTGCAGCTCATACTAGAAGAACTTGATTCTTCATCTTGGTTGTTATTCCCACACTGAACATAATCTATAAAAGATCTATAAGAGATCTATAAGAGATCATAAACCCAGTTTAAGCAGAGACTCGCCTGTGATGTGAATGAATCATTAACCATAGGAAAACATGATGAAATTGAAGGATGCTCTCTCATAAACACCTGCAACAACGTGGGCAACATTTTCCCAAACAGTGTAATTTAACTGTCAAATAAAACTTTTTTGAGTTTGAGAAAGTTTGAACATAGCATTCTCCAAAGGGCCTATGAAGTATTAATGAATCATCTTTTTTTAGGCGTATGATATGGTACCAGGGCACAGTAAGGGAATAAAAGGCTTTGGGGCAATCTCAAAACTCCAGTGGAGGGATGGGATAGTGGAAACAAAAAAATACAGTTTTGATTGCACTTTTCCTCTTCAGAAAACAAAGTAATGTATATGTTTGTGGCTGGATCAAATATCTAATGTTTGAATTCAGGGGACAGACACCTTGTCTCTAAAAGCAGATGTTTTGGCAATTAGCACATCTGGAGCTTCCAGGTGTGCATTAACACAATGCCACAATGCTTCTAAGAATGGATGTTCTAGCAAATTCTGACCAAAATCAGATGCTGCTCAGATTAATTTTTAAAGCTACGTCTCAGACTCTACCGCATGGAAGCTAAGAAAACTTTTGAGTTAAGTCAACAGAATTCTGGACAACAGCCTCGGTTAGCACAACATAGATTCTGACCTGTGGTTACATAATAAAGTTCTTCTTTATACCACAACTGTTGCTGGAGCGTTAACCACTTTAGACACTGAAAGAAAAAGCCTTTTCGCAACGTTTCCAAACATGGCCGCACAGCTTAGGTTTGCAAAGCTGCACCTAAATAAACAAGAAGAAAACCAATATCCTTTGGACAGACAAGGACAAAGTGGAGATGTTTAACCATAGCGCACAACATCAAAGCTGGCAAAAACTTACACAGCATATCAGCACAAACACCTGATACAAGCGTCAAGCAACGTGGTGAACATGGGAACCTAGACACTTCACCCCCGTTGCCTACTGGTGGCATCAGAGGGCCCGGTGGCGCCAGTGTCCGGCAGCCTCGCCTCTGTCAGTGCGCCTCAGGGTGGCTGTGGCTACAATGTAGCTTGCCATCACCAGTGTGTGGATGTGTGTGTGAATGGTTGGATGACTGGATGTGTAAAGCACTTTGGGGTCCTTAAGGACTAGAAAAGCGCTATACAAATATAGGCCATTTACCTTGTAGTCACTGAGACAACCAGGAACTCCTCTGTGTACCAAAGTACACTAGAGGAAAATGCAAGGCCATCTGTCCAACAGCTGAGTCATGCAATAGGACAGTTATCCCAAACATGGCAGCAAATTTACAACAGAATGGTTGAAAAGGCTAATGCAATGGGCCAGTCAAAGCCCAGAACTCAACCCAAACGAAATGCTGTGGTAACACATTAATTAAGAGAGCTATACACAAATGAATGCCCTCAAACCTCAATAAACTGAAGAAATGTTATAAAGAAGAGTGTGCCGAAATTCCTCCAAAACAATATGAAAGACTGATAAAGTCATATTGAAAATGATTACTTCAAGTTATTGCTGCCATAGGCAGTTCTACAAGCTCCAAGTCCTGCGAAAACTTTCTTTTTCACGACTGTCTCTGTGTAACATACCAAAACATGACTTTTTTTCATTCACTTTATTCCTTCAACTTTCTCATGGTTTTGACAGTCCTTGAAATGTGCTCTTGGATACTAGCAGTAAAAAGGTTGTTATAAATAAGTACAGAGTACTTCATTGTACTTCACTGGTGTCACCTACCACCTCTGACTGCAAGTAAACAGAGCCTCTGTCCCTCTTGTCTATTTATGTTATACTTTCATTTAAAAAATGCAAGCAGTAAAAGAATGTCACCGCAGGTCATGTTTTGGTTCAGGAAGTAAATATAATTCATTGTTTGAGCAAGCAACAGAGAGCGAGAACTCTTTTTTTTTTTTTACAAGGGAGGACAGTCATTATCTCCACAGACAAAACAGCTCACTTGTCAGGCAACTGCAAACATTAACTGTTTGAACAAACAACAGGCACTGTTGTTCTGCTGAAGACGGTCCAAAGCAAGTGCTAAATGCCAACCAATAACTTCCACACTGAAAATCTAAGAATTGGCACTTTTTTATGCAGATCAGGGAATGTCTGATCAAAGAAATACATGAGATCAAGTGTTCCCTGACAGCTTTTGAAATCCACCCGATTGTAGTCAATACGCTAAAACATTAAATTACATATATTATACGACAAAGGTGTTTTTTTAGTTGCGGCTGGCAAATTGTGACCAGAGCTGAGAAGGACAGATTTTACCTACAGTCAAGGCAGCAGCTGGAGTTCGGATTCACACTCCTTGATTCTGTGCTCAATAAATATTTTATTGTAGCTGAAAAAATAACTTCATATCAGTACAGTGCAGTGAGTTTCTGTGGGCTGCTGATGCAACATGTGGCCAGATCACTAATGAGAGACACCACTGTGATACTTTCGTCACATGTTTTGGTGCTTACGCAGCAGATAAAAGGAATCCATGTATATTATTTCAGCTTTGTATCAGCCATTAGAGTTGAAAGTTAAAAAAAGTAACAGCTATAAATGTAAATGTCACACGTCTACATTTTTTTTTTGCAGTTTCTGTTAGTGGCTAAAGTGAAGTGCAAGCAAATTACTATCATTGCAGCAGAGGTGTAAGTAATAATGACAGGTGTTAGGGCTCATTTTGTTGTTGGTTATAATGAAGAGAGTGTCAGAAGGTATGCTCAGCAACTTATGTGCAAGAACCTAAATTATTCATCGGAAAGGAATAAAATCACTTCATAACACTGACAACAACAAAGAATAAGAAGAGTCAAGTTTTAGCCCTGTAACCAGATAGAAATGGGTATGACGTTTAAATTCTGGATGCCTTTATCATGTAAAATAATCCAGCTATTGTTCTTAGTGCTTTGTGTGTTTAGTTTATTAGGCTTGTATATGTAAATATCAGCAAAAGTACAGATTTTCTTTGCTTAAGTACAAGTAAAGATATCTGTGTTAAAAAAAATACTTGAGTAAAGAAGTTTCTTCAGTACTTTACTGAAGTAAAAGTGAAGAAGTAGGAGCCCTGAAATGTGCTCAAAGCAAGGAAGTATACAGTAGCTCCTTGAAGGACAGTTCTAGGTAATTGAACCAAATGTTTCACAGCTATCATGGCTGATTTCCATCCTCACACTGACAGTACACTGTCTTTAGACTAGACTGTATACAGTTAGTTTAAACTTGGAAGTGAATAAATCTAAGCAGCAGCATCTTAAATGCAACTCCTCTGCTACACTTAATGTAAACCTAAATCTGAGCCTGAGCACCACAGCTCTGTGCACCAGTCGCACAAACTGCTCTAATGCAAGCTAACCTGTTTATCCTGCACAAAACTAACCAGAATTGTCATGCAAAGTTTGAATAACATAAGGCTAGTATACTCAGTTTGGTTAGCAGGATGTCTCAAAAAATGAAAATACGTAATATATTAAAACACATCATATTTAGATCCAATATGTGATTAAAACGATGACATTACATTTGCAGTTTATCAAGTGTGACTCAGCTGTCCTTACCTTTAAATAAAATCTCTCTTCTTCCTCTCCTGTTCTGCGTTACTACATGGTTCTTCGAGTGAAGTTGGCTCTTGTTTGTTAATGTTTGTTAATCTGACAGAAAGTTTGAATATGAAATTACCTGCCACTTAAAAAAAACCTCACTAACTTCAGGCCTCCTCTTCTGGAGTGCTAGCTTGACACTGAAAACACACATGTGAACACATTGTCCGCTCTTAAGTAAATAGTTGTTTATTTATATATATGCCTCTGCTGGTTATTCCAAGATCTCCTAAATCTTCCCATTGAAATCAGAATGCCAATATCTGTATTTGTTGTCTGTTCGTTTATCTGTTTGTTAGCAGTCTAGCATCCACAGTTTTCAAGATATCATTTTCAATTTTTGTGTGATGGTAGATACCAATAATAGCTCTGGCCGATTTAATTTGTGAAAATCCGTAAAACATGATGTGTTCATAGGTTGTCTAAGTCTCAAGGTCAAAGATGACCATTAAAAAAAATTTCAAGAAACCATATGGAGTAATATATCAAATTAAGAAGACAGCTTTTTCTGTACAGTGCCCTGAGACATCACAATGACACCATAAATTGTGCAAAATCACACAGCAAACTTTAAACTTTAAATTCAAACTTAAACTTTAAACTCTAAACTTTCAAGCAATAAATCAGTCATTATGAGACATTAGCACTTTCTTTATTTGAGCTCTTTAAATACAACAGTATATGACTTCTCAATTACACAAAAAGATGAATATACTTCACTAGATTTCCATATTAACGATACTGACATCAACATAAAACGTCAACATCTGCAGTAGCTCTTGCCCTTAACAGGGAGTTGCGCTCTCAGAGTGCTATTTTTTAATGTGTAATTAGTTCTTTCGATTAATAATATTTTAAAATTTTCTTTCTGTGAAGCACTTCATACCCTGGTTAATAAAAGTTCTATTTATGTCCAGTAACTCCAGTTCCTCTATTTGTGTTTGTGCATTACATGGCAATTATTTACTAATCTTTATGAAGCTTGCGATGGAACGCAGTAGCTCAGAAGTGGAGGGTGCTGCACATTCAGCTTCTGGGCGACCAGTTGGTTCCCTCAATTACTTGGAACTGGTTCCAGACCAGTTCGGTGCATTGACTTACAAACCACTCATTTTTCCTGGTTTTTGTCCTATACGCTGTGTGACTGATACCTTGTACTAGAACAAAAGGGTTTAATCTCATCAGTCTCCTTCTCACTGATGTAGTGAATAACCGAGGTGCTAGCATCCTATGGACACTGTCTATTTACTGTCATGGCAAAATTTTCAATATATAAATAAAATATATATAAATAAACAAATTATTAGAAATGGGATACTGATCTCCTATAAAGACATCATTTCAACTGAACTTTAAAGATAATAAGGTGAAGATCACTTTATTCTCAGGAATTGTGGTCCATTTTTCTTTTTCTTTCTGCCTCAGTTGGACACCTCTTCTGTCGCCTTTCTAACTCTGATCTCATGTGTGTGATACTCCCAAGTTGGGTGGGGGTAATTGATATGTTGCCTTGTGCCATTGCATAGTCTCCATGTGAAGACACGCAACACTACAGTTCAACTAGAAATCATTCAGCAGCAGCAGCAGGCGGGAAAGAGACGACCTTCTCACGCTGCGCTCTCGAGCTGAGTGAAGGGAATAAGAATCAAATTTGCACCAATGAACCTGTGCGACCACTGAGACTGCAATCCCTCTTCCCTACATGATAACAAGAGTTTTTGTGGACCAGCAGAACGGCGTGTTATGTTTATCTTTTAGCTTGTCTTCAGAGGCATGGGTAAGTAATAACTGTTAAACCATAAGAAAGCAGCACGTTTGGCTTTGCCTTTTAGCAGTAGAGGCAGCAGGGGTGTTTGTCAAAGCCACGCTCCTGATGGTGTTTCACAAAGGCACAGATGATTAAACTGCATATTTCTGTACTTAGAGCAGATATGGAGATAGGATGAAAACACTGTTTACTTTTGAGGCATATACCTAATGATGCTGTCAAGAGCAATTTACAACAATTGCCAACTAAATTGCATCCATTATCCCTTATAGCATTTTCATAAGTATTTTCCAATATGTCCCTTGTTTAAAAGTATCTAAGGGATATAATTTAATTTTAGTGTCTCTTTTAGTGTATGCGAGTCTCTTGTGCCCATTTATACTTTCCACATGTGAGTCATTGCTAAGTAATCCATAGATATTAGCACTCAATATAGCATCCTACAACCTGTAAATATTCATATCTGTTTATCTGGCAGATTATAAACGTAGAGTGGTGGATTTTTTCATATTAACTTAAAAAAAAGTTTCGACATTAACTTAGGCAATGGTGAGTAACTCAAGGGAATCTTTTAAGAAGCTCCGATACTACATTCAGGCACAGCTCAGAAACAGTCATTTCAATTTTTTCACTTGCAGATTCTAATAAATTTTTTCCCCCTAGTGGTGCTGACTTCTCTCTTTTCTGCTTTTCCCACTTCACCTTAAGCTAAAATTGTTTGCTTTTATGGAGAAATGGGGTCATGGCATCATTCAGATTACAGGTAGAATATGTTTAGAAGTTAGAAAGGTAACATACAGATGGTTCACAAAGGCCAACTAAATTGGCCAGTGCAGACGTTTCATAAACGTGATGGTAATTTTGCCTGTGCACTGCAAGGTAATTATTTCTCCACACATATGGTATCAAACCATGCCTAATGTGCCGATGCCCTAAATCATCTTCCTAAACCCCTTTGCCCCATGTGGAGATATTCCAAGCGCCGTTTTTATTAGTTGTCTTGTTGCTGTGCTACTCCTATCCCAAATTCTCAGCCTCAGCATAAGGTCATCCAAAATTTCTGGCAACTACCCTTGACCTGTCCAGCTTTGGTGTATTTATCAGGAGTTTATGCTCCTGCTGGCATAACTGTCTGGGTCACAGTGCTGAAGCTCACAGATCACCACAACATAACTAAAAAGGACCAAATGCTCCCACATAGCATAAAATAAAAGAAGTTAAAGGAAGATGTGATTTTAGGGTCATGGTCATGCTTGGTCAGATTTTCTGCTACACTGGAAGGGCCCATGATGCAAAAACTAAATACAATGGAATATTAAATAAAAACATTTTAAAAAACAGCTCAGACCATAGACTATAATAAATAAACACAACATTAAAATCAAACTATTAGACATGAACAAAATACTTTAGAATTACAATTTTATATATAATATACAATTTCAGCCATTTCAGCTGCAAACCAGGCAGTGTTAAATAATCTCAGAGAATATACTCTAAAAGCATAATATAAATGCACATTAGGTGTGCAGTATAATTTACCATGATATCATACCACAGGAAAAAGTGAACCTACTGTAAATTAGTGAATTAGGTTATAAATTAGATTAAAATAAAAAAGAGAGACGCGTTTATAAGGTTATAGCTGTATAAACACTACAGGTAGATCATTTTAGTCCTTTGGCGAGTGGCTGTTATGCAACATATTGAAACCATAGTATGTGATGTAGATAAGAACCATCAGGAGTCTAATATGTGTGGCAAGGTTTGGTGCTAAGCTCCTGATCATGTGGAAGAAGTTTACAGACAGACAAACAGACATAGAAAAATATGAAAATATGTTGCATACTCCACGTCATCCCTGTGTCCTTTTCGGGAATTTTTGTTCCGTGTCATGTAAGGGTAACAGCGCGCTATTGCAGAACAAACATCAGGTCAGTCTGGATAAACTGTTATATTGTTATGCATTGAAAAGATTGCACATACACACACATACATGCAGACAGACTGTGTCCACTGTTTCAGAGCAGGAGTTATTATCATTTTCACAGTAGCAGTACCTCAGTGGCTTTTTAAGTTCAGCGAAATGTCACTACACTTTGTCTCACTGCTCAATTGTGATGCCCCTCCAACAGTCTTGGAGGCAGTCCAGCCCTATGTTAGAGGGACACTGTCTGACATGAGAGGGTTGTCAGCTAGTGCAGCACTCTGGCTCTGTGATTCTCTCTCTTCCATCCACCTGGCATTAACCTTCCTTTGTGTCTGCACCTTCAATGGCCACACAGAGCATATGACACACATCGATCATCCGCTTGCATTGCGAATATTGTTGACCTTCACACTTAATCTATTTAGTTTAGTTCAGTTTCACTAAATTCCATTTTATTTTTGTAAATCTCTTGTGTGCAACTCCACTTCTAACTGTTCTTGTGCCAGTTTATGATAGTAAACAGTGGAGAGATTCACAGTCAGTGATAATCCTGATTTTATTAAGTCAGTTCAAGCTAAACACCAAGTTTATGTGTTTTTTTCTATTTGCATCTTTAGGCTACAAATATTTTTAATGCATTTTGCTATTACTGTTGCATATTTTAAAATGAAAAATGGAAATAAAATTTTAAACAGGGTATTTTAAAAATTATTATGATCATATCTTAAACTGTAAGTGAATTGAGTTGTAAAGGAGCATTACGTGTTTATAATGTCTTACCAAGGCAAATCTATCCACTTTATGCATTTCAACCGCTGTGTCTTTGATTTTACTCTTCCTGAGAAAAATATATTTCCAAGTTTTTCTGCAGATGATGTAAAACAGTCTGTGTGTATCTTGCAGTTTAAGGCAAAACTCAAAAATAACAGTAACAATGCTCTGCAAACGGCATCCTGCAGACACAGAAATGTGCTTTGCAGTGGCACTGGCCCAAACCGATTTGGAACTACTGAGGCTTCTGGTTTATCCCACTTCAGTAGGCAGCCATCCAGAAAGAGAGTGCCTTTAAACACAGCAGTCTACTGTGAGGTTCGTAGGCGGGAAGGAGCAGACACATTGGGTTTAATACATACACACAGAGATGCTTGAAAAACCAGTAGACCCACATAAAGCATCCTAAAACCCAAAATAGGAAAAATAAAATAAAATAATTCAAAGTTACATTATTCGTCAGTCTATTCTGGACTTCACAGGTTTTAGAAAGCAGTGTTTGAAAGCAGAAAAGCTTTACAATCCTCTGTAATGCTTCTTTAGAATCAAAGCAACCAACTGCAATAAGAACTGTTGATTGTAAGTACTCCAAAAGTGAGTGAGTGCTAAATCCTTCTCTAATCTCTTTTACGAGTTACATTTACTACATTTATTTTTATTTCATTTTTAGTCAGAAATCAAAGCTGACTTTGATTATCATTGAGAAGACACAAAATGCCAGATGTTTCGGCCTTTTTGGTGATAGTTTTATTTTCCCACCATGGCAATGCTGTTTTAATCAAAAACTCTTTCAGAATTAGTGAATTGGTTGCTGTTTGTTTTCTAGGCATTTTCTAAATCAGTACCTGGCATTCAGTCCTCAGACAAAGTTTGATTATGATCCATTACCTGAAAACCTGTCATCTGTGCTTTGTATTGGTTATTCATCAATGTTAGCACTATAACATGATAACATGGTAAATGGTGTTCCAGCTAGGCATCTGCATTACATATTGTCACTCTGAACATTAAAACATCTGAGCTCAGTCACGGAGCTGCAAGCAAGTGCGAACTTCAAATCACTGACATTTTCTCTGTCTGTTCTATGAGCTATTTTAAGAGCATACATGTGCAGACCACCTACTGACATGTTTATCAGCGTGCAGCCCACGTACCAAACATACCCGTGCATAATTCAACTTTTGTCACCCAAGCAAAATGCCAGATATTTTTATGAACTCAACTACTTGTTAATGTGATATAGAAACCAAATAAATCTGGTACATATAAATGGTCTGCACTAAAAAAAAAAAAAAATCACTGTTATCGCATCAGTCAATTTTCTGATTGCTTTTTGGCAATTAATGATAGAAAGCTTGTATCATATTAAAGTAATGTGAGTACCACAGTGGCCCTTCCTATGAATGCACCCCAAAGGTAATTGCATTTTATGATCTCCTCCACCCATATCCTGTGGATAAGAGAGGTATGAAGAAAGTGCACCTCCTATTTTTTCATTCTATGTCCTTGTTTACTTTAGCTAATCGACTTTGAGCTTGTTTTCTTTCATATCCTAATAAATAATATGTTAATCCAGCTGGGACAGCAGGGTGGAAATGAGCACTGAAAGAAATTAGCAAATGACATTTTAACAAGGATGTCTGTGGTGATATAATGGGGCCTAATGAAAGTAATGTTTTCATTGATGTGCTGACAGCATGGCATTCTCCCAGCTGTACCCCTGCCTTTGCCTTGTGGGATGTGTATAACAGAAAATAGAAGGGGACAGACTATGAAAACATAGACCTGTTTGTCAATATAAATTCGTGTGTGTATATGCACAAACGTGCCCTTCAACTAATGGCAAGAGATGATACAGTTTAGGCAAATTATACTACATGAATAAAGATACATATGTCAAAGCTGATTGCTAGAATTATAAGTCACACGTCAGATGCTTTCTGAGACCAAGTATTTAATGCAGCCTACTTCTTAAAACATTTTGGAGAAGTCTGTTGGAAAACAAATCCCCGTGAAGTACGTGGTCCTGATAGCTTGTTGATGCAGTGAATATTTGTGGGTGGTGAAGTGGCCACATTTGGTTGCGGCAAATTGTATTTGCAGTGAAGTGGGAAAAGCTCTATTGGCTTTACTCATTTGGCAGCTTATGTAAAACTAAACATTCTGCACTGCCAGTTTGACATCCAAACTTGCAACATTTTTTAATCTCAGTGTTCATGAAAAAATGCCTTTTGGTGTTGCTGTTCCATCTTTTTAAGAATTTTTCAGACTGTTGATTTGGCCAGTGCCATAGTTTTTACTGTCTTGCTGATATTTTGGTTTTTCAGCCTATGATGGCGTCCTCCGCCTGCATCGATAGCACTTCGGACCTCATATTAAAAGTTCAAGTGAACAGCTACCAAATGCAAATTCAACACTTCAAATCAACTCGAGACTTTTTATCTGCTTAATCTGTCATGCAATGATGAGGGAACAGCCCTCTCACGTAAATGACACTGCTTGTCAGTCACTTGTCTAATTATTCTCGAGCCTTGGAAAATGAGGCACTTTGTTAGGGAAGTGTCCGGTAAATTCTTCACAAATTAGTGAATGTACTTCTAACCGAGAATCATGAGTTAAAAATGAACCTCGAAGTCCACACTTCGATTAGTAACATTTGGCTGTACAATGGGAGTCAGTGATGGACAGTGTTAGGTAAAACTTACAACATACAAAGTAAAGCATTTATGTAATCACATTAAATTTTCAGCAGTAACGTAATGCATTCAGTAATTGCTTCACAATTACAATTGCGTTGCTACCTGCGTTACAAAGGCGCTGCAGTTAGCTGCACACTGGGCAAATAGAAAGAATCTCTGCATACAACACAAACATGAACCCAGAGTGATGATAAAGCTGAGTGGAAGCCCACCCCAGCCCAGCGGCCAGATCCCTGAGTCTGATCTTCAACAGGAAACAAATCCAGTGAGGAGCAGTCAGGCCTACAGCCTCTTTTTCTACCTATTCATGTTTCTACACTAGAATCACTGTGGTGATTGCTTTAAAGTCTCTTTGGGCTGGTTTTCAATTCTGCCTTGTGTTGTCAGCTTTGTTCAAATGTAAATCCTAAAAATAAGATTGTATGTGTGTCCTCATTAAAATATAGATTTGTGGTGGTGTGTGGGACTTTAGACTTACAGGTTTATATTGTAATTATGTGCATTTCCGGTTAATTTATGGAGTAATAAGAAACTAATGTAACACGTGGTGTAACAAATTATTTTCTCCATAAAGTAATTAAGTAACTGCATTACTTTTAAGAAAAGTAGCAAATAATGTGTAATGCTATTTGAGTAACGATCCCAGCGCTGGTGATGATGAGATAGAGTATTTTTTACATCCTCATTTGATTGACATCATTGTATAGTAAATACATCAATGTACCACATTAGTCTTGTGTGCTGTAGTGATATAAATAACCTTAATGTGATCATCTTGCTTACAGCGTAGCAAGCTCACCTGTCTCAGGACACGGTCAACCTATTAGATGATGGTATGCAGTCCTGTGATTTGGGAAAAGGCATATCTTGTTTACATTGAGGCCACAATGTGGCCCTAGCCGTGGCCGGGAAGAGAGAGTGCTGTAGCCGTGTGTCTCTCCAGCCTACCTGGTGAGGATAAGCAGGTCATTACAGAGTCCCCATACAAGCCATCTCTGGCTACGAGTTGTCTGCTGTGCAGCTGGCTAGTGACCAGAGAAAGAAGCAAACCGAGGCTTCTGACCTCTGTCATCCACCCAAAGTTATGGAAACGCCAGCCATCGCCAACCGACACAAAATGATTTTGTCAGGGTTAGGTTGGAACTTTTTTCACATTTAACTTAATTATGTAAATTTAGTTAAGTAATATGGCCTTGTCTTCTTAAGACAGATTTTTCATACTCCCACAGTATGTGTTGTTTCAAAAAAGGTGTATACAGGTTGCTTAAGAAAATTAACAAATGCTTAATATGGACATATTCACACATTGTTATATCAATCACATCATTCTTTCTTCATTAGACTACTGTGATGACACTCGGGTCACTTTAATGGACTGGGTGGAAGTGTTAGAGGGTGATGAAGGGATCAAAGTGGTGATGCAGACTGAGATAAAAACAGCACATATAATGAAAGCATCAGCAGACAGAGAAGAAATAAAAAGACTTATAGAAGGATATCGTGCAGAAAGCAAACATAAATTATAACTTCTATATCACAACTAATCGAACATAAATACAGGAGTTTCTGTCTCAATGTACCTGAAATAGCAGGACATATTTTCAGATCTGCTCCCACTGGTCTGACAGAGAAACAAGGAACAACTACCAAGAGGACAGCAGAGAAGACTGAGGCAGGGAAGATTTGTGTCCTCTAATGGATTTTATGGGGAAAAATGCATTTGGGGCACACTGAGGTATAGCACTTAGAAATCCCCAAAGATTTGCACAGTGATGCAGGTAAGCTCAGAAGGTCTGACAAAAATTGAAACTCTTGACTTGCTCATGCTTTCTGCATCCACAAGACATGGAGTCGTGTTAGTTTTGCCAGAAAAGGACATGAAAGAAAATTTATTTGAAATCTTACATAATTGTCAGAAATATTAGTCTAATAAAAATCTATGAAATGAGCTGTAATTACTTATCTGGTTAAGTTGCAAAATATTAATATATCTTTCTACAATATTCCTAAACAATCCACTTTTTATGCAGACTCCACACCAAGCTGCTCATATAAATATGGTAAATTTCATATTAAATTTGACTCCCTCAACAGTGAAATGAGAAAAGAAAGCATCAAACACCCTGAGATCTCCTTGCACTTCTTTTAATCATCTCATGAGTTCTCAAAGTGTTAAGTGGGAGGATGTCGATAATTGATGATGATGTTGTCTCTAGACAGGAACTCACCATAGCAGCTGAAACAACCATGTCTAAAAAGTGAGGATAAAGTGGTACTTAAGTACCCCTGGATTTGTCAGACACTCTCCAACAAAAGCACTCAGAGCTGCCAAAAAGAAAAGTCTTGTTCCATCTCCGCAGCAGAATTTGACTAGTTGGATGATGACTGCGTAGCAGCCAAGAAAAGCTGTGACGCGTCTCCCTGTCAGGATCATCACATCCACATGTTTCAGCTCTGACATCTCAGCATAAGCAGGTGTAATCTTCAAAGTGAACCCTGCTGCAATTACACCCAGCGAGTGTTTTAGCATGTCAGCAAGAAAAAGAAAGTGAAAGTTTGACTTTCAGTGCTGGCTAAAGTGTTCTGTGAAGTTTTAAGAGCATATTTTCAGCAGCTGAGCACACTAATTACAATTCATTTTTAGCTGTTTGCTACCAAAGGTGTGACATCTAAGTGGTGGGTTTTAAAGAATGTGTATCACCAAGATGACAGACTGTTTACTTTGTTTATTTAATTTAGTGAAACTCCAAAACTCAACACATATGTACGGCATAAATAGATATAACACATCACAAATGCTAATTGCTGTATCAACTGCAGTCTAGTGTTAAATGCAAAGCTGGGTGCTATGTTACAGTAAGTAGATATGACTTACATGGGCTTTATCTGCCAACTAGGAAGCCATTTCTTCCCTACAAACCATTCTGCTGTGTTGCTTATCATGTTCTCACCTTCTGCAAAACCCAGGAACATATGCAGTATGTTTATATTTAGGTTTTATTGTAGATTGCATTTGGCAAAAGGCAAAAGGTAAAAAAGGTAACGAGAAGCACTCTGAGAGCACAAACCCCCAAGACAGATTCATCTCAGGGTGCAGTACTGGATGTTCTATAGTTTCATTTTGACTTTGAAGCATACTTTAAGAAGTTAGTTCAGTAAAAACAATTGCAGCATGCAGGTTTTTGTTATTTGCCCTGTTAAAACCCATTTTAACATACAGTAGTACAATTACTTTTAATATTTTTAACATATAAACGTCATAAATAAAGTGGAAAAAAGTTTTCAGTGAATTACTTATGTTCACATATTGTACATGTATTCACATTTTTATGTATTTAAAAGGTTATAACTTGTTACTGTAATGTACCTAACAAAGCCATAATACAATAATGTATTTACAATCCCCATATATCATTCCCTATTTACTGTAACTATATGTTGTCAATACAAACAACAGCAGTAAAACAAGACATTTTAAATAGCTTTATATAGCCTTATTATAACTTCAATATAAATCTACTGACCTTCTAATTTTGTCAGAATTAATTCGAAACTTTTTGAACTGTCGTGTTTACAGAAAGAACTATGACACACATGCACACACTCTACCAAATCATAACATCCTTGGTGAATGTAATAAATGGTATTCTCAAAATGTTGTTGACAACAGGTCACCGACAGGGATTATTGCATTCTTCCCAAGATATGCATGTAATACACCATTTGTGCACCAGTGACAGAGCTAAATTGGAAAAGACGCAAGAGTTAGATTTGTTTGGCATATGTTAGCTATCAGTGTCAGCTGATGTTAATTCATTAAACTAATGTTCTATATTCAGTGCTCAACAGATGCTAAAGTGGAAATTGCATGTTAACATATAAACCTGTTCTTTAAAAGCTAACCATTCATGGGTATAGCCACATATTGTTTCCATTTTCCATGAAATTGGATGTCAAATACCGTATTCAAGTTTATTATTAACAGGACGTTTGCATTAGTTGATGGACAGCATATCATATCTGCCTGAAATGACTTCATTAAATGTTGTCATGATTCATTTAGAGGACTCTGACAGGACAGACTGGACAGGTGTCATGTACAAGCAATGACATGAACACCTAATTCCGTGCTAGCGCTTGGCTGATTATACCTCAATCAGAGTATGTTTATTTGCACAATGTCATTATTTACTATCCATTTAACTGGTGTGTTATACAGTACATCCTTTTTTTCTTTTTTATGATAATTTGCTTCTATTGTAAAGTCTGTTTTGTTTGCTGCAATTTCCCCACTCAAGCTTTCATTCAGCAGTCTAACAATCCCCAACATTGTTTTGTCATTACCCTTCTATAAAAGCACAAGAACCTTTGTGTTGAAAAGCAGCTGGAAAAGGACTGAATGACAGCGAGCAAGAGTGAGAGGACAATGCCCACCTCAAGAAAAGGATGCAGTTGGCTGGGGAAGGACAGAGCTGCTTACCAGGGTGGTTAATGTTAGAAGAAGAATGTGTGCTGACAAGATAAATAGGTAACTGAGAGTCCTGGGTTGGGGTTGCAAGTGTTACGTTGAAGACAGATTAGATGTGTCACTAGAGCCAAAGAACATTGTAGTGACAATGTCAAGAAATAACACTGACAGTGAGCAGTACTAGGCCTTAAATGTGACAGCACTTTAACCTCCTCACTCAGAGTTCCAGTAAAGGAATTGGAGGAGTTAAATCATGTGTTTGAACTGTCCTCACCCAAAGTTAGTTGATCAATTTAACAATGTCTGCAAACAGCAAAGTCAGTCAGTCCGCTTTCTTGTTTCAGAATTAAATGTAGCAACACTTGATGGATAAATAAATAAATAAACATAATGGCAAGCTTACAGTCCCAGCTCTGCCTTTCACCCTTTGACAGCTAGAACAGGATATATCCCCCCTGAATTGGAGAAGTAAATGAATGGATGGATCAGAGAGGATCAAGCTTATCCGTTTATGATTTCAGCTTTTTGTGCACAACCATCAGGTCAGCATTTGTGATTTGAGTAAGACTTATTGAGAATATGGAATATGGGTAGCCTTAAAGTAACCTAGTAACATGGTAAAGTAAGAAGGTGACAAAAGTTAACATTATTTGTTTACCATGAAAAATGGGAAGGGCAACTTCCAGAGCTGAAAGACGAAGACAACATGGGAGTGCAGATCCTCTCTGTGGCACTGGAGGCTGTCAGACCAATTTTACCTTTTTTTTTTTTTTTGAAACTTCGCCACCTGGATACTGTAGTGGCAATGGTTGTTTTGATTGAAAGAGGCTGCTGGAGCCCATCAGTTTGCTAGACTTCACCGCCACTACGTTGAGTTATTAAGCTGTCTCTTTTTGTGTGATTTGCAATTTCTGTAGTCTTTTTAATCCTATATCTAACAAATAATATGACTTGTTCTGTGGTACAAAGTCTCAATTGGCGCTTAGAATCTGGCTTTAGCTGGCCAATACGTGTGGCCGTGTGTTCCACCCTACAGTTTGCTAACAACATAGTAAACATTAGCTGATAACATGCTGGCAACATGGCAACATGACAAAATGCTAACATTGATTGTTATTGTAAGCATGTACCACGCTGGCCATAGCATTAAGTTGTTTTTTTTAAAAGCCTCAGGTCTATTTCTAAAAATCTGTTTACTGACTACTTAAAATTTATGTGTCGAATTGATCTTACTCTCCTACTCTCTAGCTTTTAATGAACTCTCTCTACCTTGAGCACAACTGTACCATAAATATTGAGCCTTATTTTTGGTTCTTGCAAATTTGACCACAGTCCTCCTTCATAAACCTTACCAGGCCGCCGCACCATGGGCCTAGACAGAGAAAATGTTAGCACCTTGTAAGTGGAAAAACAAAACGAAATTTGGTTTTATTGGCTCACTGATGTGAAGACAGGCAGTCAAAAGAGTACCTCAGTATAGCAAGAATGCTCAGATCAAAACGTACTGAGTAGACTACAAAAGAGTGTTGGTCGTGCTCGATGCACCTTTTCTTTAGATTTGACCTCTGTAATTGAATTTGAACAAAGATAATCCATGTTGTCCAGCCTGCCATGTAATTACAACAGCTTATGATCTCTCTGGATAGTTTCCAGGGAGAGGATGTGTCAGCTTATGCTCCGTTTGAATAAAGCAGTCAATAACTCATCAACAGTGGCGAGTGAATGAGTGAACACAGCAGCATGTTCTTTCTTAGAGACACTCCCTACTCACAAATTATACACTGCCTCACACACACACGTGCGCACACACAACTAGATACATGGGAGAGGCTTCAAAATGCTCAAGCACGCATGCAGCTACTGCATTGCACGTACACAGGAAACCTGAATAATCTCAGAACTATTATTATTATTAAAAACAACTAGTGGCTACTTGATCCACAGACACTAGCTCATACTCAAAAGAGTACTACACAGCAATGTGTGCTGTGTAGTACAAAAGAGTCACAACCAAAGGAGAAAAAAATGTTCTATTGATTTTTTATTTAAATTTACATGAAAATGACACAAAAAGTCTCTAAAAGCTGCTTCAAACAAAGTTCTTTACACACAAGTTCTTTAAATGACATTTAGAAGGTAAATAATGATTTTATTCAACGCTGAAATACGTTAAATGTGTTACCTTTGTTATTCATTTGTGTGAAGAATGACAACATATTCTCTTACTGTTCTGCATATATTCACACTTCCTTCATCACCATTTTTAATATGTAAACTGCTTTCTCTTTTTTTTTTAAATACATTTTTATGACTTGTAGCTCCATTTACATTAGTTTTGAAAACTGATAATTGCTTTTGCTTTTTATTGGAATAACTGTGCTAAATGTCACTAAATTGTAGACCTCTGATCAGACAAAAACACACGATTTAAGACGAGGAAACTGTTAGCTTGCAAAATATATGAATTCATCACATAAATATTCAAGAAATTAGCTGCACCACTGATTATCACTGATCCCTATTAGCCCAGTAAATTTATTCAGTAATTTATCACTGACATTATATGTTATGTTGATAAAATGTTTATATCTTATACCTTTATATAGTGGGTATTAGAACACTGCCATGCTCTTTGTTAAATCCAGAACTGAATTCAAAATCCTGCTCCTCACATACAAGGTCTTCAATAATCCAGCCCCATCTTATCTTAATGATCTTGTAGTACCATATCACCCCATTAGAGCACGTCACTCTCCCACTGCAGGCCTACTTGTTGTTCCAAGAGGATTTAAAAGTAGATTCGGAGTCAGAGCCTTCAGTTTTCAGGCCCCTCTTCTATGGAACCAGCTTCCAGTTTGGATTTGGGAGACAGACACTATCTCTATTTTAAGATTAGGCTTAAAGTTTATTTTTTGTTAAAACATATAATTAGGGCTGGATCAGGTAACCCTGAATCCTCCCTTAGTTATGCTACAATAGGTGTAGGCTTCTGGGGGGCTCCTTTCTCACTAAATATGTGTTAATAGACCTCTCTGCATTGAATCATACTTGTTATTAATCTCTGGCTCTCTTCCACAGCATGTCTTTTATCCTGTCTTCCTTCTCTCTCCCCAACCAGTTACAGCAGATGGCCGCCCCTCCCTGAGCCTGGTTCTGCTGGTTTGTTTCCGTTAAAAGGAAGTTTTTCCTTCCCACTGTTGCCAAAGTGCTTGCGCAAGGGGGTCATATGATTGTTGGGCTCTGTATGAATTATTGTAGGGTCTACCTAACAATATAAAGCTCCTTGAGGAGACTGCTGTTGTGATTTGGCGCTGTATAAATAACACTGAATTGAATTGAATTGAATTGAATTAAAACTGATAAATCTTCTTGGCTTGATTGAAACTGATTTAAACACAGCTTTGAGATGCACACAGGACTGCTCTGAATCCTTTTACAGAAGGAACTAAATCTATATACATGTATATGGTATGGTTTTGTTCTGTCCTGAGACCCCTCTGTTCTCACATTGTCATGCTAGGGAAGCCCAACAGCAATAAGAACCATGTACAGAAGAGTGAAGGCACCAGTGACAACTTATATGGCTCTAAGTTACACATATCTGAAAAGATAAGGCTAGGGTGAAATTTTGGTGCAAAAGAACTGACGATGCACAACAGTTGCAGGCACCTTAAACTCCTAATCCCAAAAGCTTGGATACTGTGTAAAATTTGAATGCAATGATTTGAAAATGTTATAAAAACATACTTAGAACAGAACTTAGAAAACACATGAAATGTTTAAATTGAGAAAATATATTGTTTTAAGAAAAGACTAGCTTGTTTTGATCAACACATCCCAAAAAGAGTTGGGACAGGGCTGGTGTTTCGCACTCTTCTTGTAACATTCTGTCGACATCAGTTTTGTGTTTTTAATATTTTCTTTTGCAAAACTGAAGCTCTACCGCACAGAGGAAGAACACAAATCAGGTTTTGAAATTCATTAATAATCTCATCCTTTGAGATTATGTCTTCAGTGAGCAACATTAAATTTGAATCATTTTCAAAAACAGAGGCATTTTTATTTTATTCAGTCATTTTCTTTTTCTTTTTAAATTTCCCCTCCTTTCACAACAAAGACTAAATACAGGTGTCATTTGCGTTGTCTAGGGGATGAATGATGAATGCAGTTCAGTTGCTATCCAATTTTCCTCCTCCGTTGGCTTCTTCGGGCATTTAACGGTTTGACTGAGTGATGTATGTCCTGAGTGTGTCACACCAATTCCTGCTGCTGCTCACAGGATTTTCAAGACAAGGAAATGCTGCAAAAACATGGTGAGAGCAATTTGTTTATCAAAAGGCAAAGGCGACGGGGAAAAACAATTCACCGCTTGTCAGAAATGAAGTCGTAAATATTGTAAGACACAATCATAGACAGACTGATGTAACCCTGTCAATGTGTGCATAACTTTTACAACCAGAGATTTTATGGTATGTTTACCAAATTGCATAATAATAATATAATATATTATAAATATAATAATAATAATGCTGTGTTCCTGCTTAAAAGGAAATGTGTCAACTTTTCACTGTCATAAAGCATAAAATGAAAAGAACACACTGTTTACTCAGAGGTTGTGTAGAGTTGATACTTTATTCTGTTATTTACCTCTAGCAGCTTTCTGTATCTCAGTCACACTGGATGACCATGGAATGACAAAGAAGCATTATTTACTATATTTTTAATTACTCTACATTTTCTCACAGATATTGAAACTCTTTAACTTGCACTATTGACCTACTATGAGCCAATATAATATTTTTAAATGCAGACTAACCACATTGTGCAATTACTTTCAGACAAAATACAAACATTGATGCAAACTTTGGTGTAGCTCTAATTCAAAATGAGTATTACTTTAAAAAAAAGAAGAAGAAGAAGAAGAATTTGTCTTACTGTCATAATGTATTTATGTTTTCACTGTGGGTATGAATAATTTGTAAAATATTATAATTTTATTTACATGTTATAGAATCGCCAAATGTTTTGAAAAAATAATTCTGTAATGAATACATTGTAAACATTAATTTTTTTTAAAACAATTACTGCATATTGCGTTCTCTTTGAACTGTCACTTGTATTAGTATCATCCTTGATTGGTATTTTCTAAACTACATTTAAAATAATATACATAACATATTATAAAGTATTATCACTTAGCAGCCTGTAGCAACAATATGCCTCACAGCTTGCTATGAATGTCAAATCTTTCTCTTGCAAATCCGACAGTCACTAATTCAGACCTTTTTTTAAAATTGTTTTCCTCTCTGGATTTATACCCACAGCCACTTTATTTGTACATATGTTGAACTCCTCATTAACATAAATGTCTAGTCAACCAATCACATGGAAGAAACTGAGTGCATTTAGTCATCTAGACAGGTCAAGATCTACATCAGAATTTAAGTGGCTTTTCATGGCATGGTTGTTAGTGCCAAATGAGCTGGGATTTTCCAATGTAGAATAAAGCCATAGAAAGATAACAGTAACTAACCACTCATTACAACCAACCATTTCTGAATGTACAACATGTCAAAACTTGAAGCGGTCTCGATTTCATTGCACACTAGTGTCAGCATTTCCCTGCCCTACTACCAACTGAACATGATTTAAATTCCTAATCTTACCTGAGTATTGTTGCTGACCATGTCTATCCCTTTATAACCACACTGTACCCATCTTCTGATGGCTGCTTCCAGCAGGATAACACGCCATGTCTCAAAAGCTCAAATAATCTCAAACTGGTTTCTTTAACATAACAATGGCTTCACTGTACTCATTGGTCTCCACAGTAACCAGATCTCAATTCAACAGAGCACCTTTGGAATGTGGTCGAATGGAAGATTCACAGCATGGATACGCAGCCCCTGTTAGGGGAGATGAAAGAAAAACTGTGAATATATAAAAAATTACATGTGCAATTATAATTAAAAATATAATCCCATTATAAAGGACAGCATTTTACCTGAAAACAGTCAATTATAATGTGTTAAAGTGGAGACATTGCAATAATCTTTACTTTCTTTTTTTCTTTAATTTTAATCTTTATCTTTAAAATCGTGAATACGTTTGAAACAAACACAGTCACTTGGTTACATACCATGCACTGTCCATGAACGCTGCTTGCACAGTAGCTCGCTCTATATTGAATTCAATATTCAATTCAATCAATGAAAGCCATTGAAGAATTCATACAAAGGCCACTAATTACAATCAGCCTACAACAATAACTATTATACTGCAGGCCAATACTGTCAGTGCTAACAATAGTTAATGAGTGACATGTACAGAAGTGGACAAAAGATGTTTTTAGTCAAAAGACATAAATTAACAATGAACCACACCACACTAAGAACAAGATGGATTGATTGTGATAGATTTTTTTCCCCAATCAGAAGACTCCTGTGAGGGCTTCAGGGCAGATCTTTTGGATTAACACATCTCAAGTTTAAGGAAGCTGTCTTATTCTTATTGTTATCACTTCCACACAAGCTCAACCTTAATTGGACAGTGCTATAAAACTCTGAATTTTGACTGTACAAATTTAGATACCAATGCTAAGTCACGGGTCTCTTGTGGCATACAAGGCACAGAGCTACTTCCTTCATGCATTTTAAGTATGTGTTGTCAGAAGGCAAAAATCAGAATTTTAACATTTTTGGGGTAGGTTTACATTCTAAATAGAGAGATTGGTTGAAATCTGTCAACAGCAACAAGATTGAGAGGTCCCAGGGACAACCCACAGTCTGTGTCCAAATCCTATGTACCACCGCCAGAACTCAGAATCCCCTCCGATTAAGCCTAGCCAACTGACAGATTTCAGTCTTCTGTCACTTTCCCTCCCTTCATCCTTTTTTGCCATTTTTCATTCACTTTCCATTCCTCTGATCTTTTACTGTCCCTTTAATAATATTTGCTTGTTTTTCAGCTTTAGTTATTTTTTTTAAAAATATACCTGCTTCTCACATGGTGGCATAGTGGCATCCCCAAGCAGAAGATGTGGACATTACAAGAAGAGTGAGGGGGGTGAGCTTGGTGGGTCGATCTGAACTTGCACACAGCAAGCCTCACTTGGTGCCAGGGCCTTGCTGGATGCCAAGTTTTCTGTGTGACTGTGTGTATATGGACTCTTGGCAATCATTGTTAGCCAAAAGCCAAAGTCTGCCTCTGTGCAGACTTCTGCATGAATCTTTTCAGGGGCTCGCAACCTTTTTTTGGCAGATGAGCCCACATTGATGGCGAGAAATTACAACAACTTATAAATGATTTAAAGACTGCACTTTAATACTATCTTGGACATATTCTGTTTCTTTTCCAGCTGCAGTTACTCTTGTTATGTAGTAACTATAATGATTACTTCTCAAGCATCACATTTACATAATGACCTATGACACAAAAGAGACCACATTAAAAAGGAGGAGGAAATAAAATACAAAAATTAAAAATCACAAAATCAAAGACGAAGAGTACAAAAAATAAATATAAACACCACAAAAATGACAAATCACAACAGAGCCATATTCACTCCAGCTACTTATTTGTCCTGCCCATTTTTAGCACAATAGGCTGTTAAACACAGCACTTAAACATTTGTTATGAAAGGTCAAATTGAAAGAAGGGAGAGATAAGGATTTGGTGTACCAATGAGTACATAAAGCGCCACCATAAAGCATTACCAGTATTTTAGGTAATGTTTCTGTCTTCTTCACTGCCCTCTTACACTGTCTCCCTCGTCACTTCATCGCTCTACTCTCTGTCACACAAGCACCCTCAACCACAAGTACAAACACACTCCAGAGGAGCCAAGGTCAACACTCACTCACAGATGTACATCTGTAGATGGCGGGTGATCTGAAAACCAGTGACACAGACTGGAAGATTTGAGGCGACTGGTATAAAAATCAACAAAGCTGCAGTGGTTAATCTTTGCTTTGATCATAAACAGTGCAGCCACACTGTTTGGATTTTCTTTTCTTTTCAGTACAGATGCTTATTATAGAAAAAATTGCAGCCTCTAAGATTAGAGCCGAATGAATGGAGTAAATTGAATGAAATCTCTGTGGGCTTCATAAGTTTTCATACCTTCCCCACTGTGGATGAAAACACTTCCAGTATCAGAAAAACTTATAATACACTGTAGCATTTCCACATAAAACCAACCTGCTACACTACAGCAAAAATAGAGCTGGCAGTATGGCAAGGTTCGTTACCTTATATATTGCAGAGTCTTCTGCACCCAGTCTTCAAACACATGATCTATCTGTGGCCTTTTAAGAGGAAATGTCAAATCAGCGCCTATGATGAGGTCTGGACGAGAACAACCAATGGGGCATCACTTTTACGTGGAAAAATAACAAGCGCGCCTATCCTCTGCAACGCACAAAAATGTCCATCGTCAGTCATTTAGTCTGGTATTGATTCTTAAAATTGTTTTTGGAGTCAGGAGATGATAGCAGGAAGTATTATAAATCACTTCACTAGTGTCAAAAAACCTTACTATGTAAGTTGTGGAAGTTACGGCATGGATGGGAAAAGTGTGGAAAAAATATTTTGGGATTTTTTGATTATTTTGTAACTACAGTTATTTTTTTAGTATTCATCATAATAAAATAACATGATGTTTAGAATCTCCAGATATCTTTCTCTGACTATATGAAGTCAGTACAAGCAACGGCAGTATCTAAAAGAAAGAAGCTCTATATACAACGCATTGACCTTCAGATCAATCTATTGTTATAAAGAAGAGGTCAGATGTGACATGATGCTTTAAATCATCCTATATGCTGTCAATGCACACCACACTTGTGAGAATCATAGTCTCTAGGTTTTGAGGCTTTTTTGTCAATTTCTGAACAATAAATCATGATGTTACCCTTGAAGACTTTGGTGGATATAAGCCAGATTTTAATGGATTGTCAACATGAACCCACTCTACACCTGGTTTTATCCAAATTCATTCAAAACCTTTTAAACTACTATGGTTTTGACACATACACATGCACACAACCAAAAACATAAACTCCTTGGTGGAAGTAATGATGCAATGATAGAGCTATATTTTATTCTCAGTATAACACATACACACAGTGATAAACACAGTATGTCCTACATGTTGCTGCCATTAAATTCAAAAAGAGCAAATATTTTTCCTAAAACAAGTTTTATAAAATATATCTACTTCTAGCCGTAAGCATGTGTTGCAGCACCAGCAATCACCATGTAAAAATATAAACAAAATTATTGCACGTAGTTTAAATGTTTGCAGTGTACAAAGGATTATTATAATTGTAGAATGATTTTGACATCCACTGTGTAAACAGAGGATAAATTAAAAAGTGTAAAAAAAAAAAAAGAAGAAGAAGAAGAAGGACGAAGGTGAGTAAAGTCCAAACTTTATTAAGCCTTTCATCAAAGTGAAATTTAAAAAAAAACCTGGCCAGCGTGTTCTCTGAGCTGCTTGGGGCATCCAGGCCCACACACAGTGAGGCAATGTTTAGAGAAAATGATGAAGCAAGAATGAGAAGGCAACAAGCCAAGCACATGAGAATTGGTATGGTTTACAGTACACTATCCTTACAAGAAGCCACTAAACTCTTTTTAAGGTTAGAGTCTGTTTCTATACTTTAGAACATATTCAAAACCTGGAATGTTTAGAGTTCAAAATAAGGTCTTTCAGGTGTATTTCCTATTTCAAACTCCACTATTATCATAAAAAACAGCAAAACACGTGTTCTGGGCAAAGAATATTACACTGGGTAGTTATCTTTATTTACAATTCCGCAGTTGTGTCTCTTTGCATTGGTATTTGCCAGCACAGATGAACAGAACACCCAGTACCCAGTAGCACATAGCTTGATGTAGATGATGCTGTACATAGGTCAAATGCTGACTGGGTAAAAAAAAAAAAAGCAGACTGGAACAGGGAAAGGAACAACAATGGAACTTACCTTAAATGACCTTAAATGGGTAAAGCACTGAAAAACCCCCATTAAAGAGTGAAAAATGTAGCACAATACCTACAGACAGTGGCTGAAATGTACTTGAAATGGACACTCAGTTTCATTCCAGCTCTTTGTATGTTACAATTTCACTCTTCCCTGCAGCTGGTGAGGACCGACAGTAGCACAAGCAACATCAACCCACAGACACACACACAGTTGTTTGTGGCACTGCCACCCCCCTAGTGACACTAAGCGGCAACAACATGTGGATGATAGTCTGCAAAGATCTCTGCAGGGTGTGAATAGAACCATATTGGAGCCCTCAGGGAGTCCCCAGGACTGTCAGGTCTGAAAGTGGATACAGAGAAACATAAAGCCATCCTAATGTAGGAACTGCTCAAATAACAAATGTGTCAGAGAAACAGCCAATTAATTCTGTTTGTGAAATGCTTTTAAGTGGCAACAAACAGCATCTGTGCATGTGTACACCAAACCCTATAGCATCATCTTTTCATTTCATTCCTAAATGTTGACCTGAATAAGGCCCAACACTTCAGTGTGAAAGAGAAGAACAAAATAGGCAATAGCGCTTTTTCAACATACTTTCATTTATCATAAAGCGCTTTGAAGGAAAATATAAATTACAGACGGAGAGAGAATAGAACTGCTGTTGGTCCAACAGCCAAGCTCAACCTCATTCAATCATACCAATGTCTGTGTTTAGTTTTTCATCTCTTCTTCCCCATAATATTTCATACTCTCTCTCAATCTCCTTGCCTGAATACCTTCTGTCTTTTTTACCTCTTCTTTTTCTGTCTGTATCTGCCTTTTTCGTCTTTCAGACTACACTACTGTGTGACTGTACTTTCAAATATATCCAAATTACAGGAAGAAAAAAAAGTTTGGTGAGGTCCAACAGCCTGGAGATGTGGGGCTTTCTCCTGAATTATGCTATTTGTTTTCTCTCATTCCTGATGGCCTGGTGGGGCTTGCTTTCAACATTTTCATACATGTCCTGCAAAGGCAAGAACAGAGGGGGTGAATAAAAGGGCTTGTGATGGTTTGAGGGGAAGAGAGGGACGGAGAGAGTGTGAGAGAGAGAGTATCATTTGTTTCTATCCTTATCGAGAATAAGTGTGGTCACAAAACTCAAACTAAATCCTCTGAAAAGTAAGACAATTTGGCCACGTTCTTACTTTAGACCAGGTTTAGAAGTTCGGTTAAGATTACAAAGATTCTCGCTAGTTGTATTGAAGATTTTAAATGCTATCCCTCTGCCAGTGATTACAAAAAAATATTATCCAAGGCAAGAGGATCTTTTGCCAAAAGATTTTGGCAGAGTTTGTATCACCAAACATTTTTTTTTGCACCAATTTTGTCATACAATCATTCTCACACGTTTTTTAATTAAGGACACATTTGAAAAAGGGTATTGTTTTAGATTTTTGAATAATAATATAATATTATCATTTGATTATCTAGGGCATTTTAAAGGTCAGTAGTTATTTGAAGAATACTGTGTAAATGTGGTTTGGTTAATAAGGAAACTGCCACTGTTTTTTTTTTCTTTCAGTTTTGCAAACATTTCACATTATTTACAAAGATTAGGGAGCACATTAAAGGCCCAATCTGTGAATAAAAAGAAAAAAGCAAGAAAAAGTGCTTTTGTCCAGATGCTCAACATGAAGCTGGAGTTGGCAGCTTCAATTGGAAACAGATAGCATGGCACTGTTCAGTGGTAATCAGATCTGATTTGCCTACCAGCACCACTAGAACTCAACAGTTATCAGATTGTGTCTCATTCATTTAATTCATAAAAATGAAAAATGCACGAGATGTCCAACCAAGAAGTAATCCCACATATAATTCCAAAAAATGGCACAGTGACTTTTTGGGATTTCTGCTGGTAGCCTAACAATCTCACATAAATGACATGATTCCAGGAAAGAATTAAGATAATAAGCCACCCTTTGCAGTCTATGTGTGTCTTTGTGAGTGTGTTTGTATGTTCCTATTTGTGTGTAAGTTTTACTACTTTACTATTTACGTATTTAGTCTATGTGGAAAATCTGATTATCCTGCCTTATATCCTCTCTTCTTTGTTTTGATTCATACATGCATTTCAAATATTGTTTTTCTTGTTGTCTAGCCTGCACTACTGAGAAGAACCTAGAAATACAATAAAAGTAACTGAAAACAGAAAAATATCCTTGATTTTTAATGTGTTAACAGTAGTTGCATACAAACCTACCACAACCAAAAGTGAAACCCTTGTATAGTGGCATTCTCATTCAATATCTATCCTTCAGACTGGGTGGTAATTTACTGAATGTCTGTTTATGCACTCACCAACCAAGTTATTACGAACACCTTTTCAAATTTTGGTTAATCCAAATACTTAATTGGCCAATCTTATGGGACCAACATGTTTGTGTGATCTTGAACATTGGTGTTGGTGCCAGATGGACTGTGCTGCTGGTCTACTGGCGTTTTTCCACACAACCATCTCTAACATTTAAAGAGAATGATCCAAAAAAGATAAAATATCCAGTTTATTTATGCCAGAGGTTAGAGGACAATGGTCAGACTGCTTCAAGCTCATTGCAAGACAGCAGTAACCACTCATTACAACCAAGTTACACTAAAGAGCATCTCTGAAGGTAGGAGAGGGGCTACAGCAGCAGAGGACCACACCAGGTGCCACTCCCATCTGCTAAGAACAGGAAACTGAGGCTACAATTCACAAGGACTTGCCAAAATGAGATAATTAGAAATTATATTTGCTGTTCTGATGAGTCTAGAATTCTGTTGTGACGTTCAGATTGAAGGATCAGAAATTGGCATATGCAACATGAAAGCATGGATCCATCCTACCTTGTATCAACAACGGAGGCTGGTCATGGTGTAATGGTATGAGGGATATTTGTTGTGCTTAATGCCAAATGCCAAAGCATTGTTTAAACACCACAGCACTATGTATTGTTGCTGGCTATGCCCACCCCTTTATGATCACAGTGTAGCAATCTGCTGATGAATGTTTCTAGTAGAATTATGTGCCATGCCACAAAGCTTAACTCATTTCAAACTGGTTTCTTGAACATGATGTTGAGTTCACTGTCCTCCAGTGGCCTCCCTAGTCACAAGACCTCATCCTGCAATAGACAGTAGAATGCATCATGCATCAAAAATCTACAGCAACTGTGTGATGCTGTCGTGGGCTAATATCTCTGAGCAATGTTTCCAGCACCTTGTTGAATTTATGGCATTAAGAATCAAGGGAATTGTGAGGGCGAAACTATGTCCAACCCAGCAGAAGCAAGGTATACCTAATAAAGTAGGTGCTCGTACAATGACTACTGAATTTTTTTTATTTATTTATTTTTTAAAATAGCATTAAAATACATTTCTCTCACAATTATGATTAAGGGTATTTCCATTTTCTCCTCTGTATCATTTTACACTACACAATGAAAACAAGACAAAGAGTCAATAGGGGTGTTGAGTGTCTCTATTTTGTTACTGTCACATTCTTTCACAAAAATTGATTTTGCAGCGCTGTCATTACTGTGATAAACATAAAAAATATGAGAAAGCAAAACTCTATTTTCCACAATACCTAGTTAACTCCCACAGGTAACACACAAACTATGTTATCCTTAGACCTCAAGCAGACAATGTTTCCTTTCTCATACCTGCAACACATGCCCAGCTTTTTGATTTTGAGCATGGCTGCCTTGTGGGTTGCCGGTCTATAAAGGTGAAGGCTGTGTAATTAACTTATGAAGCAAATCACATTTGATCATTTATCCAAATTATGTAGCAATGTTTCTTTTAAACCCCATGTAGGCCACTCCATTTCAGTGAGTGAAATGGTGTACAATTATATATTTTGAGTGGTGTACCACTTTTAGTTTTATAACAGCATGATGTAATATTGACACTGAAAAGAAAATACAGTATATAAATTTTAATGCCACCCACTCCTAGTCAAGAGTCACACCAGCAGACTAACATGTACTAATTTGCAATGAACGATTGCTGAGGCTGGCAGCAATATTAATAATTTTGCAGGTACAAAGTATGTGACAAAAGTATATTTTGGCCTAACAATAGCGCTAGAAATTCATTCTAAATCGTTTTTTGGCAACATGGATGTTAAATATATGAGAAAATACACTTATAAGCAGGAATAAGGGAATCAACAAAGTCATCCCCTGGGAACCAAGGCCATCTGTGTCAGCTGTCATAGTGACGTCTCCAGTAGCTGCTGAGAAATTTCACTTACAAACAAATATTTTTATCTCCAATGGGATTTTTTTTTGCTAATATTATAAATAATTATTTAGTATGATCCACCATCTGCAGAATCTGTATCTCAATATTGCAGCAAACTGTTTAAAATATGTTGATCTATAATCAGATGATGGACCAATCTACACAGCTACCACATCCGTAAAATATCTTATTTTTTTGATACTAGTCTTTTTATTCAGGCTTTATTAAAATAAACCAATAATAAAACAAAAATTTGAACATCAACTGTCAGTGACAGATATAAAAATATTTTTTAAAAACATTGTACATCTTATGACTGCGTGCATAAAATTTGTGTGATTTAGTGCAAAAAAAGAAAATGCAGTATCTTTTTACACTGTGTCCAAGGTGTATGTAAATGTGTGTATTTATGTGCGCAAGGGCATATGCTAATGTGAAGTGTGTGTATTTTTGTGTATGCGCTAGTCCCCACTCCTCATGCAGCGCTGTCACCCTGACTCACAGCCAGACACATATTTCATGGCTTGATGGTTTCTCTGTGTGATGCCAGGGCCAGATAGCTTATCTGTGAAATCCTCCTCACTTGCCTGGAGTTTAGTTCAATAAAATGCAGGAAAGAACAGCCATTGACAAAGAAACCCCAGAGAGGAGAGAAGATCAGATACAGGAGCCAGATACACTATTCAGGTTGGGAGACTCAGGTCAGACTAGGGCATTAAAGAGGCAAGTAAGCGATAAAAGCAACATGTAATAAGTGTACAAAGCATTCATCTACATCACGCTTTCTGTAAAGTACTGCAGTTTTGTACAGAAAACAAAAGGGAACAATGATTTCTCTGTTCCAATAATTTTCAGATTTATCTTCAATTATATTTCAAAAACAATGTTTACATTGTGTAAAAAAAAAACGATTTCGTATATCAAATAGTAAAACACATCTTATGTGTAAGATGTGTTATGGATGGATGGATGGATGGATGGATGGATGGATGGATGGATGTTCTTAACTATTCCATCCATCCATCCATCCATCCATCCATCGTCATCCGCTTTGTCCGGGGTCGGGTCGCGGGGGCAGCAGCCTAAGCAAAGAGGCCCAGACCTCCCTCTCCCCAGCCACCTCCTCCAGCTTGTCTGGGGGAATACCAAGGCGTTCCCAGGCCAGCCGAGAGATATAATCTCTCCAGCGTGTCCTGGGTCTGCCCCGGGGCCTCCCCCGGTTCTTAACTATTCACTTGAGCATTTTTTGACGATCTCACCTCCATCTTTACTTCTGAAAATCTCAGCTTAGGTTTTAGCTACACAGGTCCAGAAACTGACACATGAGCCTTTGTCAACTTCCAGTTCCTTTTGAAAATGTATATTCTCCAACCAGTTGATAATAGATTGTTGGAGGTGGCTGGCTGTTGCTAGGCAAAATTGGTTGCAGAGAGTATGCTGCATCGTGAACCTCTGATTGCTCTGCTTGCTAGTAGATTGACAAAGTGGCCTATAGATTGCATAGAAGATTCCAACTTGTCTGCAACCCCTCTCACTCTAATAAAAAGTTCACCTCAAAGTAAAAGTTGTGCTTTACTGCTAAAGAGATGCAACTTGAAAGGCATATGCTCTCCATTTCCAGTTTGTATTGCATTCTTCACAGTTTTACTACCACTTCATCAAGTAGTCTGTGAGTCTTTGGAGACAAGTTGGCATCTTCCATACAAACTACATTAAACTGCAGCAATTTTCTAGCAATCAAAGCAATTACAGGTTTTCATACAGCATCGTATACCTTTTGTTTACAATTTCATCTAGTAGCAGAAAGCAACTGCCTGTAACCTGTAACCACTTGACAACTGGTCAAAATCAGTGAATACTTCACAAAAAAAGGGGGTCGGGTTTGTTTTTAATCTGTCATGTATGAAGACAATTCAATTAAAGTATTACCGGCTGAGCCAGAGGATTGTGGAGTGGACCAGAAGTTCACCATTGACAAGGTGTTGAGGAATGTGTTTGAACAAATTTGATCTGCAGCAGATCCTCTATGCAGCTTACACAGCTTAAAGGTTCTGCTGCTAAAGGCTTGGTGCCAGATACCACAGCGCACTTTTAGAAGTCTTGTAGAGTTCATGTTTCATTGGGTCAAAGCTGTTGGCAAGATACACTGGAACAATAGCACATTAGAAAGGGATGGTCAAATGTTTTGGCATATCAGTGTATATCTGGTGAGTTTGTAAGTAACTAAGGGCACAAATATGCAACTCCAGAAACTAAAAGCTCAAGAAGTATACTAGAAGACCAGCGGCAGGGGGTGCATTTATGTCAGTCAATGCAATCACTGTATTTATATGTTTTAAATAAATAAAAAAAAATTGATCAGGACACAAGAAGTAAAAGCAGGATAGTGAAGGACAAATGAGTCATGTTTTGCATATGAAGGGCACTGAAGAGGTATAAATGACTCTTCTTTTAATGAAAATAGGTGATAAATTTGCCATAATGTACCACTTATTCTCCTATTGCCATCTATTTTGAAGGATTTTTGGGTCAACCTTATCTGTGTGTGCACACACATACACACATAGCTGGAGCTGAATAAAACTCTGCAGTAACACACACACACAAGCAGAGAGAGAGAGACATACAGGAATTCAATATCACTGCTTCAGTTGCTGTGAGATGCTTTCCCCACTGGTGTGCACACACGCACACACAAAACTTCAGCCAACTTCTCACAGTGGCATTGTTCAAATACACAACTGCCCTAGCTATGATTAATTCATTATAAGACGAAGCATAGTATATGTTGTCTGTGTGTGTGTGTGTGTGTGTGTGTGTGTGTGTGTGTGTGTGTGTGTGTGTGTGTGTGTGTGTGTGTGTGTGTGTGAAAAAAAACTGTAGGGGAGAAGAGAAAAATGCGAAAAAGATGGAAAAAGAGAGGGAGGAATGGGGAGAGAGGGGAGATTCAGAAATGTAAAAAGTCAGCGTATAAAAAAACAGACAGAAAAAAAGAGAGAAGAGGGCATGACGGGTTTGGGTTATTAGTGCTCCCTAGTGGTCAGCTGGCGGATTTATTCATTTGATTTATTACACTGTCCCTGCTCTGGGATTTCATGTTTGCTCCCACTCACATTCTTCTCATTTTGTATTTATCATGTGTGCAACTTCGAAATTGCTGCTGCCATCGACTTTGAGCCTCTTAAGTAGGCTTGATATATACCCATCCCCACTCCACCTCCATTCCCACACCCACAACAAGAGTCCTCTACACATCATCATTTCCCCACCAGCTCCCCTCAAGCCAACTCAAACATACAAACAACCCAACAATGAATTCTGAGACAGACTAATAAAGGCAATTGTGTTGATGTATGTAGCTGTTAGGCACGGCTACTGTGCGCCAATGGACAGTATTTTGCAGACTTCTATCCCCATTGTTCCATCTGAAGCAGAGTTAGGAAAACACTCCATTTATCGTATGTCAAACAACGGCCTTGTGTTTTCATATAAATGTTAATGCTCTCTCCCCGTGCACACTGTTTAGTCCAGGGGGGTTCTCTCAATAAAAGGAAGGAACCGCAGCCGAAGGAAGAAAGACTACAAGGCAGCCGAAGAATAAAAAAGTAATCCAGCTTTTCATTAAAATCCTGTTTTTCAAAATGTCACATTGGATTAATAAAGGCCTTACATGGTCATGTAGTTTTGTTTTGTCCAGCTGAGGAAACAGGGGCATGAATGAGAGGATTACAAACATGGCTGCACACAATTTCTTAAATAAAAAATGTATTTTTTGTAGAGTTCATAACTCTACAATTCTACCAATAATGCAAATCAAAATATATTAAACACAGGGGGAAAAACATTACAATTTCACTGTACCTGCAACTGTTATGCAGGTAATACTGGTGTGCCACAATGACGACTACGTTTCACTTAAGTCTAAAGGTTTACATGCTGATAACCTTTACAGCAGCCCCATTGTTTTAAGTCCTTATTAAAGCAAACCTCTAATCAGTCAATCACATGTAAGTAACTCAGTGCATTTAGGCATGTAGGTATATACCCATCTTCTGATGTTGCTTCTTGATGAACAGGCAAAAAGCATCATAAAGTTCATGTCTTCTCATATTGGTTTGAGTTCAGTCGACTCCAGTGACCTTCACAGTAACCTGATCTTAATCAAGTAGAGCACAATTGAGATGTGGTTGCATTGTGGATATCCAGCTGAAAAGTCTGCATCTGTCATGTCAATATGAACCAAAATGTCCGATGAACATTTCTGGCACCTTGTTGAATCTATGTTATGAAGAATTAAGGAAGTTCTGAAGGCAAAAGCAGATCCAACACCGTACAACCAAGGTGTAACTAACAAAATGGCCAGTGAGTGTATGTAAGTCCAGACCTGTTGGGCTTCATCACTGCCTGACACAGATAAACACATCAAATTAAACTAGCATTGTGGTACATCATAGTAGTTCTATCTTCTTTCTATTGATTGGGACTAGTTCGGCTACTTGTAGTGTAGCTATGTGGGACAAAATGTTTACTACAAGTGTAAATTAATAAAATTATTGTATTACTTCAATCATCTAAAATTTCGAAGAAAGAAAAATTGAAAATGTTATTAATAATCTTAAATCCATTGAATTTGACTGTGTGGATGGTAAGATGTCCACACCCAAAATATAGTCATTGCACTGTCTTAGAAGTTTAACCACCTATTTTGATGAAAAAGTATAATGTCCAATTATCAAAATAATTTGCAATCAAGGGTTTAAGATTCAGTGCATTTTTCATTTCATAATTTCATTTCATTTTCCATCATTTTCCCTCATTCAGAACACGTAAGAGGAAAATAAATCCAAACTAGCTCATATTTAATACATTTAGTGTTCAGTTTGTCAGTATTATTCATAATCTGATTCATATACAAATTTTACTGAAAAAATCATGGTGAAAATGTATTTTCTATTTTCAAAACGTTGTAATTCATTGAAAAAAATACATTTATGACATCCAAAATCCCTTCTGTAAAAACTAATATATTATTATGAAGCTGACTTTCTCCAGTTATAAATTATTTTTATAAGTACATTAGTTTTTTTTTTTTTTTTTATTACACCACCCATTTCTTTTTTGTTAACTACTTGGGTTAAGGCAGTAGGTGTTGTACACCCTGGACAGGTCCTAATCTAACAGACACCTAATACAGACAGAAAACAGACACATTCGCAACTAGAGCCAATTTAGGATCACCTGCTGACCCAACCTAATGAGAGAAATGTCACATAACATTTCAGAAATCCTGTGATGCACAACGTTATTTATTTACTGTAATCATGCAGGGAGGCTTCAAAGTGATCTTTGTTTTTTGATTTTCCCCTGCGTTCATTTCCCAAGTTTTGCAGCTGTCTCATTCACTGAGTTCTTTGTTCCATGACAGCTGCTAACTCCTCTCGACAAACCATTACCACCTTATTTTATACTTGTCTTTCCTGAAAATGCTGCAATAGTAACAGTCTGTAACTTAATCTTTTCATAGAGAAGAAAGTTTCACCTGTAGTTGCACCTCAAACCTGTGGAGAAGCCTTAAAATTAGAAGCTGCAAACAAACTTTATAGCAAGAACAACACCAGCGAATGTTTCTGCCCATATTGAGAAAAGAGATCAAGACAAGTTGAAGAAAAACAAGCAACCAATCCACAGGGATTTCTCTCTCTGTATTTCTTTCTATCTCCACAGTTCCATAACTCCTCTACTCATCTTGTGATCTGTTCCCTTCATTTCTTCATCCATCCCTCTATATTCCTTCCCTTTTTTTCCTCCCAAAGGTGTGCAAGTAAAACTTCTCTCATTGGCACCTTGGAGACGGTCTGGCATGCTAGAATAAACATTTCATAATGGAACTATTGATTTGCTGTGGGTATTTTTTTATTGCAGGTAAAAGTATTCTCAAGGTGATTGGGTAATAATATGAAGGGCTTTTTTATTTGTTTTATTTATTTTATTCAATCAATGAAAGCCGGAGAAGAGGTGAGAAAAAAAAACAGATAAAGGACGAATGAAAACAACAAAAACAAACATTGTCAGTGCATTTTAATTTTAAAATGACCAATAATGTCATAATAAATGAAGAATCTTTTAATCTTAATAAGCTTAGGATGAGTCAGTTTATATGAAAAAATCATATAAAGATGGGTAAAATAATCACTGTGAAAAATAAGTCATTTGGGATGAGTCTGATTCTTTAAAATCAATTGTGGTCTGGCAATTGTTTGTTGAGAAGGAAGAAATATTTTCAACATAGCAAAGGGAAAGCATATCAAGTCACAAATAAATAAATTATATCTGTGCTGCCCTGCACTGTTAGTGTATGTGGATTTTATTTCAAAACCTGCATCTTTATTTATTTATTTTTTTTACATCAAAGGTACAGTGTGTAAAATTGCTACATGTCAGTAGATTACAGTCAGCTGAATTTTTCTTTCTTAGCCCTTCCTACTCAAGTTTATAATTCTAGTTACGGTGGCAGCTGTAGAACAAATAACTCCCACCTACACTCTAGTGAGTGTACGCTGTCAGTTTGCTGTTTACCTTAGCTGTCAATATGCTGGGTGTCCATGTCTATTTGCTCTAAAGTAAACTTTATGAAAGGACGGTGGTATGAGATGATGACTCACTGAAGCTCACTTCTCTCTGATCAGCAACACTGAGGTGAGTTGTTGAGGATATCCTGAACTTTACTGTTAGCCACTGTTAGGTGCTGTTAGACAACATTAGTCATAGTTTCTTTGAAGTGGAGCTATTATCGTGTTTATCAGACTGTTAATCAGAAGGAAAGTGTGACTTTTAGGACACTCAAGCTAAACTTTAGATGAAAGATGATGAGATGAGATAGCCTTTATTTGTCAGTTGCAGGTCTTTTGTCCACAACCAAAATTTAGGAGGCATAAAGTTATCTTATAACAACTTGTCATTGTTTTTAGCCAGTTTGTTCTCAGCTGACCAGAGATGGGAGGACCACGTGTCAAACTGCTGCAATAAGTAACTATGAAAATATCAGAAATACATATTATTATATATTACAATAAAAGCATGTTTATGATGCTTATTTATTTCTATTGCTGATGCCTATGTTTAAGATGATGCTTGAGGTGAAGAAGATGAGGTGGAAACGAGAGAGGAGTGTTGGTGGAGGAGGAGAAAGACATAAGGGGAAAGAGATGATGAACACATGTACAAATATTAAATGGTCGCATAAAGTTTAAAAGAGCTATTTGTGATCTTTAAATTAAAAGTAACTTATAAGGCATGACACCAACAGTCTCTAGTCACATACTTAAAAAAACGTTTGTTTGTGTGTTATCAGAGCATTCTGGTGTATATATGTGGTACATTAGTGGTCAGAAAACACTTTACCAATTGTAACCTTTAAATAGAACAAAGTCTTGTGTTGCTGCTGGCAACACCAGTGGACCCAAAATATTGCCCATTGCCATCTAAAGTATTCAAAGGCCAGCTCAAAATAATCCGCAACTAGAGCAGAAAATACCAATAATTCCAAAGATCTGGAAGTAATTATTCATCACTGAAACTCCGTACTTGACACCATCCCCACAAACTCTTCAAATCTGTAACTTGTAGTTTTACAGAACATTTAGTAAATGTTACAGAATGGCATTTTCCCTGTTTTTCTTAAATCTCACCTCAACAAAATCAAAATAACTGGTAATAGAGAGATCTATTTCAAAATTCTTTTTTTTTCTTTTTTTTTTTCAAATAACAGAAAAAATACCTTTCAACTTACAGTCTTTATTATAAGTACCAGTTTTGATAATCACATCAAGAAAGTCAACAAAACTTTTCATCACTTAAAAAATTTTTATGAAAAGTTCGTAAATTAAACTGACTCTGGAAATTCGACCACGCTTTCATATCAAGCAGGTAAGATTATTCTAATTGTCTATTTGCAGCAGTCTCCAAACAATCAGACTGTGTGTGTGCTTTGTAGGTTTTATCTTGCCTTGAAAATCTATACAGAGTTTTATGTTTTATTTTCTGTGTTAAGCACATTAAGTTTATGAATAATGAAACATGCTATATACATATTATCACCACTACTATTACATAAGTTAATATCTAATGAGCCAATCTCTGTTATTGGAATGTAAACAGACAAAGCGTTTAACTAATTTGCCTCAAGAAGATTTCAGATTGGCTACCTGAGTAATCCAGCTTCTCAACTGTTTTAGCATACTAACAGTTTCTTAAATAAAAAACAAAACATAAACAGTTTAATAAAAATTTAATTTTAAAAAAACAACAACATGTGAAGAGGTCTTAACTAGAGTTGGATGGGTAGACCGGTCTCGAGACCACTTTTACGTGGTCTTGGTCTCGTCTTGGTCTCGAC
>NW_024582427.1:360699-399567 GCF_018398535.1 Haplochromis burtoni | reverse complement strand
CTTGGTCTTGTCTTGGTCTCGATACCCTCTGGTCTTGGTCTTGTCTTGGTCTCGGATTAGGCGGTCTTGACTACAAGTCTAGTCTTAACATAACATGACATAGTGTTCTCTTTATTATGAGCTTTAATGATCATGGCAGACATCTTTAGGTATTCACTACCTTGCAATGGATAGCTTACGTCTATGACGACAACCTCTTACAGCAGGACACACCAGACCCAGAAACCTCAAGTGGTTTGGGAAGCCACATTAAAGCCTAGTAAAGAAAATGTATTCCCTTCATCTTTCTCTCACTCCTTCAAATTTTCTCTACTATCTCACTTGAAAACATGTTTCGCACTATTTCACCCCCTCACCATTTTTTCTCTCTCTGTCTTGAAAACCCTCTTATTCTCTTTCTTATGCTTCCCAGCATTGTGCTTTGATTTTTCACCCCGCCCCACCTCTCTCTCCCTCTATTTCGCAGGCTCTCAGGGTGCTTTGTATCCCCCAGACACAATACCATCCATTCATATTACATCAAGAGACAGTGACACCAATTATTTGAAGGGTCCATTAGGCTGCACAACCCCATGATCCAGAGGATGAAGGGAGAATAGAGACAGATGGACAGAGAGCTGGGAGAAATATGAAGGACATTTGAGCTTAGATTAGGGTGAAATTAGATGTAGAAGGTCTGGTGAAGTTTCGAGGGAGGTAAAAACTTCAGTGGACCAGCACTTGAAACTGTCAGATCATAATAATTAATTGTCATCAAAAATAACTGAACTCCAATTATGACTTTGATGTTTGCAGCAAAAACTCAACAATGGAAAAGCTAAAAGACAAAACCAAGACTGCTGCCTCTAAATCTTTATAATTATTATTATTCTGCTCTTATATCCCGTTGCTGCAGTAGGATTGCCTCAAGCTCAAAATTTTCCCTTGTTAACTCATAATTTTTAGTTTAAGTTGTGAATTGACTAGGCTTTGTTTCTAATATTATTATCTGAGCATTAAAAAAGGACTGCACATGTGTAAGTATCATTGCAAAGCAAACCTTTACATCGTACTTCTTAAAGGGCATGCACAAAGCAAGCTGTCAGTGTCTGCAAAAGCAGATATGATTCTGTGTGAAAATCAGCAGAGACACTGTCAAACCTTAGCACAAGAAGAGTTCCTCAGCATTAGCCAGTTCACCTGATGGTTGAAGTTGACAAGTAAATTGTATGTGTTTTGCTTTAGAGTGTGTTATTATCAAAGGTTACAATTCTTTCTAAATTTACCTATAGTCTAAATTTACTGCTAACTAGGGGCAGCGGCAAGTTCTTGACTAGACATTTAAATCTAGCTGGCTTTGCTGGTTGTGGCAGTGTTGCCAACTCCTCAGTAAGAAAAATCGCTATTGGTTGTCCTAAAAGTCGCTAGAAGTCGCTAAATGACGTCATCGCCTAATTTGCATAATTGGTCATGCTAATCTAATTGTAACCTATGTTGTTGGAGAGAGAAATAACATCGTGGAAGAGACATAAAGTGAGTAAAAAACGTCCTAAATGCATTTAGAGTTTATTTAGAACTACAAATTAAATTCTGAACTAAACAGCAATTAAGAGTAAAAGAGTAAAAGAAGAACTGACTGCGTTACAGCACCCGCTGCTTGTTGAGAGTAAAAGCGATACGCGCTTTCACGTCTTTTTTTAGTGACTTTTTTTAGAAAAAAAGTCGCTAAGGGGTCTGAAAACTCGCTAAATATAGCGACAAAGTCGCTAAGTTGGCAACACTGGGTTGTGGACAGAATTATAGTTGGTTAAACATGTTATTCTTATTGTATTAATGTGCAATGGAAAGTCCCGGTTTAAAGATGAACACTGCAGGCTTGTAGCCCTTTCAGACAGCTGCAGTATCCTCTCTTCTTCCTTTGTTTGTGAATTGAAGTTGTAAACTAGCAAGGGGAAGTAAGTATTTTTTATTTTTTATTCCTATTTATTCTATTTATCCCCTTTGTATATTTTATTTATATTGTCTCTGTATTTATATATATGTGTGTGTGTGTGTGTGTGTGTGTGTGTGTGTGTGTGTGTGTGTGTGTGTATATATATATATATTATATATATATAGTATATATATATATATATATATATATATATATATAATATTCTGTAACTCTGTAACTTCTGTCGGTGCTGTGCTTTTTTGGAAAACGAATTTCCCAGAGGAACCCACCCGAGGGATTAATAAAGTTCTATCTAATCTAATCTAATCTAATCTAAGCATATGAAAGCTGTGCTAAACAGCATTATTCTGTTTTTTTAAAAGGTAAAAATGTTAATATTATATTTCAATTTTGTCAGAATAAACTGGAATGCAACCGAGGAACCAAAGTGTTGAGTAACAATACGCTGCATCGTGACATAAATGTTAGGGAATAAAATATAAAACCTACAAAGGCAAACCAAGGCTACTGTGCTAGCACTGCTAGGATTAGCCAAAGTCTGCAAACTGTTTGGAAAGTTATACACAGTTCAAAGTTATACACAGTTCAAAGTGATACACATTTCAGCAACATGTAAAACATAAATTTATTAATTGCTTCATATAGCTCCCAAAACACTGACAGTGTTTAATTTTTATTCTCTCATTTCAAAGACTACCATCCCTACTGCTAAGGAAGCTAGCCATCACATGTGACAGACTAAAGTATGGCTAATGCAACAGCTTTAATGACGATTAATTTACTGTTGGCTTAATTCTGGATTAGTACTTTAATCTTGTTACTCATACTTTTGTAGAGAGGTTTAATTGCTTTATTGCTTTAATTCATGTTTCACATATCCAGCTGCAAACTAAACATTAGATTTTTACATTTACTATAATCAGGGTAGGTAATGATATATTGTGCAATATAAATTTCCTAGATGTCCACTCCCCAGAGATGTTAAAAAAAAAAAAGGTGCACACATCATTAGACCTACAACACACTAAAGGGGCACCCAAATGACTTTCCCAGTGCATTTGTAATGACACTTGTGCTCCATGTGGACTCAGAACTTGAGACTCAAGTTGTACACTCGATCATCACAGACACAAATATTAGTAATGAGTGGAGAAAGAGTAGTGTTTGTAAATCTAATATTGAACAAAAACATATTTAAATTAGATAAAACTAGAGAGGTCATATGTGAATTTATGTCATCAGAGCTGAAGATTATAGTTTCTGATTTCAACCGTATGTTTGTGATAAATAACCAAATGAATTGTGACCATGCAAAACACTGTGTAGTCTGAGAGATTAAATAACCATTAGTGCCACTTTTGGTTTCTAACTTTCATACTGTAAGAAAAAAGCTCCGCTCTTCTTGCATTGCATCATCTTAAAGAGCACACATCCTCTTCTCTTCTATCCTTTCGCGGCATATTTATCACTCAAAATTTGTTCTCTCTCTCTGGACTTGCTGCTCCATTTCTCCCATTTTGTGTGGGCACTAAGTTTTCCTCTGAGGCCACTGTCATTGTTTTCCATTTGGGATGACTCTAAACTCTTCAGGCATCTCCACACAGCAGAGAGGGAGATGGGAAGACAGGGAAAGGGATAGAGAACAGGGGCCAAGTCTGGGAACCAAGGATCCGTAGCCAATCTACCATGATGCTTCGGTCTGCAGTTCTGGGAGTGAAGTCAATCTCCTGCTTTATAATTTCGTTACACACATTCAAGCTCAGATGTACATGGACACACACAGCCGCAAGTCCTACTTTTTATTACACATGTGTTGAAAGTACTGCGACACACGTCCACCCACTTAAACTCAGCTGAAAATGTCACTTTTTCCACTCTTTTCCTTTGGAAGTTAGAGGGCTTAATCGGCTACAAGTTTGGTGGAAGTTTTAAAAAACTGCAGAAGTGAAAAAGAGGGAAAACACTGTGGCAAGAAGGTGTGACATGGGGGATGTTATCTTTGAGTTGATTTAAAGTTGGTCTGAACATAAGAAAATAAAATGAGAATTTTAACCCTCATTTGGGGCATCAAATAAATACTATCAAACAAAACAATGTTTGGAGATTTTATCTTAGAAATTAACTGATTATCAAAACTATTAGTGATTATTTTCAGCTTTGAGGGGTAATAAATAGGGTTAAATACCAACACATATATACACACTTCCAAATACACACAGATATATATGGAGGATCCATATACACTTTAATTTCCACTTTTTTTTACCCTTTCAAAAACTGAGGAAATACCTGTCTTTGATATACAGTCTATGGCAAGAACAGAAGCAAGCACATACACACAGATATACACATAAATAATAGGCTACAAAAACACCTCATGCTGCAGGTGCCAATATTGCAGGTGGCAGGTAGCATGTGGTGTGCGTCTGTCAGACACTCACACAAATGACAGTGTGAGACTTTGTAGAGCAGTGTTGCTGATGCTTACAGCATCACCACATAGCATAATTATAGAGCAGACTGTCTCTAAGCTGTTGCATCTCTTCTCTCTTTTACATGCAGGTAAAAAAAAAATCAGCCTTTGACAGCTTTTGTTTTATAGTCGTTTATTTTCAAAGCCAGAAGTTGCTTGACATCCCAAAAAACTATAATATGAGGGGTTCTGTTGCGGAATCTCCCACTGTTTTGGGTTAAGTTAGATTTAACCCAGCTATTGAAAACAGTCCACCAGACAACAGACAAAAGCAGATAAAGATGATGCATCAAACACAGCTGCTATACCCCCTGCAAATACACAACCTAGTAAATCTAATAAGAGCCTATTTAATGGGTCAACCCTATGATGGGGTTCATGATGTATGGGGCAATCTTCTGCTCGTTCGCACCCTGCAGCACTTAAGCCCTTTTGACTGTTTCCACAACATCCATAAGGACAAGCTCAGCCTGAGAGCCACTGGCCTAGATGAAGTTGGTAAGGGTGGAAGTGCGGTGGGGAAGAGGAGCAAGTTAATGAAAAGGAGGGAGAAAATTTTAGATAACATCTGTGGTTAAAGAAAATAAGTTTACGACTAGCAGTGGCAGGTATTTCCTTCTCTGAGGCACTAAAACGCCAGTTCTTGAGAGCCACCAATTTTGAGGAGCAATGCATAACACTGGAATACTGCAGCTGAACTGAATGTGGCTGGAATTAAAAAAGTATAGTTGCCTCAGGTTCAGACCGCCAGCTGTTCCATCCCCCTAACAAGTATTTGCTCGGTGATTGGTATTGATCATACACACTATCAGCCCCCTGCAGGGGTAAGTTTGACTCAACTGAGATAATTATTTAGTGTTAGAAGCGAGCAAAAATCTTTATCTTTTTCACTCTAACTGAAAATCTATCTTTCAACCTAACAAAGTCGACTAAAGCCAAACTCTGGTGTTTACTAAGGAATTACCAGTCTGAATTCACCTCTCTACTTGTCCATGGTGTGCCACTCCTCTAACCCTATTACAGCTGGCACAAGCTTTGTTTGTTGATGTATGTTCAGCAGCATTTGCAAGCATCAATATACCTTTTAAGATGTATGTTATTCACCCATTTTAGTATAAGTTCAGACCAAATCATGCTTTTTAAAATGGGCCAGGGTTAAAAAAAATTCTATCAAGTCTGTTTAATAAGGGGATTTTCTATACTAATACATCCAGGGTAAAGTCACACTGCAGCAGTTACTGAACATTGCCTCATGGTCCTTTTGGAGTTCTTCATGTTTAAAACACTCAAATCTCCATCCTAAAGCAAATCAGTTATTGATCATTAATTTAAACCTCGAGAATGAATTTTAAACCAGCAGTGGATTTTCATATTTCTGTCTCATCCAGCTTAACTTTTACTCCAGTCATACTTTTTAAACTTTTCCATGGACTGATATAAGGCAGTGTGAGTGAAGATGATGCAAGCTTCTTTTAGTTTTCACTCCGTCCTTTGGGTAGTCACTTTGTGACAAATTTATTCTACATGAAGTAGTTCTTTATTTTAAATTTTTAGTTTTCATTTATCGTGTACATTTAATAAGCATTATTTTTGCTCATCAGAAAGTATAAATACATCTCACTCCGACTGAGTTAATTTTATCATGTGATCACAGGTTATATTATCCAACAAGGCAGACACACATAAAGCTCCTTGCCTGTTTGTATCCATCCTTTACATTACTGTGAGCTTGTGGGTATTGTTGGTAAAGGCTTATTTCTGCTAATAAACTGTAGCTCTCTCTGTTTTAAGGGCATGTATGTCTCCTGTTAATGTTGTGTGTGTGTGGTGTGTGGTGTGGTGTGGGTGTGTGTGTGTGTTTTGGGCATGTTTGTTTGTGTGTTGTTTTTTGTGTGTGTGTGTGTGGTACACTGGTTTAACACATTGTGTTCTGGCATGGAAGCATGAAGCAGGAGACAATACTGGATCTCTGGATTATTTAGTATCAGTCACTGTCATACAGAAATGCAGAGAACCATGAGCTGTGTGCGGTGCACGTCTTTTAGGCGTGGCTCCCCTGATAAAGCACAGAATGAATGCCTTTAACCAAGAACACCAGAGATTTCTTTTGCTGTTAGTGATCAGGCTAATGTATCATGCTAGCATTACAGTTGTATCACTGTTATATCACTTTGCAAACTCAGATGTCTGCAATACTCACATGGTGGTTTGTGCATATGCATAGTGGATAAAGCTATGATCTTTCACAGTAAACCGATGGGAGACCAGCAAGTGAGGCAAGCTGCTGGTGGCTCTATTCTCACTGCACTGACATCAGTTATTGTCTGTACTTTGTTAGCAAGTGGACAAGCTTCAGTGATTTGTCATTGTAACAGATGAGTTTCCTCTTGCTAACCACCATGGCCAACGTGTGTGATGTAGAAAAGATGGAGTGTGTTAATAACTCATTTAATACTTTATCTAGGAACACTGATGATGATGATGATGATGATGATGATGATGGAGAGTGGATCGCAGCTCTGACCATGTCTGGTGTAATAAAACAACCAAACTGACCAGGTGCAGCCTCATCATCACTTTCAGATTAGCATCTATGAGAATGTCCGAATGTAATATTTTTGACCAATTTTTTTGGAAACACTTCAACTTCATTTTTCATTTACATTTTTAATTTTCCCTGTAGATATTCACAGTCACAAACAGTTAAGCCTTTTAATTCCGCTAAAAAAAATTTTTATATTAACACATTTTAATATCCTTTTTTTTTTAATGAAGGCATAGGTCACTGCAAATATATGATTTATAAATGATGTTGGATTATAGAAGAATATAAAGTATTAAAAATGAGTCCAAACTTAAACATATGCAGTAATAACATTAATCCATTTAACACTGAAGGGAAACCATTTTCATTGTATTTTTAATTATATTTGCTTTTGATTTTTTATGAAAAATCTGCCAATAACACTGTTTTAGGTGTACTGAGGTACGTGCGTGCGTGTGGATGTATGTCAATATGTGTATTTATGTATTAATGTGTGGTGCCCAAATTATGCCAGTCTCGCTGAAATAAAAACTATGAGGGAATGTGGTGATGAGGACTAAAAAGCAGACCAGTAGTTTGATGTAAAATGAATACTGAGGAATGGGCAGATCACAAAAAGTAATTTACTTTCTTTATATTAAAACATTAAAACCTTTTTAAAAATATTTCATTACATAAAATTGTATGCATCACATCATCACAGTGCAACAACATAACAAAGAACAGACTTTCCAGCTAACACAAGTAGAATCTCACTATTTCCTGCTCATCATTGCCTTGAAAGTGATCGCACAGATATCTAAACCCACTCACTTTCACACACTCAGACAAATGCAAGCACCTTCCTTCATGTGCTTACTCAGATACTGGCCACTCAGTGATGTATGTGAGGTCAGTGGACTAAACATTTTCACTCTGTGGCCTGCAGCCTGCAGGGGTCTGCTTGGTCAGCACAGAACCGCTCACCCTTATCAGCAGACAGGGAATACCTGCAGGACTGCCTCAGTTTGAAAGTCATGATAAGTGTGTCTATATGGTTAAGTGTGTGTGTTTGTGTGTGCCTTTACCTCCAGGACAAACTGAGAGAGGAGGCTGCTGAAGTGTGGGTTGGAGTGTGTCAGAGTATTATACAGAAAAAAAAATCTGGAGTTTGTTGTGTTATACAGCAAAAAGTAAAATAAAATAAAATAAAAACCTTAAAAATCCGATGAAAGCAAGTCATATCTTGACTATCAAAAGGGAGCTGACAAGGGATTAAGGATAATTTTAACATTTTACTGGTTACATTATTAAATGTCATATAATAAGTCCAATCCCTGATTCTCTGCCTGTTGTTGTATTAACCATGTCAGATCTGGTATAACACTAAACCCTCATAAAGGCTTTGATACAACAGAGGCACATCACATTTATAGTAATTGCTAAGGATTTTGTGGGGATATACAATTCCTCAAACTTTTCATTTATCACTGAATATATGTGGATGATATTCTAAAAGGACAAATAACAAGGAAATCCAACAACAACACCCTAATAAATGGCTGTAAAATAATTATTAGATCAGTAATACGCTTAACTTTTTTTTAAAATGTCTTTTTTAATCCCTTTAATTAAATTTGGTTGGGATGCTCAGCCCCCTCCCTTGGGACTAATTAGTCAGATAATCTAAAAAAAAATTAAATCACTTAAACATCAGTTTCAAAAACAATTATCAATCTCAGTTTTATTTCCCATTATTAGATAATGTCTTTATAGTAAACCCAACAAATATACAACTGGCTGATATTATACTGGGCAATACTGACTTATCACAGCCAGGCCCATATTAGTATTGGTTGTTTTCTTATATACTGTGATATATTGATTTTTACAGAACATAATGCTGAAAAAGGCAGTGGTGGTTTTCAAATTGTGTTATCTCATAGTTTGTCCAGAAGAGAGGCTTCAACGACATTTTAACAGTACTCTCAGCACTGCCTGCAGCACATATAGCAGAAAACCGCTTTTTCCTTTTCATGGCAACTCTACATCAAAGTCTGCCCCACATATTGTTTCAAGACTCAGATGGGACTCGTCACCCAGGCAACCTAGAAGAGAGTGGCCTGGAACTTGGAAACAAGTTGTAAAAACTGCATTTTAAACAAAATGATTTTGTTTTTTCATTAGACCTAACCAAATAGCTCAAAGATGTGTACTATAAACTGAGATTAAAGAGTTAGTGAGATACGCTAATCTTAAAGTGATAGTTTTTAGTGTCATGAAGATGGTTCTTTCTTTATCTGTCTAGATCACCATGGTAACTTATAAATGTATAACCCATGGTCCTGAACAGGCTGTGTTCATTTTCAGTTTAAAACTGTGGCCACATTTCCATTAATTATTTTATTTACAGTATGCTCTAAGTGTGATATACATTCTTTGCTGAAGGAATGTTTTATATATGCGATATGTTAATCCATATTTTACTAACACCACTGAATAAAGGCCAGCTGAAAAGCTCAAACTGCATGTATTTCATTGTCACTAGAATTTTCTTTCATTCAGCTAGTGATGCAGAAAATGTGTAAATGTTTTTACGCTTGGTCTTTATGAGCTGCTAAGTCTTTTTTACACTGCTGGAATTACAGCTACTTGAACGCACATTAGGAAATTGATATGTTCTAGAATAATTACCACCAACAATACTTATCCATCAGTAAAATTTATTTCACTTTGATATAGCAACAAACCAAAGTGATTTTCAAGCCTCCTTCACTGAGCTGTGAGAAAGAGTCAGACATAAAAAAAACCCGCAAAGTAACCTTAAATGGTCCAATGTCTCAAAAGGTCATTATCTCAAATGTGCAGCAGTCATGTTAGAAATAACCCGCAGCTCTGAGAGTGCATAGAGTGGTATAAAGATATTTTTGTCTTGAGGTGTATATAATATACCTGGAGATAATATTCTTTTTTGTATTAATCACTCACAAGATTAACATTTTTCTGCAGCATCTTATTTAATTTAGCTTCATTTTCTTTATTTACAGCAACAGGGTTGCCTTTCACAGCTATATTTTTATAGTTCTTATAGATCTCTATCACATTTTCCTCTATGTTAAACTGTCTTCACAGAGCTGGTGGCTAAACAAAACAAAACAGCACCAACAAAATTACACCTTACAGCAAATGCAACTTGAATAAGGAGCCAGTCAGGTCCATTTTAAAAACCTTTTTTCATTCATTCATTCATTCATTCAATAAATAATATAATATTTATATAATGATCGCATGTGAAAGACAAATTAGCATCTTGTGTCATATTTTGATAGTGATCCTTCTTTTCGTATCCACTTGTGTTTTTAATATTTCTCTAACAAGCTGGTGTTCTCTGAGAAAAGAAAATTGATTTTATCATAGTGAACACTTCAAAGGATAAAGCTGTTTATATTCTCTTCTTCTTCTTGTCTTCATAATCCTTGTAATCGGAAGGTTGCCGGTTCAGGCCCCGGCTTGGACAGTCTCGGTCGTTGTGTCCTTGGGCAAGACACTTCACCCGTTACCTACTGGTGGTGGTCAGAGGGCCCAGTGGCGCCAGCGTCCGGCCGCCTCGCCTCTGTCAGTGTGCCCCAGGGTGGCTGTGGCTACAATGTAGCTGCCATCACCAGTGTGTGAATGTGTGTGTGAATGGGTGGATGACTGGATGTGTAAAGCGCTTTGGGGTCCTTAGGGACTAGAAAAGCGCTATATAAATACAGGCCATTTACCATTTACCTGATTTAAAACAATAATAATAATCCAAAAACAGCAGAAGAGTAGTCTTTATTAAACACTGTTCATACATGAGTAAATAGTGTATTTGTTGCCAATATATAAACCAAAAATTGGACATGTTTGATGGCATGGTAAATACAATATAATGTAATGTAAATGTTTCGGGTGAATAAGGCACAGACTAAAAGGATGCCTCTCTTGATTTTTGTGCAAGAAATAAACTATAGATTATCTGTGAGTCTTAAAAAGAGTTGCTAAAGAGCTGAACCGCAAGAGATTTCACCTCACTGTCGATCATATCCCTGTGGAGAAAAGCTTGTCAGACTGGAACAGGAGATATATGTAAATATTTAAACATCCACATGACACCAAAGCTGACACCTTCAAAAGCCAAGAAAAAGCGATTTTAAGATTTCCATCACAAGCACAGCTTAAAAATAACATTGAAAAGGAGCATGTGGGAGTTGTACTCCGCAACTTTGTTCTGCCTATTAACTGTGCCCTTCTGTGCTTGTTTTCTCCACCACAGCAGATTTCTCTGTCCTCCCACTGACGATTTTATTTACTGGGTTGACAATGTCATTTATATGACAAAACCACAGTGATTTTTTTTCCTCTCTGTGGCACACCTCCGTAAGTTTATGGTTGTGTGAGCAATTATTCACATGTGGTTTTACTGCGATTAGATAACCTGGTCTGTCTCATAATATTTAGTGAAACCATAAGTAGAGTTTTAAAATGTAAATTTTATGCAGAAACGGTGGGAGAAATCATTGTGTACCAGAGAAAAACAATATTTGAGTAGACACATCTTGAAAAAAAGTTGAGGTTTGATAAAGTTTAAAGTGAACTAAAATAAAAATTTTAAAAGGAGCAGATGGCTGCTGTTTACATGAGTTTCCCAATGAATCTCTATATAGATAAAAGAAAAACTGATATTTTCACAAGAGGAGAACTAAATATTATTTTTAGTATAATTAACCTTCAATAGGTGTTGTAATCATAGACTATTAGAAAAAAAAAGAAAATGCAGCTTTGAGGTTGGAAAAATGAAGCCAATGCTAAAATCCCAAAAAGCCTGTTTTCTATCTGAAGGCCACTCCATGCTAACAGCTAGCTGCAAAACGATTTTCGGTTTTGCAGATTTTTTGAGAAAGAAAAAAAAGGCTTTCTGCCTCGGCTTCTATAAACCCGTACCCGCTGAGCTTCAGATCTCAGTCACCCATTCAATAAAAAAATTGAAAACGTTTTTTTTATTGTTGTTTTGATCATATTATGTTTCCAAATGGAACTTTTTCTGTACTATGAAACCACATGCTCATTGGCTACCTGAACACATCTTTTATGCAATGAAGATGGGAGGGGGAAAGAAAAGCAGGTGACATTACAATAGCTACGTCTTTTATACTGTCTGTGGTTGCACTGTCTAATGTGGAATCTGAGTTTCCCTGTTTTTTGTTTTGGTAGCGATTCTGGTCAAACATGCACATTAATGCAAATGATTCACACCCTTAGAAATCCTAAGCCTTTTAAAAGGAGGATAGTTTTAATAAAAGTGAACTTCCAGACTGCAGTCTGGAAAGAAAAGAAAAGATTTATCAAAGATTTTGTTTATGTTATGTTTACTTAATTTATGCGCACATATTTCATTATAGATCAGCTACTTTCCGCTGCTCCTTTCTGTTCTGTATTTAACCATATGTAAGTGTGTGTGCACATATTTTTATTGATAAGATTTTTATTAGGATAAAAATTATAATAATAAAAGTTTTCCAATAGCTGTAATGCTTCTCAGATCTTCACATGAGGAAGACCAATGAGTAGCAAAACATTTTAATTCGACCAGTTTGATATATAGAAAACAGGTCAACTACCAGCCATTTCCTGATTGATTATATCTCTCTTTCAAAAATAATAATGTAATAAACAAATAGTGAATTTTACTTCTTCACATGTGCATAACTTGAAATTGCTCTCTCACTTTAGAAATGCACATTCTACAGCTGCCTTTGGTTTAGAACCTGCAGTTCCAGAGGTCATAACGGCTCACTGGCCCTTTTTGCGAAAAAAGGTAAATAAAAAACATAACAATGACAATGAAAACATTATTCTTTATATTCGTAACTGTTCGAATGTTTTTGTTAGAATATATCATTAAGTAAAAATGTTTTGCTCTACATCAATTACCCGGGCTCTATTCTTTTATTTTTGCCGATAGGTTAGCAATGAAACTGAAACTTTTTTCTCTTTATATGTAACCAGGTTCAATTACACTTTGCTGTAACTGGGTCCCAAAAAAAGAAAAGAAAAGAGGATGGCTCATTACAGGTAGCTCAAACACAGCACACGACAAAAGGGATAGCACGTACATAGCCAGTGTACAATGCTTTAAAGTGTGACTGTTTTAGCACTTCACAATTGCAACCATCCACTTAAACTTAACAAACATAGCTCAAAGCAGAGATTTATAGTGACTCTGTCTAAAACCAGGCCTAAATGGACACATATTAAATAATCATAAACAGACTTCTGAGCGGTGGTAAATATTTTAATTATTTATGCTTATTAGGGATGTCAATACGCTATTTTATACTTACCAGGCTGTGGCTTCATTATAAGACTTAAATATGTTTTGTGTCCAAAATGTTTGTTTTTGTTGGTAAAAAAAAAAAAAAAACTTTCAAAAAGGGCTCTTTTCTTGGTAAAAGTTGTCACTACCTTCCCTATGCGGATACAGGTATTTAACTCCTACATTTAACGCATACCAGACAGAAAAACTGTAAACTACTTATTTTTATTGGGTGGTTTTTTCGAATCCAGATAAAATTCATTATTACAGACAGGTAGGTGTGTGCTCATTACGATAACAGGCATCAGGGCTCCTACAAACCACAGAGAGACTGAGAAAGGAGCAACATAATTAATTTTATTTCAAGCAATTATGCATATCGTTTTTTTGCCTATAATGGTCTATTGTTGTTTTAAATTAGTCTTTTTTTTTACATATTACATAATTCATCATTATCAGTCTGTTTCAGTGCTTAATGCCCTGCACACAGCATTTTTGCCTGTTTGTATGCTACATTACCTTTCAGTTTTTATACTTCAACAAAAAAGAAAGAAAATACTATTTGCCTAAAATGTTTTAAAATAAGTTTCATTGTGTGCTTTTTAAATAGCATTTGTACATATTTAAAATATCCGCATCAGTATTGCACAGACCACTGGAATCTTTGCATATCATGAATGAAACCAAATATTTCTGATCTTACCATGTTCCCATATTCACATCTCGTACCAGTGCACTTCCAGCCAAACCAGGATAAGAGAAGCACACATCTGACTAGAAAGCATCAAAACCTTGCATAATCTTGCTTTCAGAATATGAAACCTGTAAAAAATGTAGCATGACATCCCTTCTATCAGCCCTACAGTAATGCTATCGCAACCGGTGCAAATCATTAAAGGTAAAAGGTCATGAAGCAGCCTTAAGGCTATCACCTATACTTGTATTCATTCTCACCTTTATAGAGTGTGGATATACAAGTGAAGCTGCTAATGGGGATTTCCGCTGTGGCCAATTAGCACATGAAATGTTTTCTCATTGTGAGAACGCCAACATGCCAATTAAATTGTTTATATATATATATACATACATGTATACATACAATACATTTTACACAAAAGTATCATAGCTTATGAGATCTTGTTAGTACATGAATCCAATGTGTTATTCACCTAACTTGATAACAAAAAACAAATACATTATTATATTAGCTATTCTCACCACCGACAACACCAGCTTCAGAAAAGCGATGAGTCATGAGATGCTGGAAGGTATGAGCAAAGGTGAAAATAATGTTGGGTTATGTGGGGCACGGATGGCAGGAAGGGGCCAGCAGGACTCATTATCGAGTAGCAACTCTCCTGGCTGTATTCATATGTGTTGACAAGAGCACAGAGAGGAGAGCTGAGAGGAGACAGAAAACAAAAGTATTATTGGAAAATGACAGGGTGGGGCAGAGGATAGAGATAACAGGGAAAGGGGATGAAATAAAGTCTTTAATTAAACTTCTAGTGAGGATGATGCAAATTTCTTAACTTGTTTTCTGTATTTCATAAATTATGTTTTTAAAAATCTAATTCATTACTATTTTCTACTTTTTTAATAAAATACATGGCCACTATTACATTTAAACTCTCATTCCATTGCTATAATTTTGCAATGAAATGCAAGAAAATATGAAGCAGAACTTACTTTGAAGGTGAACACTGTCTATTTCCAGTTTGCGTTGCTCTTTCCACAGTTTCCTTGTAACTTACGAGTAGCTGGCGAGTGTTTGCAGCCCGCAACTAACAAAAACAGAAATTCTGGGCAACAAACTGTGAGCAGCTATGTCACTCGGCTAGCTGCCAAACCATTTGCAAGGTTTTTGGTTTTTGTAGCTTTATAGGTTTTATAGCTCTTCGCAACCAGTTTCCCATAGTGACAACAAACAATGTCAAGCAACCACTTGGCAACTGGGTGGGGAACACATTTTTCCCTAGCAACCAGGGTTAACGGGGTCACTGACCAGTCTGTAGGCCTGTGTAAATGGGGCTTTATCAATCAGTTTCACAGTGAGGGAAGTGAGGGCCACATCCAGCAGCCACTCACATCTGATCAAGGAATATTAATTTTTTTAGGGGTCCATGGCTTCTCAAGGTCTGTGTGACTGAAGCCACAGACGATGATGCACGCCGTCAATGGTACAATTATTCAATTCATAAAATTTTTATAAAACATAGACATACAGGATATGTAATGCTATATATCTAAAAGTATTACATACATTTCTATTTCACACTCACATATAGTTCTTTTGCATTTGTAGTGGAATCTATGCTGTCTGACAGAGAGCTAACTGTAGAGGTTGGATTAAAGAAATTTTTGCTTTGAAACACAACTAAAGAATTGAATATCTGCAATTTAGTCTTCTTCAATTACAGAAATTGTAACCTTTGGAAGAAAACATATTCACAAGTTAGGAAGGCCTATTATCATTATCAACATTCAAATGAAGCAATGCCAAGAAAGGCGAGTATGAGCAAGCAACTCATACATCTTCTTTTCAACGCCAAGAAAAACACAGGATATAACTGGAAGCACCTTTGAGGGTGAAATGAGAGAAATGGGGAAAAAAAAGGGAGGTGCAGTAAATCAAATACGAGTATAGGGAAGGAGAGGTGATAGAGATATGAAAAGGATAAAGAAAGGAGCAAGAGAGCCAAAATCAGGTGTTTTCTCTGCTCAATGCTCAAGTGGAGTTTGATTATCCTCTTTCAGGGTACATTGAACATTTATTAGATTGCATTACAAAGAATAATCTTACGACAAAAAGGTTAAAGGTTAAGATGAATACAGTAGGTACACACAACACTGCTGTATATTTTATATTAATATTCAGATATTAATCATTTATTATATGAATTACAATATGTATTTGTCATAGTGGTGGGTATGGCTAATTGGCAACTCTAAATTAGCTGTAGTAGTAAATTTGTGTCTGTGTTAGCCATGTGATTGATTGGCAACCCATCTAAATGACCTAATTTCTTCAGTCTTTCAACAATCCTTATTCTAAAGTGGGTGTTGCTCATGGATGGATGAATGCATTGTAGTTTTGTGTCTTGATTCAAAAAGAGAGTGACACCCTGGGGTAAAACTAGGTGTGCAGCTTCAATGATGCCAGAAACCTAGAATGAACGCCTTTCTATGGGTCACTGGATGTTTTCTGAGAGAAAAACCATGTTTGATATTTAGAACAGCAAATGTTGAAACCTTTGAGGAGCAGTCTAAAGGTTCAATCACCACTGTGTTTTATCAATAAGTGAAAGAGGGTAGCAAAACAGGAATTAATTTATGTGAAAATGTCACAGATTATTGCTTTTGCAGGGTTGGTTGCTCAAATCATAAAACAATGCAGCTGTCACAGCACGCGTGTGTGTGGCGTGTGCCACCAAGTGACACAGATTGTTGCACAAACCCAATTATATGGTGACATCAAGAAAACACAGTTTCTACGGTACAATAAAATCGGCAGCGACAAAGTCACCAGCAGAATTATCTGAAGCAGTGACATGGAAATGGAAATAACATGGAAATAATCAATAGATTTAAAGAAGTCACTGATTAAATGATTGGCATTTTGCAGGAGAAAGAAGAGATTACAGTACCTATTTAAAGCCTTGATAATGCTTTTTCATGTCCATAAGTCCATTAGGGTCTGCTTTGATTAAAGCCCGTTTATTCTTTCACCTCTGTGCCTGTGACAGAGTATAATCAAGCCCTTATACACCTGGACAGCTGGAGCTCAGACGCCAAATATTCATTCCTGTTATTCTTCTTTGAAGTTTCCTACCTGGGGAGTATGTATAGTCAGCGCATTGTAATGTCACAAAAACAGGCATGGACGTGTATGTCCACATCCACCATCGCTCTCGCCATGATGATGAAATTTAGATCACTCTTACCTGAGTGGACCATAAAATTTGTGACTACACAGACACATCTGCAGAGAGCCTCAACCTGGCCTCACAGCTGCATGCTATAGTCACAACCTGTACACTGTTGATTTGTTTTGTGGGACATTCATTTTCCATTTTTTCCATGTTTCTCAACACAGTAGTTCCGGTATTATTTGTATCCCTGAACATGACTTTTCAATGACGCAATATCAGCAATATATCTTTTTTTCTGCAAAACAAAGAAATGCTGCTTTAGTACAGTAAATGAAAGAAATCGGTTACCACAACTCTTTGGGGCAGGAAAAAAAGAATTTTCTAATATAGTGGAGAACAAAACACGACGTTTTCTGTCATTTAATCATTTATCTATAACTTTGGTGTCTGAATGGCATAAGGGAGGGTTAACTTTGGTATAAAAATGTATAAAAATACAGTTAAAAGTCCAAAATTTATGCCCTCTTTCACATATAGCTGTCCAGTGGGTCAGATTAGAGTCTCTGCCGGTCAATCTTGGCCCCTGGGCCTTACGTCACAGAGGATTAAGTTGTATTGAGTTTAATGCCAGAGATCCATGTTTGAGTCTTGCATATCAGAGATTTTCACACATCATTTTTATGATTTTTAATATGTTATTAATTACAAAAATTTCACTTGTTTAGGTTTAACCATGAACAATTATTTCAGTGAATATCAGAGTACTTTATTAAGTTGTCACATTTGTTCCAAGACAATAAGAACAGTAACAGACTGAACTAAATGAAATAATGCTGTCATGGTGAGTGCTGTGTGGCAGGCAGGAAGGACGATCCAAATGCAGGACTCACGGACGGAGGGAAGCGCAGTTTTATCGTTGGGAAACTTTAATACAGAAAACAAAAGCGAAGCATAATAACTAGAGGACTCAAGGAACTGGAAAACAAGAAATTTAATCTAGAAACTATACGGAGACTAGGACCACGGAGGAAAAGCACCGCACTGAGGAGGTGTGTGAAGGTTAACGGCGCGAAAACAAGCAGGGGGAGACTGAGGACTAAAATACACAGGTAGGATCACGAGAGGATGGGGAACAGGAAGAAACACAGCTGGGACAAATCAGACATAATGAGACAAGGGAAGGCAAAGCTAGATACACTGGCGTGGGAGACAGACTATCAAAATAAAACAGGAAATATGCCTCATATGCACAGACACCGACTCAGAGACACAAGCTTAGCTCTATGACATAACTGATATGGTAACAGAGGGAAATAGCTCAATTATAAATATCAATAATATTACAGAGATGAAATTTGACATTTGACTCTAAACTGTAAAACTGTAAACTGTAAAACTTAATTTGCATCAGGTTAATCATTAACAACTAAGAAGATAGACGTAAAGTAAATGCTGAGGTTTGCAACTGTTGCTCTTCTTTAAAAAAATGTGTTTTCTTGGTCCTCTACAAAAAAAAAATACTTGCTTCTGATATGTGATCCTTTAATACGGAAATTTTATTGTATTCTATTCTTAGTGATGCCAAAAAAGGAATACTTGGTGTCCATGAACACCAACAAACATTACTTTTTTCTGAATGTTTCAAGAACTGCTGTGAAATCAGGCTAAGAATTTACGTCAATCCGCCAACTACGCATGAACTCCAGGAGGTGGACATCAAACAGACGTCAAGAAAGTGTAACAGTGACGACTACTCGGCTGTCATGTCTCCAGCTGTCACTGTCCGTGACAGAGTACAACCAAAGCTTAAGAATCCCACGTCACACTTTATTTATCAAAACGACAATACAGTGGAAAAAAACATACACGTATGTCTGCAAAATATAACAACTATGTATTTAGGACAAAAATTTATATATCCTCCAAATCCAACAGCCTTTACAGTAAGACAGCCCCATAGCAAATGAAGTTAAAACAGAGCTGCTGCAATGTCTGAGATTCTAAAACCTGCAGATTAGTCTCAATCTAAGACCCTAAATAATACCAATCAGAAGAATCATGAAGTCATCATGACCAAGTATAGATGCAAAATTTGCACAGGGATTCAAGGAGAAATCATCATTAGTCAGTAAATGGTTTAATCTTTCTTTTTTTGACAAAGAAAAAAGGTTCCCTGCAAGATCCCAGAAGTCCAATAATGACTAAAAATAATCAAGGGAGATGCATCCATCCATCCATCCATCTATTTTCTGCTTATCTGGGGCTGGGACATGAGGGCAGCAGCCTTAGCAAGGATATTCAGACCTCCTTCTCCCCAGCCACCTCATCCAGGTTATCCAAGGGAACCCAGAAGCATTCCCAGGGCCAGCCGAGAGATATAATCTTTCCAATGTATCCTGAATCTGCCCCTAGGCCTCCTTCCGATGGGAACACCTCACCCAGGAGGCTTCTTCTGGGGGGACTTCAGTGGATTTCACTGCTATACTACTTAGCGCATAATATATACATGAAATATATTTGATAATGCAATCTTCATTTGTCCTCTATTTTGATCATCATAAGCCAATAAAAGAATCCATTTTCATGCAATAAAAAAATATGAACTAATCATGATGACAGGAGCAGGTTTTCTCCTCTATGCCAGAAAAAGCACTTGGCTGTGTCATTTTCTGCCATCTCCAATAGCAGTCAGCATATTTGGAAGCTTGAAACTAACAGTACATGCTTACATTTTAGGCACTTAGCTGTCACTCTTATCCAGAGCAACTTACAATGAGTGCAGCAGGGGGAATAAATTATCTTGGATCAACACGATTGTAAACAACCATTTAAAAAAAGGGAAAGAAAAAGAGTAAGTTGAGAATGCCTCATGCCTTACTGTACACACGATCTGTATTAATACAGTAACAGGCAAATTTGAATTAAACTAGTCAACTCGCATCAAAGACCAAATGTGTCACTCATAAGTTAATAAATACATCTCTTATTGTTTTGTTAACTAACTGCTCAAATTTTAAGACCTTATCTATTTTGTGTATGTTTTAAAGGCATCCGTGAATCTGGCATCCCTCCCCTTTTTCAATTCTTTCACTTCTCATTAGTACATGGGGATCTGCCAGGCCCGGGAGCCGCTGCCAGTGCCCTCCAAGGCCTTCCCCAACCGCAGCCAATTCATGTTTAAGCCATTCACCTTTATCTACTAAAAACGCTGTAAATCCTAAAATGAGGACATGGGCCCAGCTAGTGAATCTATCTCTCTAGCATGTTTTTAAAAATGGTTATCAATTTTACTTTAAATGGGACCCCTGAGATAGACTTAGGGCCTTACCCATGGTATCCCTGGCTTACACTGTCTGACAGCTCCAGCCATGGATGAATGGAGTTTAAACGGGTAAGATAAACACACAAATGTAATATGTTCTGTAATTATTGCTTATATGCAAAATATTATGCGATAGTCATCCGTGCAATGACAAAGATTTAATTTATCAGAACTTCCTATGCAAGAAGAATTATCATGGTTCTGAACTACAGAGGGAAAGGATGAAGGAAGAGGAGGAGCGAGCAGAAATAAGCTGAGCTCCAGTTAAAGGCGCACACAATACATTGCATCATTCAAGGTGTTAATGGTTTCACTATGAGAAACATAATGAATAGCAAGTATTCTGCATGTTGCCCATTTATTTGCCCGCATCAGGTTTGAAATTATTTATTACAAATTGTAATGAATACAACAATTTGTTTTAAATATATAAAAATTAGAAGCCTGTTACTTTGAAACATCAGTCAACAGTGTAGAAAACAGAGCAGGTGAGCAGGACTCTGCAGGAGTCTTGAAGGACATGAACTCCTGAACTATGGTACTAGAAACATCAATGCCACTGGAGGAGGACCAGGAGGAGTAGTGTGTCCTTGAAATGGCTTTGGCACTCTTGCAGTGATGTCTGCACACTCCTCCTCTGTCTGTGTGTGTATCATCTTGCTCCCTATTACTTTATATTTATCCATCTCCTCTTTTATCTGTCTCTAATAGCCCATCTGTCACCTTCTGTCCTTCCCTCTATCCATCTTTTGCTTGCTTTCTCTCTCCATTAGTAACTATCCATAAAGTCTTTGCACTAACTGACCTCTACAAACTTTTCATTAATGCCCGTGTCCCCCTGATTGCTTTGAGCATGCGTGAACACAAAATAATGCCAACACAATTATACTGTATACACTGTATATGCATGACATCCATAAAATTTGTTTTTGCACAAGTGCAAACACACACTAGAGCGATGAACACAGAAACACACGTACTGCATACATTCACTCATTGATGCACTCACATGCATTACCATTATTTCACTGATCTGAAGAAGTGGAGCATAAAGGAGCAGAAGATAAAGTGCTAAGGTTGCTTTGTTCTCCTCCAGCCCTGGTACAACTACTAAACATGCCTCCCTGTGAATTGTGAGCTACTAGCAAGAGAACAGCCAAAAAGGATACTAAAAATAGCACAGTGGTTTGTTTTAGTCACAGGAAGTCAATCAGAGTTGAGTTGAGTAACGGGCAAATAGGAGGAGATTTTTTCTTACGGTCATCGTGGACTGGGTCTATTTTTCTATGACTATACAGTGGGGCAAAAAAGTATTTAGTCAGCCACCGATTGTGCAAGTTCCCCCACCTAAAATGATGACAGAGGTCAGTAATTTGCACCAGAGGTACACTTCAACTGTGAGAGACAGAATGTGAAAAAAAAATCCATGAATCCACATGGTAGGATTTGTAAAGAATTTATTCGTAAATCAGGGTGGAAAATAAGTATTTGGTCAATAACAAAAATACAACTCAATACTTTGTAACATAACCTTTGTTGGCAATAACAGAGGTCAAACGTTTACTATAGGTCTTTACCAGGTTTGCACACACAGTAGCTGGTATTTTGGCCCATTCCTCCATGCAGATCTTCTCGAGAGCAGTGATGTTTTGGGGCTGTCGCCGAGCAACACGGACTTTCAACTCCCGCCACAGATTTTCTATGGGGTTGAGGTCTGGAGACTGGCTAGGCCACTCCAGGACTTTCAAATGCTTCTTACGGAGCCACTCCTTTGTTGCCCGGGCGGTGTGTTTTGGATCATTGTCATGTTGGAAGACCCAGCCTCGTTTCATCTTCAAAGTTCTCACTGATGGAAGGAGGTTTTGGCTCAAAATCTCACGATACATGGCCCCATTCATTCTGTCCTTAACACGGATCAGTCGTCCTGTCCCCTTGGCAGAAAAACAGCCCCATAGCATGATGTTTCCACCCCCATGCTTCACAGTAGGTATGGTGTTCTTGGGATGCAACTCAGTATTCTTCTTCCTCCAAACACGACGAGTTGAGTTTATACCAAAAAGTTCTACTTTGGTTTCATCTGACCACATGACATTCTCCCAATCCTCTGCTGTATCATCCATGTGCTCTCTGGCAAACTTCAGACGGGCCTGGACATGCACTGGCTTCAGCAGCGGAACACGTCTGGCACTGCGGGATTTGATTCCCTGCCGTTGTAGTGTGTTACTGATGGTGACCTTTGTTACTTTGGTCCCAGCTCTCTGCAGGTCATTCACCAGGTCCCCCCGTGTGGTTCTGGGATCTTTGCTCACCGTTCTCATGATCATTTTGACCCCACGGGATGAGATCTTGCGTGGAGCCCCAGATCGAGGGAGATTATCAGTGGTCTTGTATGTCTTCCATTTTCTGATGATTGCTCCCACAGTTGATTTTTTCACACCAAGCTGCTTGCCTATTGTAGATTCACTCTTCCCAGTCTGGTGCAGGTCTACAATACTTTTCCTGGTGTCCTTCGAAAGCTCTTTGGTCTTGGCCATGGCGGAGTTTGGAGTCTGACTGTTTGAGGCTGTGGACAGGTGTCTTTTATACAGATGATGAGTTCAAACAGGTGCCATTCATACAGGTAACGAGTGGGGGACAGAAAAGCTTCTTACAGAAGACGTTACAGGTCTGTGAGAGCCAGAGATTTTCCTTGTTTGAGGTGACCAAATACTTATTTTCCACCCTATTTACGAATAAATTCTTTACAAATCCTACCATGTGGATTCATGGATTTTTTTTTCACATTCTGTCTCTCACAGTTGAAGTGTACCTCTGGTGCAAATTACTGACCTCTGTCATCATTTTAAGTGGGGGAACTTGCACAATCGGTGGCTGACTAAATACTTTTTTGCCTCACTGTATATTGTTATACAGTGAGGGGGAAAAGATCTTGCATGTTCCTACTCTAAACAGCCTTCTACTACAAAGATCATCCCTTCGATCGCAGATGCATTAGTCTCCATCTTCTCCTCCTCACACAATCTTAGAGCTCTGCTGCACTCGTGGGAGCTGGAAGGCGGCATTATTTTTATTTATTTATTTTTTTTACACATGACAAGGCCATGAAATATGACACTGACGGGCAGAAGCTGCTGCCTGTACAGATACAGAATATAGAACGGGGTTTTACAAGCCAAACCGTTCTGACGTGTCGGAACTGCTGGCCATCGCAGCTGCTGAGGAGATGGTAGGTAAAGATGCCAATTCTGTCACGCCACGCTGTATGTAAATGACAGCCCACGTCAGTCAAGCACGGAGAGCTGAAGAGATCGAAAATGAAGGGAGGTGTGAGGGTGTAGACAGAAGGAGAGGGGAACACTGACATACTGGTCAGTGCTTTTTAATGTCAATTAAAAAGCAGCACCATGACAGGAAACTTGCCATAAAGCCAGGGAGCTGTGACGGTGTGACTAATGGCAAGGACAGACCAATGCCTCGCCTACATCCCTCTTTGCTTCATCTTGTCTTTATGCGCTTCTCTCTCATTTTCTTTCCAACTAATTCTAATAGTTTCTCTCATCTTGCAGTTACTCTCAATTTCTTTCCTTTTCTAATTCCTTGACCTCTTTGCGCTCTAATTTCTCTCCCCGACCCTCAAGGCCAAAGATGTGAAGAACATGGATATGGATGTGGCCTTCACATGAGTCATGATAATGGCTGTCCCTGCTATTGACCCCTTCACCTCACCTTTCAGGTCTGCCGAGAAAAACCAAATGCCAACTCTAATTAGCATAGAGCCCATTAGCTTTCCTCCAGTAACTCGAAGAAGAGAGACAGGCTCTGAGTCACCTTATTACACACAGAGTAATTGGGGATTTGTTTCTGGGCTTCACACCTCAAGGACCTCAGTTCTAAGGCTCACATAGCTGCCCTTGTAAATATGTTTAGCTCATATAGATCATTGTAAGTGAACAAACACACAGGTTATATCACTCAAATGTCTTTTGAAGTTTATTCCTTTAAATGTCTAATTTCTTTGTTCTCCAGTGTTCCAGAAAGATTAAATAATGTAAAACAGATGTGCATTAGATACACTGATGTTGATCTGTTTTTAAATGCTCTTGGTAATTCTAGAACACAAAGTCTTGTTTTTATAGCCATCCAAAGTTATTGCTCTCACAAAGAAAAATGCACTAATCTTCCAAGATCAACAGTCAGAAGCTTGATGTCCATTTTTTTTGTCTTTCTGGGAGCAGCATCTTTGGAAGGACAGGCTAATCATGCCCCACTATCAAAAGAAAGTGAAATACTAGGATTTGATCAAAGCTCATGTCAAAGGATTGCAAGCATCCTTAGTCCCTATTGAGAGCTAGGTTGCCGTGCTTCCCCAGCATCATAAGTGTGGTGTTATTTACAGAACAGGTTTGAAACCCAAACAGCTAGAGAAAACCACCAAGGAGATCACAAAGGCAGTAGAGATCAGCTCAAAACAATTGTAGCTGACAAGAGTCCAAAGCTGAAGTGCTGCTGGAGGTAAAAGCTAATTTAGTCTTCAGTGCCCCACTCAGGCGAGCCACACAGATGATATCTGTGGATAATGCAGAGTTCCCATTAAGACGAATGCTGAGCAGCCTAAGAAACATAATTAAAAGGAGGAAGTTACAAAAACATATCTTAAGTAGTCCCACAAAATGTCCTAATAATTTAACTACAGTAGGACACTTAAGAACACCGGCGGCCGGGTTATATGTGGTGTAATCCCAAGGCACTGAACTGAAACTTCTTAAATACATTTACAACATTTATAATGATATAATATGACATTAAAGGCATTAGGCACAGGAATTCAGTGGATTATAGCCACCACATTGTGAGTCAGGAAAACTGATTTATGAATCCATTTGTTTGCAAATGCAAATTTGAATCTTTACAAATGTGGCAGATGAACCTGAGGAATGCAGCAACACAGAAGTCACAATCACTGTCTGCTTTTGCAGGAATGATGGCAAATAAAGTGACACAATCTTGGACAGATAATCAGCAAAAGAGCCCCTCAGTGTTTCACAGCCTCAATCAAACACAGCCACGCAAGGTCTGATCTCTCAGGTTGTGGCAGAATGTATTTCACTGGGTGTTTTTCTGTTTGTTGTTTGTTTTTGTTTTGTTCTATGTTTCAGTGTCATTTCTCCTCAGTGTAATAGGAGATATGACAACAGGTCGGCGTGAACGAAGCTCAGACAGGATGGCCCCTGCTGCCTCGCTGTTACAGAAAGCAGACAGAATGAAAAGATGATTGGTTTCTCTGAAAAGTCTGAAGATGGTCCGGCGCGGTGTTCAGGTAAATATTAGATTACAACTGAGCATTCTCAGTGGGCTTGTGTGAAATGTATCCACTTGTAAGGAAAGGGGTCATTTGCACTAGCGTAAAAGAGATTTGGCCCGATGAAGGAGAATGAGCGGCTCTTGATACAGATGAATTTCTGACAGTTTCACAGTAGATGAAGGGACAACCAAAAATAAATCTAAGGAGGGACTGGTCTTAGGGGGTAAAATTGTAACATTCTGAATTTTCAATGAATCGATTGCTAGTATATTGCCTGTTGTATAAAAATCACATGTTGGTCAGTAAAAGAAACTAAATGAAAGTTTAAATTCTGGAAGCAGAAAAAAAGGACAAAGAAAGAATCCGGGCTGCTCTGTGCTAAACTAAAGGACTGGAACATCAGCTACATGACAAATCATATATTTACACGGGCTTGTTTTTCTATTGGCCATTGTGACAGCAATAATCAGTGCAATGCATTTGTCTTATTTACAGGTGATTCCATTTGCAGCAATATTTTTCAAAAACTGAGGACCAGTCAGCAGCTTGCATAGTCACATGTGCCGCAGTAGGAACTGAACAGCAGTTCACATTGGCACACATCTAAAATGCACACAAGGATACTAATAATATATCCACTTAAAACATTTTCGAACATGAATATTTTGCTGACACAGAAAGAAAAATCAACACATCAACAGATTTAGACTGATCCTCCTCCCACAGATATCCCACTCTATACTAAACAGACTACAGGAAACATAGGAATGAAAGCAAACCTTTGGTGTGGGCATTTGTAATGCAGAGCTACTGAATTATTAAACATATAAACTGCTTCACTGATTTCATGTGAGCTAGATGTAAGTTTTTATTGAGGGGAGCCATTATGTAGGAAAAATAACAGTAAACCTGCTGATATTAGACTCACATGTTCAAGCAATAAAAGCAGTTTTTTTGTTGTTGTTTTTTTGTCACTTTCAGGCTTTAAAGACTGCAAGCTCTAATATCAAACTGACACATGGGGACATTTTCTTAAATGGTGGTTGACTATCTAAACAGTAACAGTGTCTTATGCACCAGATGGTTAGTGAAAGTGGGCAGCTGAAAGAGGGTCCTCTGGACCAATCAGTCGCATGGCCACAAACATTAACGGCATCCAATCACTTCCACAGTAGCTTAGAGAAGGAAGCCAGTTGTGCCATAAGCAGTTTGTCCAAGATTAGGCTTCCCACTCTGTTGCAGCACACATGAAAACAAAGTTTTATTGTTTCCTCTATGTTTACAACATAATTACAGTAAGATTTATGTCATGACTGTCCTCCAGCTTTGTCTTAAGTGCAGAATTTTGGGGTAGTTGGGTGTCCTTGCAGAAGTGCCTTCTGCCTGCACACCTGGCAGAGCAGAAGAAACAGATTAGGACAGCATATGCACCAGTTATTGGCCAACCTCTGTAAATGTCTGTCTTGGGACGGGCAGTAAAACACTGAAGTAATCTAGTCACACACTATTACTATTTACACATGTTACCTAAACACACACACACACACACACACACACACACACACACACACACACACACACACACACACACACACACACACACACACACACACACACACAAGATTCTGGCACGGATAATAAAAAGTACTTAAAATTTACGCTAACAGTTCAAATCATATAAAAAAAGGCTTTTTGCTCAAAATGATACTATTTTTGGGTAACCATCATAACCCATCTAATAGTTTTAACTATATTTGTGTTTTTCCACTATTTCAAGATGTGCAAAATCATTTTCTATGTTTTATTATCATCATCTTTACCATTACAGTCTCCTTTGTTGTTACAGATGGATCAGACATATTTAGTGATATAAATCAGCCACAACAGTTAGTAATATCAGCTAGTGTGAAATCTGTGTTACATGAACATTTTAACTACATTTAGCCCTCAGAGAATGTGCATTTTTCAAAAGCTAATTTACTTAAATAACAGTAATAATGGCTAAGAAATTCCCTCCAGTTATATATAGGTATGGTGACATATACATAGTGAAAATATGGCTAAATTACCTTCGGCTCTGCCATATAACAGCCATCTAAGCCACTTAACTTTCACATGCAGCTCAGAAATACAAGCTATCTGTCCTCATCAAGAGTAATAGTCTGTTTCTTAAGTTGCCTTATGGGGTTGACCTTTTCCACTATACTGAATGAGCAAATTATTCTGGATTCTGTAACCTTTCTTTCTTTTTTTTCTCAGCTTCTTCAGAAAAGAAAACGTTCTGCAGCACACCAAAGCCCCAGTCAATTCCACGCCTGTGGAGTCATACATCATATTTTGAGTGTATGGATTTCTAATATCTCGGTACAGCAGTCAAGATGATGTAACAGATATGGACTCTGAGCACATATCAAGTAGATTCCTAGAGGATATTCAATATGGCTACTATGGAGCATTTGATTGGATTATTACAATAGATAACCTGATATACCTAGAAGTTACCTAGAAATTTTAAACATGCTACTGGGAGTAATTACAGAAGGCATGCCATTCATTAGCAATAAGGAAATAAGACTATAGGAAATAGGACTAAGGTGTTACACCTGATTTAATGAGATTATCCCACTGCTCTCTTTTGCATCCCAAATTGAGCTCAACGTTGCTTCCCCGGAACAAAAATAAGGTATGAATTAGCCACCAGCAGAAGTGTGTGTGTCTGTGGGGGGGGGGACTACAAACTAAAGCATTCAAAGGGCTGCAAGTGAAACAGAAGCAGTTAGTATCTATATCTGAACAACTATTATCTATCTGTGCTCCACCACCCACCTTCTGTCTCCCTGAAGTTCTGGATAAGATGATCTGTCCCATAATAATCTATCACTTGGGATAAATCTGCATAGGGAGACTTAATCTGCAATTATTGCCCCCAACAACACAACTCTCAGTCTTTCCTCCATGAGAAGGTGACCATTCATCCACCCTAGGTGCTAATGCTTGCGTCACCCTCGACAGTAAATAAACCAGTTTATTCATCATCAAAACAGTGTCCCCAAATGCACTGCAAGACCTAAGAAAACCGGGAGTTTTATTTATTCATTTTTTTATAGCTGCTTTATACTCATAATTTTACATCCTAAGCCTCACTACAGGAAACAGCACGCTGTACCATGTTGATCCAAAAATGTATAAATGATGATTCATCACCCTGACCACAATTTCCTGCTTTGTGTGCCAGCTCAGTTCAGTCACTGGGAGCACACACACTTACACAAATTCAAGGTGAACTTAAAAAAAAAAAAAAAAAAGCCAGTGGGACATAATGGTAGGTTTGAGGAGAGTGCAAATATTCTCAGGTGGAATTTATGTAGTGGTAGGATGTGTTGCAGTGACTGTGGGACCAAGGGACAAAAGCCCAATGAGCCATATGAAAAGGAAGCACTGAGTATGCTGAGTCAGCAGTAGAGCACCAGGTTTGCTCTGTAGGAGGTATGACATTTAACTGTGTATGCACAACCTTTTTACCCTTTGTTTTTTTAAAGAAAAACATGTTATTTGTGTTAGGAAGGCACTGGAGAAAATATAATTATAACATTATATTTTATATTTTTGTTGCAGTATATTGTACATTATTGTATTGTACACGATATATGTATATATAATTTTTCTAGACTGGGTTTGTTCTGAACATGTGGGATCTACCTTCTTTTTTTTGTATAATTTAAAAGTAAAAATGAATCCAGATGCTGGGCAAACAGCACTCAAAGAGCAATAGCACATTTCCAGTCTGTTTCACAGTTCATGATGACACATATATGAACTAAAAATCAAAGGCTCCCTCAGTAAAACTGCCAAACAAGTTTGGTCCAGGTGTGGTTCTGAAGCAAATGTTCCCAACAACAAATTCTAACTTTAAATCCTTTCATGGCAGAAGTGCATGTGTTAACTTTGTTTTGAGGTTTGGGGTTTTTGTTTTGTTTTTTCATTTTTCCTTCCTGGGTTTAATAACAGACATTTTACCTTGATGCTTTTATAGTTTTCCTGACAATGTATCTTCACCGCTCCCCACCTGATTTTATCCGTGTGACGGCTCAACTTGGAGCAGAGCGGGGGGGGGGGGGTTTAGGTGTGGGTGCAGCTCACTTCTCTAAAATGCAGGCCTTTCAAATCCCATATCTGCTTCTACCTACAGTCAGCACCAGCAGGTGGAAAGGTGGAGAGACTGAATGAGAGGCAGAAAAAGAAAGGGGGAGATGGTGGGAGGACAAGAAAGAGACTGCCACAGCAGGTTCCCTTCACTATGGCAATCTAAGGGAGAAGTGAGTGGTGGGATTCAGTCTTCTTTTTTTATTTTTGTAACATATGAAGAATGCGTTGGGGAGTGGGCGTCCTTGGTTTTTGTGAACTCAAAGCGTTTAAGTTCACCTGTCATCCCTTGACTCATTTACTTTCACTCTAAATAGCCACTTCAGCATCTAATACATAGCCCCGGGGTGAGTTTGGCCTCTGCTGTGTGCAATATTGTGTTGTGTTTGCTTTTAAAAGGCAACAGAGCTGGCGCTACATTAAAAATAACAGCTACTCCTTTTCCAGTACATAATTGCTGCCCAAGGAGGGGGAGGTAAAAGAGACAAGAGCAAGAGAGACAAGAAAAAAAAAAAAAGGATATGAGACTGGATATCATGAAGTGGTAGACTGGCAGAACAGGGGGGAGGATTGGGCCAAAGTCGCTCTCTAAACTCCCACTGGTTTTTTATGTTAGTTGAAACTCCATTAGCAACGATTAAAAAGCCATCGCACTAACAGCTTGTGAACCTAAATAATCACAGGGTCCTGTTTCACTGACGACATTCCATTTCCTGATGAGCCAGGAGTGTTCAACTTTTGGTCCCATAAGGACTCCAATTGCCACATGTGAGGGGGACCTGAGAGCAGATCTGGTCAAGGAGTTGAGGTGTGCATTGGCACATTTGTTTTTTTATTTCACCATTTGCATGTTAAGCCTTTAGACTGTTTACACGCTCACCAGTCACTTCATTGGTTACACCTTTCTAGAACTCGGGTGGATCCCTCATTAACTTCAGAGCTGTCTTAATTCTTTGTGGTCATAAAAGGATGGACCACCTCACTTTACATTACCAGTAGATCCATGCTTCCATGTTGTTTACACCAAATTCATTTCCCATCTCATCCTCAGACCAGGCAACATTTTTCCAATCTTCCAAGGTCCAGTTTTGGAGAGTCCGTATAAATGTAGCCTCAGTTTCCTGTTATTAGCTGAAGCCGATGTGGTCTTCTGCAGCAGGTACCCCATCTGCTTCAAGCTTTGGTGATGCTCTTCTGCATACTTTGGTTATAACAAGTGGTTATTTGAGTTTCTTCTTTGAGTTGCTTTCCTCTCACCTCAAAGCAGTTTGATCATCCTACTCTGGCATCACCAAGGCGTTTTTACCCAGAGAACTGCTGCAGTATGTGTGTATATAATTGCCAGCAGTGCTTTATTTATCCAAAGCCTAGGTGCTTTGGATAAATAAAAACACTGCTTTTAACCAGGCCCGGCTTTTTACTGTTTGTTTATAACCTTGTGTAACCACAAATTTCCTCAAACCCTCACATCCATCAACACATATTTTCCAGTTAAACCACTTGGATGGCTGCAATGTCACCAAGAGATTAATTATTTCTGAGCGAGAAAACATAAAAGTACAAAAGTAACAGCCAGAACTAATAATGAGATTCCAGGAGTGAGATTTCCTGATCCTGAGCCAGATTAAACAGTTTTTACTGGCTATAACAATCTTACATTTTTGGATGTTTATTAAAATGTCATTTGACTGATAAACTAGGTGGTCTTGTTGTTCTATCCCACTGGCATCCTATGAGTCAAAAAACATTTACTAGATGCCAAAATGATCTATGATGCTTTGTTTTGTTGTTTTTTTAATAAGCAATCCATTTGTATTTTAGCCAGTTCCGCTATAATCTGAACTGGTTTTCTTTCCATCTACTGTTAGGTATACTTGGTTGTACGGCTATGTTCTGTGACCTTCCTGATATTCCACATGGATGCGAGAGCACATTTACCTATACCTTCCATGTGCATACACAAGGAAAGCTGAAGGCAGGGAAAACAACTAAAAGACCCCAACACCAAAGACGGCGGTCATCAGTGACAGTGGAAATGGTACTGATTAAATCATACACCACATAAAAGGAAGCTCTAAGCAGCTTGTAGATATGCAGTAACTGTGGGCCAGCTAAAGCAGATTAAACACCCTGCCTTAACTAAGACTTACCACTTGTATGTGTGGAAGCTTTTCCGTCAGCTGTTGACTGACCTTGAGATCAGCTGAGCTGGCGAGAATGTAGCTGAGCTTAACCTTATGTCCTTATTTTAAGCCTTTGCTGCTTTTTTCATTGGTTTAATATATAAAATCACAGTTTTGAATCAAAAAGACAAAAATGTAAAATGTTGTCAGGAATGTGTTAGAATACAGTTTGATTTAATTGCATTCTATGTATTCATTACATTGGTTGCATGAGTAATATGATGCAGTGAGGTGACCATTATGATCCCCATAGTTAGAGCTTAATTTCAGTACTTCCATCCATGCTATGCTTGCATGCATCGATATTTACGCTGCTGTTATTTGTCACAGCTATACTTTTTTTAATCACACAGATACAAATGAGTTTGATCAAAGTTATAAACACAGCTTAGAAACACACAGAATAAGTTTTTTAAAGAGTCTTCCACATGGTATGCATATTCCAGCTGTTTGCATTTTCTGTTTTTACAGCACAATAAAGGTAAAAGCAATTTTTTAAAAGCATACACCTGTGTATGCGCCATAGTAGCTCCTCTGTTAGCCTATCTCCCCTCCTCTGTTCTTCTGATGCATTGTAGGCATTGAGACAACTTTCAACACGGGGGTCGTGAGATTGATTTCCAGGTCACAGGCAAGGGGATGGACAAGAAGGCAAGAAACACTGTAAAGCAAAATACAATAATTCTTTCCGTCAAAGCCTGTCCTACACAGTACACACTGGGTTAGACTAAGAGATAAAACACAAGCGAGAATGCTGACTCTTTTTTACTTCACTTTTACCACTTAATTTTGTACTTCCCCAAATTACTAGAGGCCATTGCGTTAAAGGGAAAGATGCACCCGGACATTAATCGGTGTTGTACATCCAGTGATGTAGCCACCACTCACTCAGGTTGATCTGATGATGTAGACATCAAAGCAGCATGATTTTAATGCAGTGAGAGCAGATAGAAGCTAACGCACAGGCAAGAACTTTTGATACCAGAGTTATACGCCTCTCATGGTCATCTAATCACAACCCATTTGAATAGTTCTGATATGCCATTTATGTTCACTGGAAGAACAGGGCAAGATAAATTGTAAAATAATAATAATAATAATAATAATTTTAGTTTAGATCCATAGTCATTCCTTAATTACTGAGAAAAATATGGAATAAAGTTGTATTTAAATATACTTTTACTATTGTTTTCTGCACAGTCACATCAAAAACTGCAAATGCAAACTCTGCATATTGTATACATTCTGATTTGTATTTTATTAATGCACATGTCTATCCTAGTTACTGCATTTCTCTAGTTTCTGACTATTAACAGTTGTGTTGCTGCAAATGTTGGAAGCCTGCAATTTCTCTACAACCGCCTGTGTAAACAATTCTTTTTAGCTGTAAAAGAAGATGAATGAAATGACTACTTGAACAAACACTGGTTCCTCTGCTTCCTTTTCTCCTTGGGAAAGGTATTGCTACTGCCTTGCTAAACTAGTTCAATAGCAGCGAAAACAGCAATCGACTCAAAAGATTATTTGATGTGAAATTATTGACTGAAAACAGATAAATGTTGCATGACTAAAAACAGCTGCCAAATGGAATTATTGAGAACAAGTGAAGTGAAGTTCTCTGTACTTAAACATCTTCTGCTCAGTTACATTTTATCTTTCTACGTTTTTCATAATGCTTTTAAGATTGAATTTTGTATGATGTAGCATGCGGATCTAGATGTGATCTCACTGGCAATCTATAACGCTTGTGTTTACATTTGCACATGAAAAAAAATCAATCTGCATTAAAGTAAATCTTTGCATATCTGGAAGAGAAACTGAACACAGGGAGCATGCAAGCAGCTCTCCTACTGCCTAATCCTAGCCATTAGCTAAGGTAGGAAACATGCTGTGTGTGTTCTGGTGAAGCTTGAAATTCTCATGTATTGTATTTATTTATTCTCTGTCCCATCAGCTGCATGCACATTAGATTAACAGGAAGTGACATGACAACCATCTTTGATATTACATGATCATTTATCAGTGATGCTCTTAATTAGGTAGATGATTAGCTTTAAAAAGTAAATGTAAAGACCGCTCAATTAACTAAATAAATAACCATGTTTTCTGGAATTTTTTCTACATGTTGCTACATGAATTTGTTCAATCTGAATTCTAAGAAGGTTTTTTGACTGACTCTGGATCTTGGGGATGTAACCTTTTTTGAAAATGGTACCGTGGACAAAAAAAAGACTTGGTGGAAGATTGGCAGTAACACTGTACCATAAACCTATTAAAGAACATCTCAGAGAGCATGGAGAAAGTTTATTTTTCACAGCACAGCTGACCTAAATAGATGTTAATAAACGTAGCATTTGTAAAGATTATAAGCAAGGTGGTAAACTTTGGAGAGGGAGATTACTTATATTGCAGTAAGCAATAAGCTAAAAAATAACGTGGCATTAGTTGCCACTGTTTACGTCACATTGACGTAAATGGTAAATGGCCTGTATTTGTATAGCGCTTTACTTTGTCCTTATGGACCCCAAAGCACTTTACACTACATTCATAAAATACTACAAATGGAAATGTTTGAAAGCCAAAAACTGGCTTGGCTGAAGACTTTTTCTTTCTTTTCTTTTTTTTTTTAAAGGGGGTTAGAAAAATTGTGATTCCCAGAAGATCAACTTATGATGTTTTGGCCACATTACCCACCCATAACTCACACTATTAAATGCCACCTCCAGCCACCCCAGCTTTTCTTTTCTTTTTCTTTTTCTTCTTTTTTCTTTTTAAACTTCAATATTGATCTTCGATGCCAGCGCAGAAGCTTGCAGTAATTGAGTCTTATCTTGATGGCTGTAAGTTTAATGAGGATGGTTGTGGCCACAGACTCCCATGGGTTGGTGAAAGGGATGGATAAAAGGGATGCAAGCATGGAGGGAGGGAAGGGGTGAGTAATACAACATAAGGTTCCCTGTAAGAAGCTGGCCAAACAAATGACTAACTCACACGATCAAAACACGGTGTAAAATCACACAAAGTATGATAATAACTCTGCTGTTATGTTATCTCTCAGTCAGCACACTGGGTCATTATCAAACAAGTGAGAGCACAAGAAAGACAGACAATTACACAGATAAGAAAATCACTAGCTTCCAGTACTGATAATAATGGGCTTTTCAGACATGCATCCCTTTAATCTGACAGAATCTGAACATTGTGATCTCTTGACTGAACTCATGGCCAATATTACAGTCTTACTTGTAATATCTACATATAACTTTCATCATAGCATACGTCCCAATTGCATAAAGGTGAATGAATGGAGAATCATTCACGCGATTATGATTGCCAGCTTAAATACATTTTTGGAGAATGCACCAAACAGAAATAACATGTAATGAAAGGAAAATGAATGCATAACTTTATAGAACAATAAAAATGTGACAGAAGCACGAATGTTATACCCTTGCCTGATTTTTAAGCGTTGTTTACAATGGTTAAGTCGATACCAGCAATAATAAGGAAAGATTTGTATTTATTCTCCTTGGATGCTTAAAGTCTCACTGAAACAAATTCCATCTATATTCTAAAAAGCTCGCTAAATACCGAGGGGTTCAGTGGTTCAAAAGAAGGTCAACATCTGTTTTCATTTAGTTTATGCATAAAAATCAATTGCTCATGAGGAAAATGAATTTAATGAGTTCTGATAACAAGTGCAATCCAATTTCCCTTGATACTTCACAAATTGGCCACAAAAATGGCAAATGCTCAATGACTTTCAGAACATTTTTTAGCTCTGTGCATTTCAATGTAAATGCAGCAACTTAGGCAAAACACGGTCAGCTCATTAGAGATCCCCTGCTTGTTTGCAATCATCAAATGCTTGCTGAGGTAACGTGACTGAACACAAACAGGAAGTCTGTGTAGCTGACTGACAGGTGTTCAGACTGTCAACCTGCCTCTTGAGCCATCTACCTAAATTTCCATTACTGCACTGCTAAACTGAGAACACTGAGCCAGTACACATAATGAGGGGAAGTGAAGCAGCGACGCATGAAAATGCTCAAAATATCGAATACTTCTAAGAGTCAGCCATCTCTTCTGTGCTTCCCATGGACAGCCACCAAGGGGCTCAGTGTCATTTGGAGGTGAGAGCAGCATGAGCCCACCACTGAAAATATTACTTTTATTCAATGGCTGTGATATGATTGACAGCCTCGAATTGCTTTGCCCACGACCTTGGAGAACTGGTGCTCAGACTGAAGTTAGCACTTTGTGTGCATTTGAAACTGTGGACTTTGCAGTCAAGCCTCATACTGATGGAGGTAATCGCCTCTGCTTCATGTTTTAAACTCAACAGTGTATATTCAGATACAATAAATGTAACAACAGTGAGTGCTGGCATTTCTCATGATGTTCTAATGACTAGGTGAGAGACACAGCGTGATGCTGGCACCATATAGACTATTTAAACTGATTCAATTCTATCTGCTGTTAATTATTTGGCACGTACATTTATGCTGACTCATTAACTCATATCATTTTATCAAATGTCTCCCCTTTTCTCTCTATGCTGTTCCTCACCATCTCAACCAGTAACAGCAGAGGCCAAATAGGCTGGTGAGACTCATCCTGTTAAAATTGATTTTTTTTTTTTTTTTCCATCAATTGCTTGCAGTGGTCTCTTTAAAATTCTGGGAGTTTACTTTATAATATAAAGCACTTTGAGATGGCCTTGTTGTGAACTAATGCTATATATACTCTCTGATCATTTTATTAGATACACCTTACTAGTACCAGCTGGGACTCCCTTTGACTTAATTCTTCATGGCACAGATTCAACAAAGGTGCTGGAAACATTCCTCAGAGATGTCGGTCCACATCAACATGACAGCATCACACAGTTGCTGCACATTGTTAGCTACACATCCATGATGGGAATTTGCCATTCCAACACTTACCAGTCTCAAATTGGATTGAGATCTTGAGACTGTGGAGGCCATTTGACTGCAGTGAACTTATTATCATGTTCAAATAATTCATCTGAGATTATCTGAGCTTTGTGATGGAACACATTGTCCTTCTGGAAGGAGAGATCAGAAGATGGGTAGACTGTGTACAGACTGAGGCCCCAAGTGTGCCATGAAAATATTCCCCATACCATGATGCCACCACCACAACCATGAACTGTTGATACAAGGTAGGATGGATCCATGCTTTCATGTTGTTTACACCATATCCTAACCCTAATATCCAAATGTCACAGAAGAACTTGAGATTCATCAGAGCAGTTGACATTTTTCCTGTGCAAACCATAGCCTCAGTCTCCTCTCCTTAGCTGACAGGAGTGGCACCTAATGTGTTCTGTAGCTCATCTGCTTTGATGTTCAATGTGGTTGAATGTGTATATTCAGAGAAACTCTTCTAATACCTTAGTTGAATTTTTAGACCATTCCCTGTAAACCCTGGAGATGGTTGTGCAGGAAAATCCCAGTAGATCATCAGTGTCTGAAATACTCCGACCTACCTGTTGGTAGCAACAACCTTTCCTCCCCACTCTGATGCTTGTTTTGAACATTAACAGCTCATCTTGATTACATGTCTACATGAATAAATAAACTGAGTCGGCCATTTAATTGGTGGATTATGGATTATTTTAATAACGAGCAGATAAACATGTGTCTAACAAAGCTGCAGCTGAGTGTGAATGCAATTCAACAAGTTGTGCTAACATTGTGCATAAAGTATTATGTTGTATGCTAAGGATTCTGACATTGTGTCTAGTCCACACCCTTCAGCTTACTAAATATTTTGAAATAGACGTTCATTCTGTGTCTTAAAGTTCATGCTGTAATTTTACACAGCAGGGATGGTGAAACAGCTAATACAGTTCAGATTACTTTTGTAAAATGACAAGACAAAACACCAAAAGTGGCAGATTAATTATCTGCCCAACTAATAGTTTCATCTGAAAGTGGAAAATGAGAAGCAAAAACTGTCATTTAGAGATCAAAATAAAAACAGCTTCTGAAAAGCTATATTTTTGTGATAAGCAACAGTTTGAAAAAGCTGTTTTGCTTGTTTTGTGATAAACATGTGATCTATGGACAACTTCAAAGAAGGACACTTTGAAAGTACTTTGTAAAAGTAAAGCTGTTTAAGACATTACTGTTTTAGGTTACAGGAGTAACCCCAAGTGTCAGTCAGCATGAAGAACATTTTGTCTTTCCAGTTTCTCCTACAAAAGATTGTGAAGCCATCTGTAACATGATTTTATTGTCACAAGCTGGTAGAAAATCATCTGTCACAGATACGAGAGCCTGAAGCAAAAGAGCTCTCCCCTCTGTGTTCTAAGCCCCGCCTACAAAACGCACACAGGTGCTAAAATGAATCAATGCTGAGCCCCAGCTTTACATGTGAATCAAGCTCTGCCCTTTCCAGGTGATGTCACTCTGCTTAATTCATGCCAGATTTTCTAAAGCCCCAAAACACAGCCCGAATAGGAGCAGGAGTCTAAAAATACTGAACCATGACTCCAAATCTGAGATCCATACCAAACTGGGACTTTTGTGTTGTACCGCTACTATTTATTTCATTATAAACTCACAACTGCAAAAGAATATAAGTCTTGATATCCGTGCTTGACTCTCTGTGTTAATGTGTATTCGGTTTCTTTTGACATTGCTTTCTTTCCTCTTCACCCTCATTTACCCTTCTCCCCTTTCTTCCTCTCTACTTCTGATCCCACATGCAGACAAAACAAACACTTCAAGACACGTGTGTGTGTGTGT
>NW_024582427.1:304724-360679 GCF_018398535.1 Haplochromis burtoni | reverse complement strand
GTGTGTGTGTGTGTGTGTGTGTGTGTGTGTGTGTGTGTGTGTGTGTGTGTGTGTCTATGTGTGTGTGTGTGTGTGTTGCGAAAACATCTATCCTCATGAGAAAATGTCCCAAAGGTCTTAGCCAAGTGAATGTGGGCTGATGAGGTGAAAGTAATCTAAATGGTGCTCATAGCTGCAGAGGTGGCATGAAACCCAAACACAGACACACACACACACACAAACGCAGTCTCTCTCTCTCTGATGGGAAATCGTATCATCTCACACCCATTGAGGCATATGGGCCTTTCCAGAGACCAGCGTTGCTCCAAAGGGAGTGAAACTATCAAATGAGTTGAACCTCCACTGAGAGAAGGAGGTCGCTGCCTTTCTTTTCTTTGCAATCTTCCATCCATTTCTCTCAGGGGTCAGTAATTGAGCGTCAGAAAGTGAAGAAATTGCCACAAGTATTAACAGTCACAAAAAAGCTTCATTTTTTTTCAGTTATATATGAACTGGGGGAAAAGCCAACTGGGAACAGATGAGCAGGCCAGAAGGTGGTTTTATGTCTTTCCATGTTTGTACAAAACAATTGTTTTGTGTGTGTGTGTGTGTGTGTGTGTGTGTGTGTGTGTGTGTGTGTGTGTAGGGGGGGGGGCTGGCAGCCATTTCCCTTGTCATATGGTTGTGTTGGTAAAGATGCTCTCGCTGGTCCCTGAGCTGGTTTCCAAATGTAGAGCAAAGCCTCTCCTGACACACAGCTGCTGCTTGGTGGCTAAGTGAAACTTGTTTTCAACTTCAAGGACAAGGTGACCCTGTGCCACTGATGCTAAAAGGAAAAAATTGAGAGCATCTGATCTTCTGGGGATATTACACAAGACAAACAGGCATCCTCCGATCAGCAGTGCAACAAAGAAAGGTGTTTGATGCAGTGTGAAGATATGGGAAAACCTGCAGTTGTTGATATTGTACATTGCAAGGTGACCACATTGTGCACAACGAGAAGTAGAACATTATGCAGAGTTTTTAAATGCATTTTAAATGCATTGTTAAAATGCATTAATCTATACTCCAGCCAACACCGAGCTGGCTGCTTTGTTAGCCTTCCCCGTATAGAGAGAATAACCCGACGGACCAGTTGCAGGAACCAAAATATGCTAGGTAAGAGTGTTTTAATCTCATGATTCATATAATAGTGATGACGGATTTTTAGGCTAATAGTTAGGCTAACACACTTACCTCTCATCTTTTCTTTCCTCACAAAACCGATAGATCCTCCACTTCTTTTATATGTGCTTTTGCAGCAATTTTCTTATAGCTGGTGTTTTCTTAAGCTGCAGCCCGTTTGGCCTCTCAGGGCCACCGTAGCATTTCCTAGTTGTGCAATTCTTACTAAAATGATCCCAACTGGTGTGAAAGATTTTAAGGTTTTCCATTTTTCCCCATTCTCTACCTCTCAACCATGTTTCATGACATTCCTCTCAGTAGTTTCTGTGTAATCTGGCCTTCATGCTTGGCTAGACTTGACTTAATGCAAGTCATTTTGGAAATAGAAACAACACACTACAACTACTAGAATCTCTCTTTGTTCTGGCTCAAACCAAGTATAGGGGACAGAGGTGGGTGGATCAATCCAAATATCGATAGTATTGACACCAACACTGATCAACACATTGTTCCTATCCTCTGAGTTCAGAATGTAGCCCACTGAACTGTGTAAAAAAAAAAAAATCATAAATTAGAGCCACATTAACCTTTCAGCTCTCTGAAAACAGTTTAAAAACACATGTAAAGCTGAAAGGTGTGTTTAGTTGTGTTAACTAATTGTTGTAGAAAGTTAAAATAAAAATAAAAAATCAGTGACTTAGTGGTCCTTAAAACTTTTGGAGAATTTGCAGATTGATGATGATTCATCTCCCCGCATTTCCTTGGTATCAGATTGATTCCAAAGGAGGAAGGGTTTAGAAAGACGAGAGTATTCAAACTTAATAAAATCATCCACTATTAAATCAGCATAAAAGGGGAACCTTAACACTGAGATAATCCTTCTACAGGAAGTAGTAGTCATACAAATTTGTACTCTAAGAGAGAACTTGAACATTGTGATCACAGTATCAACAATTTATTATCTCTAAATCTAAGATAAAAGTTGGAAAGTAGATTTATTATGTATTTTGAATCTAGGAAAGAGATGTATTAAGATTCACCATTTTCACTTATCCATTTTTAGAAGAACGATTTCATTTTGCTTTATCCATCCCTGGGTTTGCTGATATATTCATAGAAAACAATAAGTGTTCTTTCGAATGCATACAATCTGAATCTTGGCAATTTCTTTCCTCTGGCTTTGCTGCATCCACAGAAATGTAATCTTTGTGTCTGTATTAAAATTCATGAGGAAAGATAAGAGGAGACTTTCATTGGCGTGGGATTTCAAAGCTGGTTGTTCCAGGCAAAGGCAAAACATTTCCTGTACCACTCTCTAGGATCACATTTGAGGTCAGAAAAGTGGGGTCAGTAAGATTAGGGATCCTAGCACATGATTCACTGGATTTCATGTTGCTCTCCACTTTTACATTTGAACTTCCGTAACATGTTGCACCATTAACATTAACCATTCGTGATCATTTTTCCCAGAGAGTTTTCTCAAAGCACAAAATGGCTCACTGCAAAAGGATAACCAAGATTTCTCATGGATCATTTTGAAACCTGCTATCAGGTTTTAGTATGGATTGTGATTGATTCTTGTGCGCATTACCTTCTTCTTTATAAAGGTCTTAGTGCTTTGGAAACCTTAAAGCATTAGGCCCAGCGGAGCCTTCCAAAAGCATGATCATCTGGTCATCTTTGCTTTGCCATCTTCTGTTGTGCCTCTGTGGAAGCCTCAAGGACAGTCTGACTTATCTGGAGGGGAGGATAGATGTAGAAACTCTGCAAGGGTAAACAGCAGAATGAAAATGGTCTTACCTGCTGTAAGTTGTGCACTCTCACGTCCACTTAACTCATTCACTGCCATTGACGTCTATAGCCGTCAATTGCAGTGAATGAGTCAATGGGTTTAACTCATTCACTGCCAATGGCTGGCAGTGAATGAGTTAATATCCAGTATTTATATATTGATTTATAGATTGATAGATATTCTTATTTTTTTTATTTTTTTTTACATCTGTATAGCCTGAAAGGTTATTTCTGCAAGAGGAAATGTGGTCTGACAAATTTTCCTTAATATGGATTTTGACTAAAGGGAAAAAGAAAAAGACTGGTTTAAATATTACCACAGGAATTCACAATACCACTTTAATTTTCATCATTACTATTGTGCACAATATGGCCAGAATGTTGTGTTTATGTATGTGTTTATTTCTCTGGGTAATGCAGAATCTTGACAGATCACATTTTCTTCCACTGCAGCTGAGCCAGCTCGAGTTTTGCTGCTGTGCGATGCTACGCTGGCACTGCACAGGAAGCTAAAGATCACTGTGGCCTTACTGCTCCAAAGTCATGTTCAGCCAGTCCTGTTATGATTTGTACACATTGCAGAGAAAACAAGCGCAGATAGCTGAGCACACATTTTTAATGGAGCGAAATTGCAGTGTTAATTAGATACAAATACCGAACCCTAGGTGAAAAATAAAGCCATTAGAGTTGGGCAGCAGGACACTTGTTAAACAGTTAATTGTGAAGAGCAGTTTTCTACTGCAGAATATTTTTTATAAGCTTTTCTGGCATTTCCATCAGCTCTATTGGAAAGGAACATGCACGTCCATGACAGACTTGTTGCCACATGCTCATTACCGAACAGCTGCACTTATTATCCACATTAAATTATGTATACAATGTAACAAGCATAATTGCATAAAAAACATTAAACCAAATAAAACTGGAAATATAGTTTTGGGGGGGTTCATAGTAATAAAGGGCAGTTTTGCCTTCTACTCTGACTATGTGGATTTTCCATTGTGCAAGAAAAGAATGGCCACAGTTTGACACTTCTCCTTATCTCAATGAAAAACTAATCAGTTGCAGGTGCCTGCACTCTTTGTCAACAGTGTACACTTGTGCCATTGGCGCACCTACTGCTAATTAATAGAGAAGACAGACGTGAAGTGCCATGGTGCTCTCTGTTTTAAGTGTATCTCATGCTGTCACTAGAAATTTGTTTTGTAGCGGGGCTAGACTCTGACTGCATGTTTCCTGACAAGGCTTCAGGTGCCTGGTTTCTAAGCACCAGCTGGTCACTTATTAGCTCTGGCATGCATTGGAAGTGCTATTGATGCACAGTTAATGGAGAAAAACATCCCCAACTCCTGAGCCCATTTTCTCAGTCAATAGCCAGACCTGGCAGAGAGTTTCAACTACAGGTTACATCAGTTAAGCCTTGAAACTGATGTGGAAAATATTGGAATCTGGAATATCTTAAATAAAAAATGTAGTGAGTTATGAAACAGATTTATGGGGGTAGCTTATATCAACAAAATTGCCCATAAAAGTTCCAGTTATACATGTGAATATGAATATATAGTTTTATTCAGAAGGGATGCTGGAAGAAAAACTATCACTCAACCGGCTGATGGTTTCTCAGGCCTCCCAGCAATTTACAATCATCAGTAAACCCCTCATGTATAGCGACAAGCCTTTGGCGGTGACTAAAAGAACAATTTCACAGACAAGCAGCTAAGATGATATTTATCGATGGGGTAGCTGGTCTAACTATGAGACAGAGTGAGAGAGTTCATTAATTTGGGAAGCCCTAGATATCAAGCCACTGCTCTTGTATAATGAAAAGGAACCAGTTAAATTTGGGTAAACACCAGGGATTCTCCCCCTGCTGCCTCCCTCTGAAAGTATTCCAGGAGGGACAATTAGGAAGGAAAACTGAGGAAGAATGGAACTCTGTGGAGTAGGAGTGTTTGGGGATCTCTCAGCAGGACTTGGAAGAAAAACATTTGGCTTACACGCCACTGAATCCTAACCACAATATGCAACTACAGGCAAATAAGCAAGAAGCACAATAATCTAAACTAATGGATGGACTAATGGCTTTGTTTGTTGTTAGTATATACTGCAGTGTACATATGACAGAATTATACACTAAACTAAGATAATACAAAAAGGCCAAAATTTCATCTTTACAAAATATCATTCCACAAGATGTGCCTCAGGAAAAACTAAGGATGAAGTGTTGAACATAAAATTGATAAACTGGACACAAGTCAGATTAAAGAACAATGTCCCCTTCTGCTCGGAAAACAATCTATTTGCCAAATTTGAATTTAAACATATTTCAGGAGGACTGAAGACTTGAACTAAGAAAAATGCATTCTTGCAGATCTTAAAATGTTTTTCAAGTATCAACAATATACAAATTTATATAAGTCTGCAAATAGGTTCCCCCTTTTTTGCTCTTCAAAGAGACACAGGGCTCAAAATATCAAGTAAACAAATGTAAGTCATGTGAGGATAATCATTTGTAGTGAGGGGATAGGTCACGCCGCAGACAGACAAAAAAAAATCAGACTGCTCCTTTAATTGCACTTAAAATACAATCTGATTTGTCTTGGTGTGTGGTAGATGGGCAGATAGGTTTCCATGGGGATGTGGAATAGGCAACCCCAAGAGTGTTTTTGAATTTTCCTCATACCTAAGTTTCCCACAATTAAGTTGCTTCCATCTTGTACCTTTACCACTTTATTTTAGGTTTCCATTTCTTCTGCAATCAAATATAATTCCAGTTTGTAACAAGCTGCCTCTCTGGGGTTTTCACCTGTCATTTTGGCTTTTGATTAGAATGACCACTTATTTTATTAGCCAGGCGTATACTTATATTCAAGTTGAAGTTACCGAAGAAGCTTTCACATTTCACCTCTGTAAAGCTGACCTCCATCTTCCTCTGCAACACACACTAACAGATCTGTGCCCTGCTGAGATGAAGGATGACTATGACAGTAGAGCAGTGGTCTCAGGTGTTTCCTATGCTCTACTGTTGTTGAACAAAAATGCTGCAGAGATAAATAGCAGCGAAGAAAACCACAAATGCATGCATCTGTCAGACAACTGCAAGTTAGTTTTTGTGCATACCCAAGAAAGATGACAAAGGATTAAAGAAAAACACAGAATCACAATAAGGTTGAAGACCTCTGTCATTCTCCATCACTTTTTCACACAAGCTGTCCTTTATTCTCATTGTTAGTGAGCTAAATTCTCACACAAACCTCTGATGTAACAGAACATGTAAATATACTTTTCCTTGGGAAAAAATAGATCTTTCAAAAAAAGTTACATTATTATTGTTATTAATCTTTTTCCACCATGTCTATCTTTCCTGTTATGTTTTTCAAGCCTCTCCTAGTTAACCTCTCCCCCCCATTACTCTCTCTTTCTTACAGTTAGACCCTCGTTTTCCTGCTGTCTTGTCTTCCTGAACTCCCCATCTCTCGCTCTCACCTCCCATTCTCTGTGTGATGACAGCAGTTTGCCAGTCGAACAGCTGTGCTCACCTGCCAAGCCGAAAACAAAGTGACAGTCTTGGCACCACGAGGTGGTGGGAAAGAGACCGGGTCTCTCACATTCTGCTTCCTCGTTATATAGAAGACGGAAACAAACATCCGTGTGTACTTAAAACTTTGTGTCTACGGATTACGTGTGTGGATTTTTAACTCCTCTCCCAAGTGTCTTTCTTCCATTTCTGCTGGTGATGATCAGCGTAACTGTGCTCCTTTGCTATTTTTTTTTGAATGCATACATAAGCACACATTTTTTGTGCACACAGCTGTATACAACAGTTGTATGCTATGTAGCATTTGTGGTAAAGTAAGCAATTGTGCCACAATGCAACAGTTCCCATCCTCTGTTTAGCAATATCTGTTCTTTTAAACGGAAGAAGAAGAACTTTTTCTCAAATGCTGCCAAAAAGTCATCTGCACTGGCCCACTGCAAACTAGACGAGGCCTCCCGCTGTTTCCGTCGTTTGATCTCGCCGGACCCACTTTGGTAGTGACAGGCGTATTTCAATAATGCAGGTGGTGCAGAGTGTGGAGCTGTTGCAGGGGATTGTGAACTGCGCTACAGTGGTGATGGTGTGGTACTGCATGTGCATAATTGTGCGAAGAATTTTTCTCAGAAGTTACAACTTTGGTTTCCTAAAGGGAAAAGCAATTGACAAAGGAGAGAGCGAGCCCTCTTTAATTAATTAAATCAACCGCATGGAAGGGGCAATAAAACTACTGGCAATTTCTATTTAAGCGTCATGCTTAAAAATATATCCTCGTCGTCTCTTTTCGAATGGTTTTAAGGATGAACTTTCCTCCTCTCTATTAGATTTAGTTTTATTTTTTCAATTTAAAAAAAAAAAACTCATCCATTTTCTCCTAATTGGCAGATCTACAGTGATGCAACACAGCCTGACCTCACCACCTGAATAGAATACAGCTATTAATCGTTGTAGCACCAAATCAGAGTCAGTCAAAAAAAAAAAAAAAACTTTTATTATAAAGGTGGGGAGCATCATAATGCAAGCTTTTTTTTTAATGAATAGTGGGTACTTGAAAAACACACACTCCTGTAGCATCTTGTGTTTGAGTTTCAAAGTACCTCCTCCTCTGAGTGAGTTTTACTGGCGGTCTATTCTGTCTGGCACAATTCATAACCTGCCAGTTAAAATTTGATTAGGGGAAGTCTGGGAAAGATGAAACCCTGCTGTGTGTTCTCTTGGTTCTGGAAAATAAACTGGCAATCAAATTATGCCGGCAGATATTTGTGAACTACTTACTCTAATATGTCTAGAAAGACATTCATTTGAATTATTCAAAGCATTTTGAATAACTTCAGTAATAAAGCCTGGGAAAATAGCTCCTACACTCTGACACATCTAAGACTCTCTCTTTTTTTTTTGCTACTGAGAGCTGAATATTGTATTAGCTAAGGCGACAGGTAGCGCATTTATTTTTATTAAAACTTGGGATGGCTTCAGAAATGAATTGTCGCCCAAAAAAAACTCTTCCCATGGGATACCTCTACAGTGCGTTCAACCGCTTCTGAGCTGTTGGGCATCAAAGACGTAATTCAAATTTTGATAAACTGTCATCTCATGTTCACATTTACACTTCTTGTTGTGTGAAAGAACAAAGCTATCATAATTAAAATGAAAATAACAATGGCACGTGTGTTGTTATCCCACAAATGAGACAGGTGAGTTGTCACATGTCAGATGTCAAAGTCTTACAATTAAATGAGTCAACCAAAGCAACTAAAAAAATATTGTACTGCAAATGTTTGTAAAAATCGAATTTGAAATTGAACATAATTAACAGGTTAGGTGATCTCATTGTCAGTCAACATCATCTGATGGCTTAGCTGATACCCTTCTAAGCATCCTACTGGCAAATTGATGTGCATCTGCAAGCCACTTTGCAACCCACCTACCTAGTTTCTCTTCATCCTGTTTTATCTGACTTAATTAATAACATGCTTTTTTCCAATAAGAGTACATTTATGCTTCTGTCTTACGTCTACGCTGTAGGCACATCATAACCTTTTCTAATACCTGATGCCATCACATGACTTGTAGCTTCCTAGAAACTCCATATCTTATCCACACAGTCTGCACAGATAGAAATGCCGGCAATGGTATCAGCTGCTTGTGTACATTGTAGGCTGTATGTAGATGAAGCTTTTGCTGTGTGTGCTATTGCTATTTATGGAAGACTTCCTGTAGTTAGGATTAATTTAGACAGTCACTATTACATTAATCTGCTTTAACTGTGGTTAAAGCTTCCCTAACTTTGCATGAAGGTAAATAAAACATAAGCCAAGCAACTGAACATAAGCATACTGAAACAAACATCGAGCAACTCTGTATGCCAGGACATACAGAACTACAGTATGTGGCAGACAAGCAGATGGATGGCTTAGCCTCTTTCCTGTATTCCTGTATGTATTTAATAAAATAAGAAGCAAATACATACTTTGAATACAACACAACAATAAGGATTTAGTACTCCTGTCCCCAGATAAATTAACTGAGTTTTTCAATATAAAAACAGCTCATGGCAACTTTTAAAACTGTGCTCCGTCTCTGCTTTTATGTTCCTTAACTTTAACATCACTGCTGCGGATTAACTATTTAATGCAAAACTTCAGCTTCAAGTTTATTACTGCAGAAAAAAATGCTCATCAGCCATCACAATTGACAGGTTACTGTAATGTGTGAACTGTAGAAAGATATGTTTTCCTGTCATTGGTTGGCTGTATGGTACAAATTAATAAGAAGTACAATCCACTAAGAAAAACAAACCAGGCCCCAGACCTTGAGCACAGTTTGGATCAATATTTGCATAGCCTTCCTTCTATTTATATAGAGCAGAAATTAATGCTGAATATCTGCCTCACCCTATCCCTGTATCCTCTTCTGTCACACCAAACCTCTATATGTCATTACCCACTACATCCATGAACCTCCTATGAGGTCTTACTCTTTTTCTCCTTCTGACATCCTTTGCCCAGTGTATCCAGGACTGCTCCAAAGCTTCTCAGCCTTGACTCTTGTTTGCCAAACAGCTCAAGCTGAGTTTTCCCTCTGATGTACTCATTTCTAATCATGTCCAGTCTGCTCACTTGCTTTTATTTTTTGCTGCTATCCTTCTGTCCATTGCTTTGGATGGTAGACCTGAGTACTTGTACTCCCTGCATTTATGCCATGCTCAAAACATGAAAGGGACACGCGTGGAAAAGTTGCATTAATGCATGGAAAAATTGCTTTACCAGCAGGGGGGAAATAATATATTTAAAGCCATGAAGTCAGTAGTGAGCAAAAGACGAAGTACAATCCAGGGTCTTTAATCACCGTAAACAATTAAGCTAGGTTGCTAATGTGTATATACTTGTAAATGTGTTAATAATGTCTGTTTAAACACTTTCCTGTGATCATTTTAGTGTTCGCTTGAAATAAAAAAAATCTCCCTCTGCTGTTATTGCAACTTACCTCAACTTCTGCCTGTGTGTAGATTTCACAATTTGGAGAGGCAAAGTGTGAAATGGACACGGTGGACCAACGTGTCTATTACACGCTTTGCCGTGATATCTGGTTGCCTCATTTGTCAACTCATTCATCGCCATTGCAAACTAAAAGATGGAGCCCCGCCACCACTTTGAGCTGTCACTCTAACTGCACACCTCACCCCTGTCTCATGCATGTACTGCACCACCATATGTATGCATATATGTGGAAAATCAAGCTGTTTTTGTTACATCTGTGTGCTACGTTACAAATGTTTTCTTCACCCTGTGCATACTTGTTTCAGATCATTTCTGTTTCCTACATCATATTTTTCTTTAATTGTTTAATTTCTTGTTTTCTAGAATATTTTAGAAGTGGATAAATCAGTGATGTATGTATGTTTGTAACCAGAGCTGAAACTGACTGATATACAAGTAAATATTGTTACATGGATAGATTCACTACATTTATAGCAAGTGCCTTTCTTTTTTATAGCACAATGTTTAAAAAAAAAAAAAAAAAAACAGAAAACAGTGACAAAAATGACTAAAATAAGAGAAATGCTACAACTTCATCAGACTGTACCCTCTTCTAACCTCTGTTCCACTCTAACATTCAATCTAGGTTTCTAATAAAGACCTCTCCTGATACAAAACATGCTAATCTCAGACCTTGTGTACTGGTAACTACCTTTGTGATTCATTTATAACAAGACTGTCAGCTCTGTGGAATACACTACAAGCCTGACAATGCCTCAACCTTTCCAATTCAAGGTCGTGGTTTAATTTCCCTTTCCACGGCCCCATGAGCATTCTAGTATTTGCTTCATGGCTCCATTTTAAAAGGCTGCAAAGATTTTATTTTTTTATTTTATTTTTTTTTAAGGGAGCAGAAACGCATCTATACGAGGTGTGTAATGAGCACATGTCATCTGGAGATTTCTACAGTCTGGATCACTGGTTCAACCTTCTCTGGTACACTCTGATCAAAACCATTAAATCTACAGGCATAAAAAATTATGAACTTCTTACAAATGTCACACACAAACAAAATATTGATTGGTTGGAAATGTCACATAAGACCAGAAGACAAGAGAGGTGGCAAAGTGGAAAAAAGTTGCTGTTATTTTTTATGTCTTTTACGAAACAGATATATTTCTATAGAAGATAAGCATTCACTTAAAAAAAGGGGGGAAAACAGAAGGTTTAACAAATGCAATTTTACCAGGGTGTATGGATAAATTGGCTGAGCAACAGAGAATATAATCCTTTAGGTAGTACAGCTGGGGTTATTAATCTGATGTAGGTGATTCCAAGTAAAGCTAAACCCTTAAGAGCTCAGCCTTAATACTCCTGAGGGTTAAGGTCAGTTACTGCCTGGAAATTCAAACAGTAGAAGTGTAGGAGGATCTATCTTTGATCCCACAGTTCACAAATGTCAGATTTACAAGCAAGGAAAAACACTTTGATGAAAAATATTACAATAACAAGAGCAAGTGAAGGAGACTTGACCCAAATAAGGAGTGAAGAGGTCACTCAGATCAGAGAGCTGAAGGTCAGATAAAAGAAGGTGGATCCTAAACAGGGTCAGGGAATATTTGTAAGCTATACAGCAATTAATGCTGAAGTACCCTTGAGAAAAGTCAGTTCCTAAGTATGCTTGTACTGTACAGACCCAAGTGAAGAATTTAAGCAGGGAACTGCTAAACAACAACTTTCCTCAGCCTGAGATAAACAGGGAGGTGAACAGAGGATAAACATATTTTTGCCAACCTGTCCTGGGTGGACAATGCATTTCATCCATTGTTAGCTGAGACCCTAAAAAGGTGGATGTATTCAAATTTAAAGCCTAGTCCACTCCAGTCATTTAGTACTTTAGAGTGCGCATGAGTTTCACTACACAGTTGCTGTTGCAGTACAGACAGAGCCAGCCTCCCACAGGATTCTGGTAATTGAGCAGTCCAACTGTCGCACAGCAGTTTTCATAACCAGCAAAAGAAATACCCATGCATGTACATGCAGGCGCATTACAATAATCTTATTCTGTAAAATGTTCCCTAAACTGTTTCTGTGTTATCTCACAGAAGTGAGACATATACTGCAGACTGTTTGTGTCCCAATACAAAAACATCTGCATGCAAAAATCCCTAAGGATTAAAATGACATTAAATCTAAAGTGTGTTTGCATTTTAATTAGCAAACCACTTCTTTAAGGCCTGAAAATACATTTAATATATTAACCAGTGGCGGCTAGTAGTGATATTGGGTGGGTGGGCTAACAAATGCATTATAGAGTTCACACTACTAGCAGCAGCATCACATCCTTGATACCACATTACAGCCACAAGACCTTGTCAAAGCAACACTAACAAAACCATATAGAGGAATACTCAGAATGCCAGTCACACACACTCTCACACGCCTTTTGACTAGTTGTTTTTATACACATTAACACATGCCTTTTTTTGTTTTTACAAAAACAAAATATGCAAGAAGGAAGAATGACAGCTGAATGATCAGAATGCCAGAAAAATCTATTCAAGTTCTGTTGATGCAGCCACGGATGTACTTAAAAATGTAAAATCTGCCAATAGACTACAATTGCAATATCACTACTATACAACATACTGACTCAAACGACACTTCACCAATAAAAGGAGTTGGTATCCACAGACAAAAATATTGATCTTTAAAGAAGAGTAACAGGTAACGGGAAAGAAGCATGTTACCTATTTTAAGGGGAGAGGGTGGTGAGCTTACCTTATTTGAAGAGAAGATCACATCGTTGAGTTTTCTGGGATGCAAACATGTTAATCACCCTGTCATTGAAGTCAAATGACACCAAGTGCTGTGCTTTCTCAAAGCGTGCCTTTGACTGCTCCATCAATATTTCATAGCACTGTGCTGCTACTGACGTTGTCAGCCCGCCGCATCCTGCGCGGCCTTGCTGCAGCTTCAGCTGCATCTGCCTCTGGTTATGAAGGTCACCTCTTCAGTTCACCGATGGAGTAGGAAAACTTCTCCTGTCTGGTTCTGAAAGGATCCGTAGTTCGTTTTTGAAGAATGTTGTATAAAATATCAACAAGCATGAAAACAAGATAAGAAAAGTAATTGTGCATCCCGCAGCAAAGCGGACGTCCAGAAACACACCTTGCTGAATGGAAGTCGGAGATTCGTCTGATCCCCGTAAAGCTAGCACATGTGCCCCACAAAATTTAATACAGTCCGTGATAGTGAATGCCTGTTTTCTGTTTTTGTTTGTTTTTTTTACTAGCTCGTTGTGTCTCTGTATAGCAATGCGGTGTCCTTCATACAGGCAATGTTAACTTTAGCAAACACTGATAGCTTTACACAATTTCCAGTGTGACTTAGTCAGATAAATGCTTCAAATCCACAATTCCTTTTTGAGTCCAAGTTGTGTGTCCTCCAAAGAGCAGGCCAGGGAAACAGTAATGTGAATTCCTACTAAACATGCAATTAGCCAGTCCTTTGTTGAAACCACGTAACACAAAATTTCAAATTCAAATTCAAATTCAAATTCAAATTTTATTTGTCACATACACAGTCATACACAGTACGATATGTAGTGAAATGCTTGGACAACTGCTCGTGACCTAAAGAAAACAAAAAAGGAAAGGGCTATGAATAAGATAGGAAATAAATATGAAAAATTAAAAAGGGTAAATTTAACTAGGAAGGAATAAAATATAAATTAAGGTTAAAAATGAAATAACTGTACAACACAAATTAGAATGAAGGGTAAATTTAACTGGGAGAATAAGATAAAATATGTAAATTAAAGTTGAAAATAAAATAACTGTACAACAAAATACACAATATAGAACTATATAAGAATGTATGAAGAAATATAAATAAATATATACACAATAACAGCAACATATACACAATAACAGCAGCGTGATTTAAGTAATTTTATAATTTATAATTCTGTCGTTTGTCCCTTTGTGTTATTTGAACATCGTTTGGATGATGTGGTCCCATTCTCTTCACTTACACTTTTTCCTCCAAAGACAGAAGGAAATGGACGACTACATAAATAATCCACTTCGTTCTTGCTAATGCTCACCGGTGCTGCCATATTGATTTCGCCTTCGAGACTCTCACAGAAGACTCCTTCGCCAAAGTTCCTGCCTCTGGGCTGAACTAGCCCAAACGGTCACCAAATCAAAGGGGCGTGACCTGACTGACACCTGTCACTCACTGCTCTTTGAAGATGAATGGTAGATGATGCTGCGGAGCATGGGCTGTAAAAATTTAGCTCATGTAGCTAAATCCTGTGTTTGTTTTTTTTTTTTCTTTGGACGACTTGGTGTTTTGCTGCACTTTGTTACACCAGCGTTTAAGCAATCTGTTCTAAGATGATTTTAGATATATATACAAATATATATATATATTTATTTTTTATTAAAAAGTATAGGGAGAGCTTAGCTCGTCCGCCCATTCATACCAGCCGTCCCTGATATTAACAATGAATTTTGCAAAATTGCCACATGAGTAGCTATTGAATCCAGGATCAGAGCACTGGGCAGTTCATTAGCTTCCATCTCACTAGCACTAGGCAGGACCCCCTTTTCTTGTAAAATTAAAAAAAAAAAAAGCACAAACATCAAACTAAAATCTAAAAAATAATCGGCCTAGTGAGAAGGCTGCAATGTGTGCGTGAGCCACCTGTTGAGAATTAATTTGTTAAGCTGATCTTTCGCAGGCCAAGAAAAGATGGTTTTGACTTGTCACGGAGTAATCGCAGTACTAGTATCATTAATGAAGGGCTCTGTTCTCTTCAAATGTTCCACTGAGGCTCAACATTGTGACAGTGCCCCAGCATTCACGGTCATTCATTTTATTATTTACACCTAGCACAACCCAAATGTCTTCTGTCTGGAAAACCTAATGAATATCCTGTGATTAATATTTCAGTGCTGATGCATTTATTATTTTTATAATTTATTTTGCTGACAAGCCAGGAATGTGGTTTAGTCAAAGCTTTTGTATCAGAACTCTCGTTCCTTTTAATAACTCCTTAGCTCCTAACAGAGCTAAAAATTATACCTCAACCACTCACATATTTTTGCCAACTAGCAAAAACTCTGCTTATTTCTAATAACCTTGTGTATGCTGCCTTTGCTGCTTCTTCCTCTCCACTGCAGAGGTGTAAATGATCTTACACCTGTTCCAAAAATATTTCCTTCACACTCTTAGAAGACAGAGGGAGAAGAATATAAGGACAGCCACTGGCATGAAAGAGAAATGAGGATCCTGAAAGAATTGCAAAAGCGGGGTGTTAGGTTGGGTGGGTCGGGGGGACACCAGGAGAAGGAGCTAGATTACCAATCAGAAGTCAGATTGCAGAAGATTGTTTGCACCCTTAGGCGGATCAACGGCTTTTGTATCTCTGAAAGAAGGGAAAAAAATATTTTCACTGCAATTACTCCAAATAGCTGAATGCTATACACAAGCCACTGATGGGCTGTGTGTGCCAGCACAGAACTGTCCTAGCCACAGGCACATAGTCTGCATTCGATTAAACAGAGCAAGCCGAGGTAATCAGTCACCTCCACTTGCCCTTTTAAGGTCTCACATACAAACATGCGCACACTTAGGAAGGGTGAAAGAAGAAACACCTATCAGAGGTGCCGTTACTGACTCCTTTTTGGAAGAGCATCAAGTCTTTGATAGATCACCCAATCCCCCGCGTTTTTGCCCTACCATCACGTATTCATGGCAGGTCCTGATCACAGTCTGTGCTGGTACCATGCTGAACAGCTCTTTAGCATCAGGACTGCATCTGTGTAAGAGTGAACTGAGATGATTAGTTTTCAAGCCTCTCTCACAGTAAATTTAACATGTAGATACAGGTACTTTCATGGCAATAACACCGCTACCAGGTAAATAAAGAATGTGACAGTGTGTTTTGGCATCACAATGAATGGCACAGGTCACAAGATGTCCACTAGATTCTTCTTTCTTATGCCGTAGAACTATTAAAAGTTCTTAATGAGTGAATCACTGTGGTATTGAATTGATGGATGTTATTGACAGTAATCATGGTCAATTCACAAACATTACTACAACCCATTTATTAAAAGAAACAAAATTTGAAGTGAAACAGAATGCATGTGTTGGTTAATGCTAGTAATTCATTCGATCCCAATCCCACGATAATAGCAAAATAGAGATTTCTTGTTTTGTTTTTTAAATGTTTTCACATTTTGAATTGAATGCTGGCAACATGTTTGTAAAACTTGAAGCAGGGCCCGTTTACCACTGTGTTGCATAACCTTCAAATCTTTCTAAAAGTGAAATGTTTCTTATTCTTTGATATATCATTTCATTTGCTCAACAGTTCAGGGTCTCCTTTGCCTTTTATATACAGTGTCAAATGTTTCAAGTAGCTGACAGCGAGCTGGACTGCATCAAGCAAGTTTAGAGAGTTTACTTCTTCTACCATAAAATGCTGTAATATTTTGAGAATGTGGTTTGTCTCTTTTTTGACCATCTTTTTCCTTTTTTTAACTTTGGGATGAGATCGGTGTTAATAAATACCTCTGTGTACCACCTTTCTTTAGAAATGTGGAATTATATGTTAGTCTGTAGTATTCAGTGTTTGTTTTTATGTCTTGTCTATAATGCCGTAGAAAACTCTTGAGCCATTTCTTTAAATCACACTTACAATGAGGCACGCTTGTTTTAAAGTGGGCTTGAGCAGCAGTTTTTCAGGCTTTCTGAAGGTCTTTTCATCAATTTTCAGTCTGGTCCTTGTACCTGGAATTTTGATTTATTTATTTTTTGTTTAATTTACTTAAAACTGACCTGTGACTCATTCACACATAAAACAGACACTTAACTCAAGGGATGAACTAATCTTGTCTTCACACATAAAAGACAACTTATCAAGGAACTGGTTTTAAACCAGTTCTATTTTTAGGCACTTTGTTACTAGCAGCCTAACACAGAAACTAAACCCATTTCTTTAGCTGAATCTATAAAACATGATTCTTAGAAAATAAAACACACTTTGACAGGCATAAAATAGGATTTTTGTACCTAAGAAGTGATTCCCGAAGAACTATCAGCTTCAAACTTGGCATGTCTTGGCATGGTGTGCGGTTTATCCTTAAAACATTCAAGAAGACATGTCAACCCTTAAAATAAACTATCTACAGCAGGTGAACAGTATCTGAAAGTCATATCCTTAAGAAAGAGGGGGAACGACTGAGAGCTATCTGTTAACTGAAGCCTCATCAGAAATGATCTCAGTGGAAGGACAGCTGTCAAAAAGCAAATCTTAAGGAAGGGAAACAAGGAGAAAAGAAGGAACAGGAACAGGACTGAAAATCAATGGCAACAGGTATCATGGAGAGATGAATCCAAATTTGAACTGTCTGATTCTTCAATATGTACAGAGGAGGTCAGGAGGGAGATACAACAGTGTCTACCGTCATCTGTCATCTGTAAAACATGGTGGAGGGTCTGTAATGATTTGGGGCTGCTTTTGTGAATGCAAAAAAGCACAGTTTGGTTTTGATCCAACATGTAATACCATCTGGAAGCATTGTTAACAGAGAACAGAACAAAAGGCACCTAACATCCAAAGAAGAGCTTTGAATGTCCAAAAGGAGAACTGGAGTAAAAATAATAATAATAATAATAATAATAATAATAATAATAATAATAATAATAATAATAATAATAATAATAATAAGGCATACATTACACATTCAAAAGTCAAATATACAAACATGTAAAGCTCCAGCTTCCCAAAGTTATCTTCCAAATGGCTTTTATCAAAGCCACAGTCTAAACCTCAGATTTATTTGACAGGGAGAAGCAAAGTTTTCTGCTTGATAAGGTTTTTTTTAATCAGTTCAAGTAAATTAATTTTTCTTGATAGACTGAATTCAGAAGTAAAAGAGAGGCTTTTAATCACTCAGCAAGGTCATAACTGTTTTCACTGCTACCACCTGAGCCATCACAGAAGCACTCAAGAGCTCAAGCACTGCCTCATGAATCACATTAAGGTTTTTGCATTTCCTCCGAGCAAAGATTATGGAATCAGACAGAAAAGAGTCAACAAACAAGGAGTGGGAGGAAGAAGAAAAGACGTGGAAGAAGAGGAGAAAGAGGATGTGGTAGATGATGAGGAAATAGCATGTAAGCAACGGCTGATCCATTGTGGCAGACAGCTCTAAGATCATGTACAGGGCTACATCAATCACCACTGTAATCAGGATCCACTGCTACTGCATACTAACTAATACAGCCTGATAGCTACCTGAGATTCTATATGAAGAGGTTTTACAAACAGATGCTTACACGGACATAAAGAGCGTTAAGAAATTTTGCAGCATGGAGATAAATAAAGCACATCTTACCTTAAAATAAACACAGGTGGTTAAGGTATAAGCAGCATACTGACCATCTCACAGTCTGCCTGCTAATGAGGTACAACATATTATACCCTCCTCACAATACTAAGGGATAGCAGAGGGGAGCTCTGCATCTTAACAACACAGGCCTGGTTCAGCTGAAAACATAATTCTTTCCCAGTGAGGGGAGTGCGTTTGAGGCAAATTAGGTTAGATACACACACCCACCCACACTGCAGTCATTGTGTATCTCTAGGAGGTCCAGCAAAAGCAGAGTGGTGGTGAAAACCAATGGAAAAAAAAACCCAAAACAAAACAAGGTTGAAGTCTCCCAGCGTCATTATGCATGTATGCGCTTGTGTATTTGAGATGGTGTCTTCTTCCAAATGATAGGAAAGCTGGGTGCAGAACACAGAAAGACTTGTAAGTTGAAATAGTTGCCTTCGGGCACTTTCAGGATCCATCAATCCGAAGTCACACTCATATCATACATTTATTCAGGCTTAAAGGGAAAGAGGGGGGAAAGAGGCAAAGAAATAGTTTAGAGGCTGGTATCAAATAAATGAATCTAAGATCGACATGTAACAAAGTCCTAATGTTGGGATCTTTTTTGTAATTGCAGATGCCAGCATCTCCCATACCCCTTTAAATTTTCAACAAATGACTTTCCAAACTTGAAAGCACCAGAAATTGTGAAAGAAGTTCTAATCTGAAATGAAAGCTTGGGAGCTTTTAGAGCAAGCAGCATATCACAGGTTTTACCTCCATGTATTATTAAAGCTTACGTTAAACTGGCCACATGCTTTAATGAAAGGATGGAGCCATATCTGAAAAGAGAGCTAAATGAGACAGAGAGACTGCAGGGGAGGAAATAGACTGCTTTTGGTTATAATGATGAACTATTTTTTTTAAAGTGCATGGTTACGCCAAAAGGCAGCTTAAATATTATCATCAGACTGACCTGTCAGTCCCTGCATGCAAATAAGTACAGCACAACACTGGAAAGCAAGCAGAACCGCAGTATTTACGTGGCCACTATACATCATCATAGCATGGCAGAAACACTAAACTACTTTCACCCTGGGGAAACTACACCCTGTAAATATACACTTATGAAGTCCCACTAAGACCCATTGTTAGCAGCATAACCTCAGCCACTTACAACATTGTCAAACACCTCACCACTAACTTAGACCCACTTGTGGGAACACATTGCATCACATCAAAAACCAAGTGAACCAACAAGATCTGCAAACTTAGATGACATCAAAGGACAGCGTAACTTTTCACCTGTGTACCGGTACCTATAATCGAAGCAGTGGAGGCTCTCAGAAAATGACTACAGTGAGTTTTACCACTGAACATACTTGCACCCTGCTATACTTCTACTTCAACACCACATATTTCAAATGCAGAACGGTTTTCTACAGACAAAAGTACAAATGAATTATGGGCTACCCAATGTGACCCATTATACCTTACTTTTACATGGAGGAACTGGAACGTAGAGCTCTGGGTTCCTTCAAAGAGATAGCACCTAGTAGAGGTGGGAATCACCATACATCCCACGATACGATATTATCACAATACTTAACGCACGATACGATATTATTGCAATTTTTAAAAATATTTTGCGATATTCAGATTCTGTACATAAAGGTAAACTTTATCAATATTCATTTTATCTAATATCAAAGTCTCGCACTCAGTCTTTCTCTCATTTCAGTCAGTTTTATTGTTGACAAACTGAACGGTTTGTATTACAGTCTATCCATCCATCCATCCATCCATCCATCCATCTTCATCCGCTTTATCCGAGGCTGGGTCGTGGGGGCAGCAGCCTAAGCAAAGAGGCCCAGACCTCCCTCTCCCCAGCCACCTCCTCCAGCTTATCCGGGGGAATACCAAGGCGTTCCCAGGCCAGCCGAGAGATATAATCTCTCCAGCGTGTCCTGGGTCTGCCCCGGGGCCTCCTCCCGGTGGGACATGCCTGGAACACCTCACCCAGGAGGCGCCCAGGGGGCATCCTTGTCAGATGCCCGAACCACCTCAGCTGGCTCCTTTCGATGTGGAGCAGCAGCTGCTCTACTCTGAGCCCCTCCCGGATGGCCGAACTTCTCACCCTATCTCTAAGAGAGAGGCCAGCCACCCTTCGGAGGAAGCTCATTTCTGCCACTTGTATCCGCGATCTCGTTCTTTCGGTCACTACCCACAGCTCGTGGCCATAGGTGAGGGTAGGGACGTAGATCGACCGGTAAATTGAGAGCTTCGCTTTTACACTCAGCTCCCTCTTCACCACGACGGACCGGTGCAGCATCCGCATTACCGCAGCTGCAGCCCCAATCCGTCTGTCGACTACAGTCTAGTCCAACTTAACTGAATGCAACCATCTGGTACAATTATAGCTATTCTGAACTATGCAATTTGTAAAAACTATGCAGCCCATTCAGCAACTGAAGAATTTGAAAGTAAATTAAAACAAAATACAATTTTACATTAAATAAAAAAGTTTTAAACTTAATTAAAATAAAACATGTCTTAAATTAAAATAAGTAAACTGTCATGTTTATTGCTGCCAAAAAAAAGTTAAACACATTTGGACAGTGAAGGAATGTCAGGATTCTTGCTCAGAAAAAGGATCAACATGCTCTGAAGTCAGAGCACAAAAACTTTTTTGTAACAAAATATCGATTTCTGCTGTCCCTTTATCAATACATTATTAGCAAACAAAATATCACGATACTACACAGTATCGATTTTTTCCCCCACCCCTAGCACCTAGTCACCTAGTGGTACAGATATATGGATTACTCCGAGGTCAAAATCAAAACCCAATAAGTAGAAGCCTTCACTGATCATATGAACTCAGTGGCTCCAAACATAAAGTTCATCAGGGAGGATACCAAGGACTACAGGTTACCACTGTGGACTGTGCAGCACTCACTGAGAAGAATGTGAGTTTCCTGGAAGCCCACACACACAGACCAGTACCTACTCTATGACTCCCACCACCCTCTGAAACACAAACTTGGACCCTCCAACACCGGACAGAAAACATTCCCTGTAAGGCAGAAGGAAGGAAAAGGAATGTAAAGACTGCTCTTAAAATATGTGGTTATCCCAGTGGGGCCTTCATCAAATCAGGAAAGAAGGTCAGACACCAACTAGGGAGAAACAGAATGATAAACAGAACAACAATGTCATCCTGTATGTAGCAGGTTTGTCAGGGAAACTCAGGAGACTTTTCTTCAAGCACGACATTCCCGTGCACTTCAGACCCAGTCACACCCACAGACAAAAACTGGTTCATCCCAAGGACAAAACTCCCAAACGCAAGCAAAGCAACACAGTGTATTCTTTGAAGATGAGCGAGGAGTGCTCGGACCTCTGCATTGGAGAAATAAAACAGCCATTCGACAAACACAGGGCACAACACTGAAGAGCTGACTTATGATGCCGCCATCCACCTACAATGAGGCCTTGAGGTCCTTTTCCAGGTGCTTGGACCCCCACTCAAACCTTGTCTCAGTGAACAACAACTTCCAAAGAGGAAAACCCAAACATTGGGCTCAGTGCCTGAGAATCTCCACCCTTTGTTTTTATAACGAAAGAAGCCTCTTGGATGAGAGGTGAAATGTCTTTGCAAACTTAAAGACGTCCAGGTGACTTCCTTTTTCAAGCTGTTAAGACTACCATGACCTGGATGACTGCAAAGCTACAGAGACAATGCAATGTGAGTATCAAAGCTGAATCTTGCCACAACTGATACTAAGAGTCATTCTTTACAGTCCCCCAAATGGGAGAATGTTTACTGACATTTTTTAATATCAAATAGCCTACGGTACAAAACAAACATGGATTATACTGACTAACATCTGGTGTCACAATAATATTATCAAAGCACTCTGTGTTCTTCCTCATGGAAGCTTCTGGGCTTTTTTTTGTTTGCTTTTGGGGGGGTTCCAAAGTTTGGTGAAAATGAGCTGACGTGACTGAAAAAGTGAAGATTTCTTTCTCTCTTGCTCACTCGCTGGCTTTCACTGTCATTCTGTTCAGTCAGAGTCTTTATCCGAGACGCTAGAAGGACGCTGGTTTGGTGTGACACTCGTTGCTATGCTTATGTTAACCTAATGTGTTGTCAGCGTGATTCATTATTTCACTTCAGCTGCGTCCTGTCAGTTTCACACCTGTCTGTGAGGAGGAAAAAGGAAACATTACTGTGATAGTGAAGGACAGCAGTTTGAGGCCTAATGACTCTCACTTTCATCTGTAATAAGACCGGCGCAAATGAATTAGTTGAATAACGATGACAGATTTATTCCTTCGTTGCATTTTTCCTGTTTTCATTTAATCGGTTAATATCAACAGTTCATTAAATTTGGATTCTTGCTTTAAAGGTTAACGAATGATATATAGTCAGGTCATTAATTTAGCACTAATGTCACTTTCTCTGTGAGATGTTTTCCAGCTGCGTTACTTCCTGTTTTATTTTGGAGTTCCCTGTCATCTGTGTTTTGTTTTACTTTCTTTGAAAGGATTCGCTTAATTAGACTCGCCTGTTCTTTGTTCCCCACCTGTTTTCCTCTCTTTCATTGCCCTCTGTGCATCTATGTGTGGATATATAGTCTCAGTTTTTATTTCTTTGTTGAAACATATTTTAATCTGTCCTTGTGTGGTCCCTGTTGCCTTGTGCATCACTTCATAAACCATTATTAAAGGAGTGCTTTGAGTTGCATCTTGCCTGCTTCTGATGCTGAATTTCGTCCTCTGAAGAGGTTCATGTACACATGCCTGAATTTAACATCAAGCCACAGATTTTCCATCTATTAGTTGTAAAAAAACAACTTTTATGTACTTTCTATTTGCATAATAAAGACTATAATAAATGGCTGATATACGCACCCTGACATCACTCATGGGTTTGTGGATTATCCTGTCTTTTTGGTTTTTAGAACATACATATTTTAAAGTAATTTAACTATATTTTGCAATAAAAAATGTTTGTCATATATGCTTAAAAAGTCCTGGTGAGTTTATTTTTTTGTTTGTTTTTTGTCTTTCCACACACAAAAGGACCAGAGCATTTTTTGCCACATACAGCAAAGACAATTTGTCACATTTTATTATTCTTTTATTAGTTTGTTGGAGCCTCATTATCCAGGATCACTGAGGGAAAAAGAGTATAAAAGTGCTTTAAGTGCAGTTTAAGTAATGGGAAGATTTTAGCTTGTATATGGTAATGTTCAACAGCACCAGGCAAATTTTCCTTTATTACGCCCAGTGAACATGTTTGAGAAATATGAACGGCTTCTCAATGACACAGCCAGTGAGCTCGCCGAGAACTTTTATGTTGAAGTTAATCTTGTGAAAGCAAAGCTTTCGATGCCGGGTCCCTTATCGTTACTGCGCCTCAAAGAAAACAAGAGTCCCTGCTGCAGAAACAACCAGAATCTGATGCCAATACATGCTGTGTATTCATGTAAGATGATTTTGATCCACCGTGCTAAAAGAGAAAAAAAAAACATATATAAACACATACATTTTACTGCACTAAACGCGAACAGTTCAATATGAAAACTATTTAAGGTTTGGGATTATTAGATATACTTTCAAGCTCAGATAAAGCAGAGGATACTTCAGAAAGAATAAGGCCAGTCATCTGTGAGGACACATACGATGGGTCAGTGTAGGAGAGGAGAATTTGCTTTAAAGCTGAGGTATGTTTTGATAACCTTCATTTTATTTTTATTTTTTCTGTGGGATGGCTCAAGAATCAATTTACTGTCTTCAAAGAAATGGTCAAGCAGGAGAGGAAAAAAGATGGATTTTGTGTGTTTCTCAAGAGCAGGGCAAAGTCTGAAGATGCTTAACTGGTTTTTTGCACACTGTGACCTGTCTTAGTCATTTCTGTGATTCATATACAGCGTTTCCATCTGCTGCATGCTCCATGAAAACAACACTAATGCCAGATGATGCTTCAGCTGTCTGACATGGTTTCCTATAGATTATATTCACATAGTGATCGGCCAGCTGTGGATGTGAGAAAGTGAGCATGGTTTGAGCTTCTCTTTCATGCCTCTCTGTCACTGTATCCCCAATTAATTAAGGTGCAAATGTTTAAACCTTCTGATTGGTCCACAATAAGACTCGGCCATCTTTTGTAACCCCCTCACACCTAAAGCTATTGGGAAAATGAAATAAGCGAAGCTGCTCGAGTGGGAAAACTGTACGTTCATTCATTTACTTGACATGAGGCATTTGAAAGGGATAAAAGCCAAACTTATCCGCCACTATTTGAACAAATAGCAAAACTTGAACATTTAAAGGTAAAGAGGAAAAGAGAACAAACACCTTCAACCGTGTTATGACTGTTGAAGTTGCATAGTTTGTCCAGCAGAGGGCACTTTGCAATTTCCCTGTTGGTGACACGTGTTTTGAACACCACAAAAACAACAATAAGCTGATTGGAGCAGATACAGTGTCAATAAGTAATCCACAACTTTTTGTGACTATAAAATGTTTTTAAACTGCAATGGCATGTTGACTTATCTATAACAAAATAATTATACATAGCAAACTTTAGAGAAACCTACTTGTTTCATCTATATCGGCCTATATGTCGAATTTTCAAATCAACAAATATCGGTATTGGCCTAAAAAAAAAAATTTTTTTCTAAACTTGTTCCATGTTTCGCTTTTACAACACTTGAGGAACAAAGGGAGAGATGACTGTCAGTAGAGGTGAATCCAAACTCTAACCAGTAGATGTAACAGCTACTGTCATGGCCTCTTACAGGCAATGCAGGTCACTTCCAGCTGAAACTACTTGTGAATCTGTGTGAATAACAACTCCTGTGTGTAATAAATTCAGGAATGCACCTTTAATCCCGTGCATCAGACTGGGAGGGTCTCCTACAGTGGAGTTAAAATGAAGTGCAGGATCAAAGACCTGGCTGCAGCTCAGAGGCACCGGAGGAGGTTAGACCTTCAGTCTCCTCTCTTCTCCTCTCCCATTTTTGCTGGAGTTGCAGAAGTGTCTTCTTTATGTGTGTGTGTATATATATAGTCACTACTTTCTCTCTCTCTCCTTTTTAACGCCGTTGTGATCGCTTGTCTTTAATCTGCTTTGAGATGCCTTCATGCCTCCTGTCTCTCTCCCTCGTTCCCGCACTTTCTCTCTTGACGTAAAGTTCAAAGGAGGGGCCTCCCACTAAGTACCCCCCGTCACCTCTCTCATCCATTTCTCTGTGGCTTTTCCCCAGTTTCCTCAGTGGGGGGCATTTAGATTTTCCTTCTCAGCCTCTTTCTCTCCCTTCATCTCTCGCTCTCTCGCTCTCTCGCTCTCGATGATGTCTCTCATTCTCTATTTTCTCTCTGCTGCTTCTGCTTCTTTTACCTGTCGCTTTCCCATCTTAGGCTTAAACTATCCAAAGTCTTCAGTCACCCATTTAAAAAATGTGTTTTATTAAACATTGGCAGTTACCCAAAACACAGCTTAATGCATCTGCTTTCATCTTATTCTTTAAGCAGATTTTTAAATAGGGAATTTTACAACTTTAGAGTAGCTGTATTTTACTTACTCAATGAGCTGTAACTGTAAATCAGACAGCTCACACACACATGCATGCCTGCATGTGAAGCCAGCTGGTTGGTTGAAAGGTAGGTCAACCTTTAGTCTCTTCCAATTTCCTCTTTAATTACACATTTTAAATGTCAGTGCAGCTGATCACAGGTCCCTGAGGTATCCGCTCTGGAGACAGCTTTTGAAAGTCTCACTCTTTTGGTGTCACAAATGCCAACCTAGTGTGCACAGAGGAGCCAAATGGAAAGAAAATGATGCATTTCCAAATGCAGCTGGCTTAAAGGGCAAGTATGCTACAACAGAGGTGCCTGCCAAATGGTCAGACTGTAGAAACATCTTTTTAAACACTTCAAGGTTTTTTTTCTCCTGCCTCATCCAAAAACCTTTTGGTGCAAACTAATTGCACAGTGACAAGAATGATTGCACTCTTGTTCATTCTTTACCTTAAAAAAATCTGCTTCTCTTCCTGTCCTTTGCTTCTTTCTTCATCTATTTCTGCATCAGACGCCTCTGTCTGACCACAGAGATGCACACACCGACAAATCAAGTCCTATCATCTCCCCCTTCCTTCAGTGTTTCCCCTCTAGTCTCTCTCCATTTCCCTTCACCCTTCACTACTCTCCACTTGCTTCCTCTAAAAGATCCATTCGAATCTGAGTTCATGTATGTGTGTTTCCGTGCACGAACATGGCAAAGTGTGAGCAACTCATGCAGAGGAAGCATCTACTTGAGAGGGAAAAGTGGCTAGAAGGCACTTTCTGATAATGAAGCGAGCTAAATGGATGCGATGAGAAGGAGAAGGTCAAGAGTTTGGATGGGATGGTTAAACAGATCCACAATATGTTTACAGTGCTGGGAAAAAATATTTGGCCTCTTCCTATTTGTCACACGTAAATGTTTCAAACAAATTTTAAAATTACACAAAAATAACCTGTAAATACAGCTTTAAATTACATTTATTAAAGAAAAAAAACATACTCAACCCTTCCTGGTCTTGTGGGTTGTGCAATTGACCGCAAACAGACCATCACACTGCAACAATAATGTTTAACTGTTGGTATGATGTCTCTTTCTTATTGATAAATCATGATCTTTGACCTTAACTGAGGCAACAGAGTCCTGCAGTTCTAGGTTGTTGTTATTGTTGTTCTCTCTCCCCAACTGGTCGCGGCAGATGGCCGCCCCTCCGTGACCCTGGTTCTGCTGGAGGCCTCTTCCTGTTAAAAATGAGTTTTTCCTCCCCACTGTCGCCAAAGCGCTTACTCATAGGGGCTCATATGATTGTAGGGTTTTTCTCTGTATGTATTATTGTAGGGTGTGGCTTGCAATATAAATCTCCTTGAGGCGACTGTTGTTGTGATTTGGTGCCGTATAAATAAAATTGAACTGAGCTGACTTGAAGTTGTTCTGTGTTCTTTTGTGGCCTCCTGGATGAGCAGTTAATGCACTCTTGGAGTAATTTTGGTAGACCGGCCACTTCTGGGAAGATTCACCTCTATTCCAAGTTTTCATTATTTGTTGATAATGTCTCTCACTGTGGTTCACAAAGCCTTGGAAATATCTTTGTAAACCATTCCAGACTGATTGATACCAATTTCTTTAGATTGTGGCATGATGTGTTGCCTACTTCACTTTGTCATACAGGTTTTATTTGAGCCATTTCTTGATTCTGGCAGTAATCGGGGGTTAATCACGGCTGCCAGAATGACACCATTTTTCCTGTGCCAACCTTGCTTAAAAAAGGACAATGGAAGATATGAACTACAGCTCACCTTCTGTTCCAGAGTAATGATGTTTGCATGTGTGGAGGATGACAGGAAGAGGCACGATTTTAAATATGACCTTGTAAATTTAGAACATGGAGAAAGAGAAAGTAAGCAGCAAAGTTTATTTATGCATTTGCGTAGATTGATCACTCTGCTGGTTAAGGAGATGATGATGATGATGATGATGATGATGATGAGGCACTTATGTGCAGCGGCACAGTTGGGGAGTACAGATTCCACTCCCTGAAGACTTCTCTCACTGCCAAACAAACTCACACATGCACAAACACACAGACCTAATCAAATACATAGAATGACACGAATCTATTCAAACACACACTCTGCACACTCACAATTCCGTTAATGCAAATGTCCTCTCACACACACGTACAGCTGCGTATTGAAAACAATTAAATCTCAGTATATATGAGTGTCGGGACTCTTTAGGAAGCGGTATTCAGCAGCATCAGAACAAAAAGCAATAGCTATCGCCTGTGTAATGCAGACTGTGTGTTGATAATGTTCACCTTAACAGGATAGCCACCTTTCACAAATTTTACCCATTGGTCTGAAGTTGTGCTATTGTGAAGGGAGCCTTTCCTGTAATGCAGCACTGCTCCCTCATGGCTCTCAGTGGAACAGCAGCAGAGAAAAGGATCATGGCCATCGGAGTCGGCCCTGTTGTTTGAACTCTTTTAAATATTAATGTTTTTCCTGCTTTTATCTTCAGAAATATAAAACAGGGGAGGCTGTATAATGCTTGTAGATGAAGAATACATAATAGTTACAGCTGCGCTGTAATATCAGATGAAACTTGCATATTGAAATAAAATATTTAAAAGCTCCTTCTGAGGTGTTAAAGAGGCTGCAGCTGTGCGAGGGATTTAGAAAATCTTGTGTTTCAAGAAAAAAGGGGAGGATTTTTTGGAGGATCAGTCGGACCATATGCCACATTGTTATATTCTGACTAGCTCTTTTATTTGTTGATTTGAGAAGTTTAAAAAGTGGGGCATAACAGCGCCAAGTCTGAGGTGAGCATCAAGAGTGAACATTTCACCTCAGGAGGTTTTGAGTAAACCACACCAGGGCCTGAATGTCATGAAAGAGGTAAATCGGATAATAAAAAAGGGTTAGGGGGGCTTGACGGATTACTTGTGACCTTTTAAACACTGGGTTACAGTCTGCGGGCTTGTCAGGTCATTTATCTGTGCTGCACTGCTGACATCGCTGAGGACAGTGAGATGCAAGGACACTGACCTTAACCCTTTTTACAAGCTGCACAATGCCTTGAGGACCGATGACAAATGGCCAAAGCGACCCTGGAGAGCGCCACCTCAAAACGTGACGCAGAGCTCCTTGAATGGTCCGGCAGTGTAGACTTTTCCCCTTCTCTTTTGAATTTTGTGAAACTGTAACTGTCAGATATTTATTTTCGTGTCTTCATTATGAAACATGAGGCTTTATTGCACAAAGTTCGTTAACACACCAGTGAGTGTAGCGACTGTGTTGACATTCACAGGTCGAGGTCTCACGAGCGATCAACGGGAGAAGCTGCTAATTGAGCAGAATCTCACCTTTGCGGTAGAAGCGGAATCAAAAAAAGAAAGGTAGCAGATGAAATACATATATCTGAAAATAAAATCGAGCATGATTCTGGCGAAAGCACAAGATTTATGAGGAATGAATTTATATGCTTGATGTCTGAGCAGGTGAAGAACAAGAAGGTGAAATATGGCGACGACCCTGCTGCATGTTGCCTCCTTTCAGACAGAAAATTGCTGATTATTCACTGACCTTTGATTAAATTTTACTGTAGCCCATCAAACCTCTGCAACAGTGGACCAACACATGCTAACAAGGTCCTTCACATAACAATAATATGTGACGTTCTGAGCCTGTGAGAGGAGCTTTATAAGCTCTGGTGGTGGTGTAGGCGACTCCACCAACTCCACCATGGTAAAACCTTTCTGCAGTGACTGATTAACAATTAAGTGTCTAAGATTTCAAGCATGATGTCACCGCCAGTAGCATGCTTGAGCTGTTGAAGGTCAAGGCCTCCATCCTCATGACTTCGACGTGATAACTGAAAGCCAGTTTGCACACATTAACCTGTGAAATGCAGTGAGCGACTAAATCCTCGACACTGGTTCAAAAGATTAATTATACACTATATAGACAAAAGGATTCGACATACCTCTTTTTGTTTAAAATTCAAGCACCTAGCTATCCAAAAAGCTCATTGAATTCCAGCAAAATTAATTTTTTCCTGGTAAGTACTGGTAACAAACTAAGAATATATTAAAATGATATAATGGTAAATTGATTTGATTGGTTGATTAGCCATTATCATTTCCCCTGGGAAAAATATATCTTGGACAAATGAGGGGAACATCAGATATATGATAACACATACTCATCACAAAATCAACAGTTTCACCTATTACCATTCAGTAATTTAATTGATAACTGTAATAAATCAACATAAAATGTTTACCTATTTAACTTTTTCCCGAGGGCATCGACTCCTACTCTGCTACTGGTTCCGTACATAGATCTGCATTGCAAACTGTTCATGATAAACTACTTTTTGCCTCTTTCGAGACAGAGGTCCTGAAAGAGGGACAGGAAGTCCCTCCTTTAAGGCCTCAAAGTTAGTGGAGAGAAGGTTATTTGAAGATATAAAAAAAAAAAAGTTGGACATATGAACAGTTTATTTAAGCAATCATGCAGAAAAAACAAGACATGAAAGGTTGATGACTCACGAGGAAATCCAACTTATTTTTCATTTATGTATGTGAGAGAAAATGCGCGTGCACACACACACACACACACACACACACACACACACACACATATACACATATATAGACATGCTCAAGGGCAGTGCTGAGACTGTACAGGTGACAGAATATTTTCCAAACTGTTTTGCTTCACAAATTTTCATTTAGACAGGAATATGCTAAAAGCCACCCCCATGTGTGCGCACAACCCTCAGGTGGTAAAGTTTCAGTTTTCCCACCTCCTGCTTTTGGCTTCCTCTGCCGACAAAGTCACAACTTCAAAGTCAAAACAGAGGAAAGTTGTGACACACACACACACACCAGAGCACGTGCATGCAGGCCACACTTATTTCAAGACCCAGTATTCCCCGTTTTTCCACATTTATTTCCCTGCCTCTTTCGCCCTTTTGTGATGTATAATTGAAGCTGTGTGTAATTTTACCAGCTGATTTCTAGCTGAATCCCTCTTGAAGCTGAACTTTCACTTTTCTTGTAGTTGTGGAATATTCTCTCTGAAGTGGCGAGTTGAGCTCTTTGAACATGCTGGTTAACACACTTTTCCTCCCGCCAGGCTAACCCCGTCTCCATTACGCATCATTCTAACTTTATCACAGAAGCAAAAGTTTACCCAGCATCACTTGAATTTGTCCTTTTTGGTCATAAAAGTGAACCTATTTATCCTTTCTTTCTACTGAAATAAATCACAACTTTTCACTTGTTTCACTATATAACATGAACACCAGTGTTCACAGCCTTGACACTCAAATTGAGCTCAGGTGCATCCTGTTTCCACTGATCAGATGGTTCTACAACCTGATTGGAGTCCACCTTTGGTAAATTCAGTTGATGGGACATGATTTTTGTTTAGAGATGCTCTTCCTCTATAATGGTTTGTAACAAGTGGTTATTTTAATTAATGTTGCCTTCCTGCAGTCTGACCTCTGTCATCAAACTATTCTCACTCAGAAAATTGCTGCTCACAGGATACTTTTTTTCTCAGACTATTCTCTGTAAACACTAGAGACGTTTATACAAGAAAATCCCAGAAGATCAGCAGATTCTGCCCGTAAGGCACTAAGAACCAAGCCGTTTTCAAAGTCACGCAAATCAACGTATCTCCATGTTGATGCTCCGTTTGAACCTGAGCACATCAACTTGACCATCTCTACAAGCCTAAATGTGTCGAGGTGCTGCTGTGGGATTGGCTGATTAGACGTTTGCTTTAACAAGCAGCAGACATGGCCAGCGAGTGTAGATGTTGATCGTATTAAACGTAACTGAAAGGAAGCGAGGCACCACCTCGTAGTGCTTTTCAGCTACTGTGCTTTACAAGTTAATTATCTTCTGAGCTGAATTCTCAAAGACGCAGACCACTACAGTATCAAGATAAATCAATAAAAACCAGCATGCACCTCTGTGTGACACTAAACCTTTAATGAGTAATAAAAGGAACTTGCTCTCTGCCCTGCTCACATCTGATGGAGTGCTTAACGCAGCAGAAGGCCGAGAAGCAGCAAGGACATCTGAGCAGCACTAGGAGGGGTCGGGTCAAGTACAAAAGAAGGTGGAACCTACACCAAAAATATTACCGTAGCTGCATTTGGCTTGATCCTGTTAAATCTTTCCAGAGTGAAATACCTGAACAACTGTTGAGTGGGCTCTTAGGAGATGTAGTGCAGTTTGGAAGAGCTTAAGGGTGTGATGTCTATTGTGACTTTTCAGTGCCAAAAAGAAAACGCACAATTCTTTCTTAACATTTTATTCATTGTCCAAATTCATATTCTTCCTTTTTTAAACATTCTCTTAAACAAAAATAGAACAACTATTTACACTTGTAAAAAATACATAAAAAGCGTACAAGCAAAATCAAGTTGTCTTTCTAAAAGACATAAGTTACAACAGCTATTAAGTGTGAGACAAAAGCAAACTTTAAGCCACAGACCGAGTTAATACCTCTTTGTACAGATTGTGCAGCTCACTCACCACATTTAAGCTTATTGTTGTGCATTTCTGCTGTAATGCCAAAAGACGTCGACATAAAACACATTCACATCTCTCTTATTGCATTCCACAGCAGGAGACGAGGTGGGGGCGGGGCTAAAACGATGAGGGGTATTTCCAGGTGAAGGAGGTGGCATGTGCCTTCCTCCAGTTTTATGCAATTAGGAGCACTGAGATGCTTTTTTATTGAAATCTAGCCATTTGTATCATTTTGGAAAACTATTGGCAGTAATACAAGCTGCTGCTGTGATTTAAAAAAAAAAAAATCAATGGTGAACAATAATACTGATTTGTGGTTAAGAATCTCAGGGATCTTGTGCAAAAAAAAAAAAGGTGAAAAAAGAGAGCAGTCAGTTTCTGACAGTCTGTTTCAAAGAAAAAGGAACCCGGGTGAGGGTCACAGTAGGTGCTCTTGAGCAGTGGAGGGAAATCCATTAGAGGAGCAGAGTGAGTAAAGTGAGGAGAGAGGGTTAAAAGTTTAAAGTCCTGCTGAGCTGACGGGGCTGAGAGACCCTACACCACACAAGGCGTCACAGCAGAGCTTGTTCAGTTCAATTCAAACAGAGAGGAATATTATAACAAAAAAACCCTCATTTCAATCATCGTGTCTGAGAGGGAAAGAACTCGCCTCGTGTCGTGAAACTGGCAGCGAGAGACTCACAAGGGGGCCACCTTTCTGCAGGCAGAAGCAATCAAAGCAAAACTGCAAACTAAGAAGGGCTTTTGTTGAGTTTGTCCTTATGTGCAGCATCCCAGACTGAATGGAAATGGGATTTAAAAAAAAAATGTTGATCCCAGCCTCACAAATATATAATTCCACAACACACACACTCACACACAGACAGCCATATCCCAAAACACAGCAGCAATTAAACTGAAAGAGCAGAAATGGCACTTCAAAAAAACAACAACAAAAAAAACAACAACAAAAAAAACAACAAAAAAAAACAGAGGGGAGAAAATAAAAATTCCTTAAAAGACTCCTGCCCTGCTGAAAAAAAAGAAAAAACAGGGCAATCACCACCTTGTGTTATTTCTCATAACAAAATATTCAAAAATAGCCTTTATACACGACTCTTCTGTCATCATAACATTAATTTATGGCAAAGAAACAACAAAAAATATATATGTATACTTTCGTATGTATATGCCGTGTGTGTGTGTGTGTATATGTATATTAGCATCAATCATTTCAAGTCTTTGTGTGGCAAAACAAAAGAAGCGTCACAGAGCGTGCGACAAACAGCAGAAGGAGAAGAGCATCTAATTCCAGTTACACCCCTGCCGAACTGTGGAGGAAAAAAATCAAAGCACAAATGGAAAAAAACCAAAACATTTTTCGTTTGCATGTACAAATTTGCTTCTTGTTTTCAATACAAATAGACAATTTTCAAGCACATCCTCTTTAAATAGTCTACAAAACACACTATGGACACAGAATGAAGGTGCGAGCTACGCCTTAAAATATTCGCCGACTTGTTTGCGACACTCGCGCTTTTAAATAGGAAGAAAACAAAAGAACAAAAAAAAACAAAGAGATGAGAGACGAGAGGTACACTGTGAGCACATAATCCAAATTTATGCTGCATCTGCATATTCCTGCTGCATTATTAACACATTTACAAGGTCGGCCGAACCTGGAGTGTTTGCACTAACACTCAGCTTGTAATTCAATAGACAACTAGTCTAATAAACACTGTAAACAAAATGTGTAAGCACTGGTGTAAACACTGTCTTTATGCACACCAGCGTGATTTTGGTGTGTGTGCATATATATATATATATATATATATATGTATATATATATATGTATATGCATGCAAATCGTGTGACCACACAGTGCTAATTTATCATTTTATTATAGCTGCTGCAATTAAATAACAACACATTTTTATTATTCTACGGTAAGCAGCAAGTCATTTGTTCTTCAGCTCATTAGAATCAAGTTATGATACAGTTTTTATAGAACATCCAGGAGGCAGCATGCCGCTAAAGTACCTCGCGACAGACTAAACAAGCAGTAAGAGAAGCGGCTGGCGGTGGGGAGTGCAACACGCAGCCACGGGGAACTGCCTGAGATCTGCAGTTTGTCTTTTTTCCACCTGTAAAGCTCAGCAAACTACAATAAGCGCTAAACATGAACAGACGTGCCTTCCGTTGTTCCGCGGGTTTGATTTCTCATTTGTCACCACTTAAGGAGGGAGCGTGGGAAAGAAAAAGGCAACGGGCTCCTGAGGGGCTTTTCTGACCTCCGATGCAGTCGAAGTTTAAGTACTGCAACTGTTCTGTGTATTTTTATTCGGGTTTTTTGTGCATTTGCTTTGTTCATGTGGAATCTGGTGTCACATGCGTAAATTAATATCATCAGTGCCAAAGCTTGTCTCTTTGTTTCACATTCATCTCCATTGGAGCGGACGACAATCTTGCAAACGTCAAAATAAAATGAGAAGAGCCACAAAAAAAAGAGAAAACACCCCCGTGAGTTCATGTTTGTCCACGACGCTGCTGACTACTTTCCGTCCCTTTTTGTCCTCACCATCCTCGCATAAAAGCTCAGAGATGCAACTTAAAGAAGAAAAATTAACACTTTTAAAAAAAAAATAATCTAAACCACTGTACAAGATTTTAATTTAAAGAAAAAAATCAACAACAACACGAAAAGTGAGCTTGAAGCGCAAAATGGAGGTACACGGTCCGTCTCTGAGGAGGCTGACTTTGTCGCACGACGCGTCTTTATTGTCACTCTTTCCTTCTTTTATTTTGTTGGGATTTTTTAAGTCCATCTACGGCGGCGTGATCCCATCACAGCGCCTTTCTGCTTTGTACAGAGTTTTTAAAAAGTATCCAAAGTCGCTGTTTTCTTCTTTTGATTTCTGAAACGAGTTTAAAAAGAGGTGCTTGTGTGAGTCCCGGGAGTTGGACAGGGGTCACCTGAGTGACTGGCCAGGTTCACGAGTGGTCTGCGGTGACGTCACAAGGGGCCTTGGGAGGGGCTCGGACGATGTGCTCTGACAGTTGACGGCAACCAGCTGACTGGCTTAGTCCAAAGCCGGATCAACACGACTTGGTCCGTCGGTTTGTGCCGTTACACCGCTGAGACTTGCTCATCTGGAAAAGAGAAGATAAATATATATACCTCATGTTCACATCGTAGCCTAAAATTTCTCTATCACATGATGTCTTTGCAATTCTTTTCTACAGAAAAGAATCAATTCTCATTAGTTTCCTACCATCCTCACTGTCAGCCAGATCCTGTGGTGGGTGGCAGATGCTTGGCGGTCTGGAGTGGCCCGGCGTGGACCCGGCTGTCCGTGCGTCTTGGTGTTGAAGGTGAAGGTTACCCGCCAGCCTGCGTGCCTCAGCCAGACTGCCGGCAGCTCCGGGGCTCTGCAGGAGTTTGCTCCTCTGCAACGCCACGCTGTAGTCCGGAGGTTTGAGGTGAGGAGGCCTGGGGACGTGCCCTCCTGGCCCACCTATTACTCCGTCTGCGAGGCCGAGGTCCCCCAGGGCCAGGCCCTGGTAGCCTGGAGGGGTGGGAGGGGGAGCTCGGTAACGCTCATCCTTGGCAGGGGAGGTGACACAATACACTGGATGCAGGTGGAGATCAAAAAGAAAAAGGGTGGGGATGGACCGAAGAAAAGAGGGGGGGATGAGGGATGAGGAGTGAGAGGAGGAGGCGAAAAGGTTGCCGGGGAGAGGGGGGGAGGGTGTGCAGAGGGTAAAAACAAAAGAAAAAAAAATAATGGGAAAATTAAATCAATGCGATGTCACCAACACAACAGGCAGCTACACATGCACCACAGTGTGTCAAAAATGAAAAGAAAAACACAACAGATGAGATGGATGGCTGCAGAATACAGACAGAACTGGAACTGCAACTGAGAACTGACTTCAGCACTGATTAGTTTGTCGGTTATTCCCAGATCAATCGATTAATCGCTTGGTTCTTATAACAGTGGAAATGTCCATCGTGATGATCTGATATTTATTGTGAGCTAAGAAAAGAAATAGCAAATTCTCACATTTGAGGTGATGCAGGCGAGAGTGGCCGACTAGAACGATTAATCGATTGTCACAGTTGCTGTCAATTAAAATCCACACCAACGACTCAAAATCTGTCCTAAAAATTGCTTAAAAAAAGACGTTTTGCTATCCTTATGATAGTAAACGGCTATCGTGTTAGCACAGCAGGAGATCCAAAAAGAGGAATTGACTCTGGAGAGGATAGAAAGCTAACAGTGATAAGAATGAGCTCGGACTCATTCTTATCAAAGTGCAGCAAATTCAAGCTGTTTACTGGAGCTTAAATCAAAATATGGTTTGGCACCAAGACAGATTTGGGGGGAAAAAATCAAAGTCTATAACCTCACAAGCAAATCTAGGATGGCAGAGCGTATTTTCTTCTTTTTCTCCTGACCACTGCTACTCTGTGCTGTGCTTACAGGGAATCAAACTCGCAAGCTGTTCCCTCACCTATCAGGCCCTTCTCTGTGCTTGATGTCACCGTTTTGTAGGCAGGGTCTGTGCTTTGCCCTCCTTCCTCTTTGGCTGGTGAGGAGGGGTGCTCCGAGGTGTTTCGCCGCTTTATCGTCCCGTAATTCCCCTCGTAGGTGTCCGAGAGCGAGCCGGACGACGCCCAGCTCTGCCGGCACTGATTGGACAGGTCTGAACTCGAGTCTCTGGAGTGCTGCCTGGCACCACCGTCGCTCGCCCACACGGGCCCGGCAGCCTCGGCCTCCGCTATCGGCCGGGTCATCTGCGTGTGCTTGAAGTGGGACAGAGCAAGCGGGTGGCCGTGGATGCCGTGGTCCCAGGGCCGGCAGGAGGAGGTGGGGAGGCTCTGGAAGGAGTCGTGGGAGTTGGAGGAGCAGGCCGTCCAGCTGCCGCGCCCGCTGTCGGCCACCGAGTCCAGTGAGGTGTGGTCGTGGGTCAGCTCCTCTGTCGAGATGGAAGAAGTGAAGGTGGAGGCTCGCGTCGGGTATCCCCGAGCTGACGAGGAACCGCTGTAGATGAACGAGAGTAATACACAGATGAAAATCAGCACAAATACCAGCTCTGATTGATGTTTCGTGCCCCTGTGAATAACAGTACCTATCCACCTCCTATTACCAGTTCAAATACTCTTATTTTACATAATAAAATACATTTATATAAATGTGTAACTTGGCATACTTGTCATTTCAAACCGCATTTGCAGAACGCCTGCGTGGCAATCACGACTACAGTGTAGAAAAACCGGCCTGTGTAAAAATAGTCAATAAAATATAGTCTGTTGCGCAGGACTGTTGAGTGGTGGTAAAGGTGGAGGTAAGTCATACTGAAATGAAGCGACAAGAAAGCAAGAGGGAAGAAGGGAGGGGCGACAGGGGAGGACAAAGGAGGTTCATCAACCATAAAACACTGCTGAAGGGCACCTCGGTCAGAGGATCACCAGCACGAAAGACAAATGGACAAAGGATGAAGTTCAAGGTTACACAGATCACAAACCGCACTCTTTGTTTTTATAATGATGTCGGTACCTGTAAAATCAGCTTTGATTCTGCACACGTAAAAATCACAAAGAATATGACAACGTTTCCCTGCAGCCTGGCTCAAAGCGAAACATAAACTTTTCCTCTTCACCTACTTTGTTTGTTTTCATTCACTGACACCGTTTTACTGGACAAAACATGCCACTCAATGAAACAGAGCCATATTTCATAAAACAGGTGCGTGTTATACGACGAGGCTGCCGAGGTAATATATTACCAGAGCGGGGACACGGGTTATTGAGTCTCCTCTTTATGAGACACAATGGCCTGATCATGGAGGAATAATAAACAAACAGCAGATAATAAAAAAAAAAAAGCCGTGTTGTTAACTCGGCCAGATTAAAAAGCCGCCCGCGTAGAAACCGATACGCTGTTAATAGAGAAGAGGAGGAGAGAGGAGGTCAGTAAATGTGGGATGCTAATAAAAACCCGCTGTGTTTTAGAGCTTCCTGTTTAATGAGGGAAGGACGTTATTGGAATCCAGCTTGCTGAAAAGGTGGCAGCAGACAGCGTGTGTCTGTGCGTGTGTGTCGAACGGCGAGGTTTCTGACACGTGCCTTATAAAAATATTTGCTTGCATTTTGGTCGCCTGGTGCAAAATGTTCCTGTTCAAAAAGCTGGCTCCAAAAGCGAGTCAGCTTGGGCGTAGACTCCCATGTTAACTCTTTCCTCATAAAGATGACATTTAGCGACCCCCCCCTGTACCTTTAATGGTGAGTTTTGACGCCTCTGCATAGCTCAATCAATATGGTTTGACAACCATTTCTGGGTTTTCCAAGAGTAGCTGAAGAGGCAGAGACCACTCTCACTAACGTCTGATTCAAGCCCGGTCATTTTGTTCATTTAATAAGTCCTGAAATGTGACAGAAACCTCTCAGTTCAGAACTTAAGAGCTTCAGGTGTTGCTCCTTGTAGGCTTTCAAGGGGTAAAGAGTACAAGTTCTCATCACTGAACAGGAATAAACATACTCACAGCCTCATCTCTATAGCTACTGTTCTCACTAATGTCGAGCGCATGCTTTTTAAATTATATTTAACCCATTTAAATGTTATTAAGGCCATAAGTTTTATCTATTGCATATTGGCTGTTTGAGTACCAGGTGGTGTGTGCAAGACTCCTCAGCTTCACATCAGCTAATTGGAGTCACTGAACTGGACCTCTTAACCATGTTCGCGGTGTTGCTGCTTTTTAAGGTAATTATCTGGCAAATGAGATGGCGTGCTGAGTGGTTATTTGTACTAACAGCTTTGGTGAGTTACTTTGTGTCTGTGCAAAACACCCAAACAATCTACAGATGCATCCAGCTAATGAAGCTGGCCAGAATTAGGTCTTGTGCCCAGATATTACAACCGAGACAGCAATAGCCATAACTCGAGGCTTCAAAATGTGAACAACGTGCAAGTCACACAGGCGTCGAGACCCGTCTGTAATTCCAGGCAACACACAGTTTGATAGGAATAAATATGTTTTCAACACTGTTTGGTGAGTGGTTATAAATACCTGCAAACTACTTGCGTTGAGTTGTGGTTTGGGAATCACCTCACGCAAGTTTCACTACTGCTCAGCAAGTAGTTGGCGGGTGTTTGCAGACAAGTTGCCATCTTGTCTAGCAACCTGCTAGCAACCAAAGCAGTGACAAGGAAGTTTTTTGGTGCACCGTATAGCTCCTTGCAACCAATTTGACCTATCCATTACCAGCAGCCTCCAGCAACTACTTGGATAATATACATGTTTCCCTAGCAACCAGAGATTGCCAGGGGGGTTGCTCACGGGTCTCTAGGCCTGTGTTACTTAGGCCTTATCAAACATCCAGTCAGTATACGATAGGAATCATAATCAGTCCTTGTATTATGCAAAGTGCAAAACAACAAAACTATCTTGTCAGTCTATTCTATCAAAATAAAAGCACTTCTTAAATGTAATCTAAAGAATTAATCAGACAGATTAGACAAACTAAACTGAAGTCAAATTACCTTGTGCTGGGCTGGCTGTAATCAGCATTTACGTGGGAATGCATTCCTGCTGCGCTCTCAGGAACCGCAGTAGCTATTGCAGGAGACGTTGTAGTAGCAATAGTGGCAGTAGTAGTCATACAGGTCCTGTTGCTGCTATTACATCGGTCATCAGGCCCAGGAGCAGGCACAGAGTCGACCGAACAGATACTGGAGCGGGAGGAGATCTCGCTGTGACTCGAGTCCGACAGGTTGTCAGCTTTACCGGGCGGTAGGAGGGCATAACCTGGACAGAGGAGCGTTTCAGATATTTACATTTTGGAGGTTAAGCTGAATTTTTATTAAAACTGAACAGAGACTTTTAAACAAAAGCTGAGTGCAGTGGTACAAATGCAGATCATTTTACTGGGTTGCAATGACGATTACTGCAGCCAAAGTATGGCAGTGTTAATGTGCACTGTACACAAATGATGCTCTCTTTAGTGAGTGACTGCATCCTGAGGAAGACAAAGAGTAAAATAAAACTATAAAGAGACTACTTTAAATTTCGGTGACGCCGAAATCACAAACACTATCAGAAAGCATGAGGCTGTTGTTTGTGTTATTTGTAGACTGAGACTATGAATTGTGTAGAAATGACTGTGAAACACACACTTGTGGGAGGGGGTGGGTTCATAGTTTAAACTTTATATCACAAAAAGCAAATAAACTGACTGTCGGGAAACTAAATGAACATTACAATTAAAATGCTGCACGCCACAGAAGAAATCCATATACCAAAAACAGAGCCTACAACTTGTCAACCAAAAACGAAGAATAAATTTAATCATTTTAAAATTCAAATTCGGGAACGAAGAATGTTTCACAGCGACAAACATGACTGTCGGCTGCTCGGTGACATCCAAACACAATAATTCATGGCTTTAACCCATGAATAAAAAATGTCGGGAGAGTTGCGAGAACACACTGAAATGCTTTTTCCATCTGCTGTTACAGCCTCAGATGTACTCTTTCCTATCTGTGTCGCATCGTCTTCTTCAAGTATTCACAGCGAAAACTCTCAGGCGTCACATCTCTGTGACTCACGGTGGATCTGAAGCTCTCAAGCAACACTTGTACTTTAAAAAGAAAATGCTTTTTTTTTAATATGATGGACTCTTAATAAATGCAAATCATCAACAACAGCAAAAGTCTCTCTCAAATACCACAGTGTCCCTTCTCTTTACTGTTTTTGCTATAACTGTCTCAACGTGATGTCTGTTAGAGGGTCTTTCTCCTGGAGTCTCTGTCCCTGCACAGCCAGAGGAAGGGGTTAGGGCTGACTGATCTCCTGGCTCTCTGCTCTGTCTGCCCTCGTGTCTCATCCTGAGGTGAGGAGGACATACACTCTGCTGTTTCCTCCCTACTGTTCAGGTGTGGGCTGACTGGTGCTGGCCTCTCCCTGGACTGACTCCTTTTCCTCAGTATCCTGAACGGTGACATTAGCCTCCTCCTTATGGGGGACTCTGGGAGTGTGTGTCTCATTAAAGGAGACTGGGAAAATGGAGTTGGAAAACTGTATGGAGAGTCACTTTGGACCGCAGGATGATCTCCATCAATCCTTTTCCTTTTTGGGGCTGGACTTCCTCCTCTTACCCTCAGTGACGTTAGCCCTGCATCTGCCTGTGCACCCTGGCTGCTCTGCTGCCTGGATCTCCCTTTCCTTTGCTCTGATGAGTGGAACAAGCCTCTCTGAACTGCCTCTGTCTCTTCCTGCATCTTCTCCTCTTTTTCTCTCTCCCTCCAACTCTCTGGGCTACTCTGCCTGGTCATCAATAGGATCCTCTTTTGGAGGAGGGTCCCACCTATGCCGTAGCTGCGCAGACTGACGGTGGCCTTTGAGCTAGCTTCGCTGGTCAGCGACGATGAAGATCCCGACAAGTTCATCTGGCTGGAGTTCTGGGACTTTGCCACACCTCCCACTATTTAAAAAAAAAAAAAGGCAACAATAGAAGAGATGAAACCCAGAAAACACAAATTAAAACTTTATTATTCATGCATGTTAAGTCTAATCAAACCACACTAATATCTTAAATCAGTAAGATTATCTGAAGTGGATAAAAAGCAAACAGGGTAAAAAAAAAAAGGAAGCAAGAAACAGTTTTGGTTGTAAACCTTTGCGCGGGGAGCCCTGAGGTGACACCGTGGGGCTCGAGTGAAGAGAGGAGATGGTGGAAACTGTGTCGTCACATGTTCTCTTTGTGCTCCACTCCTCTGACGAGTTCACTGGTGGTTTCTTAACCACCTGAGGTGAGTTGGAATCTGAAGAAGAGAGAAAATAAAAGGTCACGAAAGTCGCCAAACCAGGGATTTGGTTACACTTCATATAATACAGAACACAGAAATGTGACATTTCTTTCTGTCTTTGCTTTAAATAAATAAGACGACAACCCGACTGTTTTCTCAGAAACAAGTTTGAAATCATTTTGAATTTTGTGCACGACTGCAACTTTACAATAACCATAAAACTAGTCACTTATTAATCTTTGAAACACAAAAGTCTATTGAAAAGTAAAGTTCCTACATGATGATAAAAAGTTACATTACATGGCCTAATGAGAAATAAAACAGGCCTGTACTCACTAAGTGAGGCTATGTCCTTGGCAGTGCTCTTCTTTCGTAGAGGGTTCAGTGGGACCTGGACCTGTAGGACTTGTGACACCCTGTTTTGTGTTTTTCCGGAGGGCAGAGTTGACCGCAGCGAGACTGGAGACATATCCGACTTAGTGGATCGCCTCTCATTCAAATTCTTAGACACTAAAATCACAAGAAGGTGACAAAAAATAATGTCATAAACCGGCAAAACTGCATCCAACATGAAGCCAGTGTAATAAAGCAATAATGATGTTTAGATCGACATCTGATGTGGGCTTTTTATTTGAACCTTTAGTTACCTATACCAAGAAAAGTACCAAAATCGATGATACTAACCAATAATCCTGCTACTTTTGACAACATTACCAAAATCCACTAGATGGCAGTGCAGGACATCTATTTTTATTTATTTATTTTTTATATTATTGAACAGGACAGTGGTGGAGAGTAAACAGTAAAGTAGGGAGAAAGCGAGAGGCAGGGAGATACAGGAAACGATCCAGGGCGAAATCAAACCCGAGCCCCTGCTGCCTTTCAGCGTGTAGGTTGCCGGCTTGACCAATGAGCTGCACGTAGTGCATAAAAGGCTGAAAGTGCCATTCGCTTGAATAAACTCAAATCCCATCGAACAAGTCTGTTTTAAACTTCACTGAGCCTCACATATCTAACAGTGTAATAAAACATGTATTAATCTTCTCCACACTAGGCACATCTCCCTGTATGGCTTTTCGTTGTTGAGCCAGCTATGTGGGTCCACAGTGGATAGCTGTGGGTAAACTGTGGGTGTGTGTGTACAGAGCAAAGCCACAGTTATCTAGTGCAGGGATGCGAGGTTGACCCACAGGCGGGGCCAGCGAGAGTTTCCTGTGGGTAAGACAGCTATTGGTTGCCCACAGAGTTCCCTTTTGGGACCCCAAAGCACAAAACTGCTGTGGGCCCCGCGTGGGTACACTCACTTGGGCCTCCATGGGAAAAGTGTACGTTTGCCCTGCCCACGCAGCCCCTGTGAATCTGCATGGGCATGCTTGCTGGGATAATAGCACGCTAAATACTTTTTCTAATTAAATCAAAAAACCCAAATAGCGAATCCCTCTTAGTTTCTGATTTACTTACAAGTGTTGTAAGACGGCTCGCACTGCAGGGACATGATCTGGTGTTTCTCCTCATCCGTCTCCACTGTGAGGTTAGAGAGGTACTGCTTCACCTTTCTGGCCATCTGAGCGTCTTCGTACAGCTTCTTAGCATTGAGGAGCGAGCTTCGGCGTACTCTCTTCTTGTGCGCTCCGCCTTGCACGTCTAGCATATTGGAATTGGTGCTGCCCTGACTCAAAGACCTAAAAGATGATAGCAGAGAGGCAGGAAGAGGAAGGAAGAAAAGGTAGAGTAATAATAAAGACAGTGAGAGGAAGAAGAGATGGAAGAAGTGTGTTAAATTGAACAGAAGTAACAGAAAAGGTGGAGGAGGATGGAGCCGCAAAGAACAGAAAGAAGGAAAGGAAGATAAATGTGTAAGAGAAGAAAAAGGGCATAGAGGAAAAAAAATGCAACACAGTCAATTTAATCACCAATAAAACACGAAGGTCTTCCGTCTTATCAAATACAGCTTTTACTACAAAATCTGTACATCTGCCTCCGTTTTGGAGCATAGCATTTTAAAAAAAAGGACCATGCAACTGGGAGGGAGGCAGCACTCCCTGGTGTGCCATGCTATCACAGTACAGAACAGCAGAACATTTTGTCAGATGGAGGCAAAAAGGGTTAAGAAACAAACAACGCACAATATTCGATACTGGGAATATTATGCCATGATGCAGATATGAACAAACGCCAAACCTGAGTCAAATAGTATCACTAAAATACACACTGGTGCGTTTTACGTTGCCTTTTTTTGCAGCGAGGTGGAGTTTGTTCTACAGGATTGTGAGCTGAGGTAGGTGATAAACGGATCCACCCTTAAGTGCTATTTTGTTGCGTTTCCAACCGTACTACAAGAGCAACATCAGCAGACGGAGTTTGTAGTTGCTATGGAAGCGTAGCAGTTTTTTCCAGTTCATTTCAGCCGTTGTGCATTGTTATGGAAATGTTACTGAACAAACTTCACCTGCTGATGAAGACAATCAGATATAAATGAATACTGCAGGACAGGAACTTAATGGAACAATGAGGTCTAATTACTCTCCTGCTGTTTCCAGGCAAGAAGCTTTGCATTATAACTATCTACTTCTATTCCACTTAAACTTGAATCTGCAGTTGAATAGCAGCAATTCATCATTTAGCCAATTTTCACTGGTAGCTGCGAATGTGTTAAGAAACGCTCTGCACCATTTCAAGCTACTATATGACTCAACATACACTCTCGTCAGTAGGGTAGACAATTAATGGGTCAATAAGGGACTTTAGTGTGGTTCGTGTGATGCAAACAGAAGGGTTAATCATGAACAAGCACAGGCAGACACATGAACGCTCATATAAAGCATGGCGAGACATGCAGAGTTTATGATGACAGGGATGCAGGGAGGATTCAAACTTTTGCCGGGCCAGACCGAAACAGGATGAATCTGGTACGCAGGACAAACTTACCCTAAACTCTTCCACCTCTTCTTCCTGCAAGCAAGAGGCGTGAAGATTGAAGCGTGACTCAAAGACAAGTTCAGGGGTCAGGGGAGAGGAGGAGACAAGACTATGTAGAGGTCATGCCGCAAAAAACAAACAAACAAACAGGAAATGACCGGAGATGGGAGGACACCAAACAGTGGACATCTCCCCATGTCAACCTGAAGAGTGTTTGTTATGACTTCGTATATGATGCATTTGGCACATTGTGTTGTGTTTTTTTTTTTAAGTATGTGACTTGTGTATAGAACTGAAGTTTGCTCTTTATTTTGGGTTTGCAGTATGAAGGGAGTGTCTGCAGGGGGCAGTCATGCACCGTAGCAGTGACAGACTGTGATTAAACACACACACACACAAACCGAGTGATAATAACTACACAATGCGGCTGGCATCAATTCTACCTTCATTTCCATTCAGTCCATTCATTGTGTTCTTACATTCCAGCAGAGGAATGCAATCCAAACACAGAGAGCCATGAACTGAACAGGAAGTGAACGGGAATTGATTGAACCAGACCTTCAGTGCGAGCCTGATCCTGTTGGGTGAAGGATCAAGGTTGGCTGGTGGAAGTATGGTGGTGCGGTTCCCTTTTTGCCAACATTGTAGCCTACGGTGGGAAAGTCTTTTTACACGCTTCTGCTTCAGTTTTGAAGAAATATGAGGGAAGTTGTGGATTCACAATAACAAGCAGTTTAGCTTGTTATTGTGCACTAGGATGCTTTTTTGCAAATACAAAATTCAATCATATGCTCCCCCGATGAGGACGTTGTCTAAGTAAGAAATTCTACAATATAATGTATAATGCCATATTCAAATACATATAAATCTGCACAAACAGCCTTGTCATTTCATCACTTGTCATTTTGCTCCTAAAACCGGTTTAAATGGTTAATCGTGCTGCAGTGTCAAACCAACCGACCTTTGCCTAAACATGAGGGCAGGGTCCATGTTGGCTGAGGTCATCCGCACCACATGTCTGATCTCCTTCGCGATCATCCTCAGCTTCTCAAAGTTCACAAGGCCATCAACACTTGAGTCATTGCCTGAGACGACAAACAGAAGTAGAAAGTGAGAAGTCGCCCGTCAGCAGTGTGGTGGAAGGAAATGATTGACGTTATGGACATTTGTAGCAACTGATATGCAACACTTTTTCCATATCACATTTTAAAAGTAAAACCTGAAATTCCCTCTATATATATTTTTTGCTATCATTAGCCACACTGCTTAATTTGAGGACACAATGAGGGCAACTTTTCATTTTACACAAACACTTTTAAGAAGGAGCCTTTGAGTAGAAGTCGGGCCAGCTTTTAGGTGAAAAAAAAAAACCGAAAGAAGAGGAAGCCTATAGCAGAAGTAAACCTCGTCAGTGAGTGTGACCTGACCTTTGGCACAACACAGAGGAAGCTGGGAGATTAAATTAAACTTCAAGAAACGGAAACAGTCTTGTAGCATATTTAAGAAACACAAGAGTGAGGATGCAAGTAGATCATCTGAGAAGGCACACAAAGTCTTCTACCTTCATGTAAGAAGGTGAGGTCCTTCTTGACCACTGGGAACAGCGGGATGATGGGCGGCTGCATGCTCTGGCTGCTCAGCACGTTTCGGTACTTGGCCATGTTCCTGGATGGGTCGAAGAGATCTTGCAGGTCCCCAAAGAGCTTCTCGTACTTACTGGGCAATTTTTCCCAGGAACTCCGCAGTCGAGCCACCGGTGCCAGGTTCAGTCCGCTGCGCGAGAGAGGAAAGAGGTGCAAAGAGGGCGGGGGGAAGAGAGGGATCGAGGCAGAGATAAATAGGTTACGGCAGACAGAAGAGGGTGGGGGAGAGGTAAAAACGAGGAATAGATGAAACAAGGGTAGAGAAGAAAAGGAAAGGAGGTTAGGTTTAATGTGAATGTTTCATGCTGTACAGTTCCTACTCTTTGAGCTAACTAACTTCAGTGAGTGGGGTCATCTTTTCCCACAGCTGAAAACCCCATGAGGTGATGTCAGCTCTGAACAGACAGCTAATAACAATGAATGACACAGCATTTCTTTTCTTCTCTCCTCTTACATTGATTTGTTCATGCAGCGGGCACAGTTTTCTTTGTCATACTAGATCATGTGACTCAAACACTACACTACTGGACAGATGGCTTGGCTTTCTCCATATTTCACAATCCTGCATGTCTAACACCTTCCCCTTTTTTGATATTTGCACAGGGCAGCAGCCGCCACCACCGCGCCCCTGTCAGCAGGCAGGTTGTGCATCCATATGTGTGCAGACCCCCTGCTGTGAGCAGGAATGTAAAGGGGCGAGAAGGTCAGGCACTTGGGCTTTAAAGCGCCTTTTACAGCGGCAAACAGAGTGTCTCCATACGGCTGAGCTCTTTTAACACGAGTCCAGATCAGGGAGTGGACACGGGTGCTGCTCGTCACACTGAGCAGGCAGCGTACTGCTGTATAAGAAGGGTGCTAACATTTATTCTTAGCACAGGAACACAGAGCAAAAAAACGTATTTAGTTCAAGTCATCAAATTTATGCGGCATCTACATCAGTACTGAGCTCAGTGCAACTTCTTCCTGCACTTATATTTAAATTTATGCCACATTAACAATGCAGGCAGTTCCTCTTATTATTTATCACGTTGTTTACTGTTTCACACTGCAGTGTGCTTGTTTGAAAGTTTCAAAGCTAAAAAAGGACTTGGACTATAAAACCAACATGGAGTGAGAATTTGGAGTGGTCAGGTGTTATTTCACCTGGTGGTTCGGACACAGTGTGACAGTGAAGACACCGTGATGCCCACTTTTTTATCCTTTCTTATCTTAGTAAAGGAAGCTATTTTCCGCTACTGCCTTAATTGCAAGGAGTTGCCACATCATGTAGTTCTGCATGTGTGATTTGGCAGATTTTTAAAAATAAATGCTTGATGTAACTCCCCAAAATGACTTGTCTTCTCTTGGGATTGAACAGGGGACGAGTAAAACCAGATTAAAATGAGCAGGAGCATTTTGGGAAATCTTGAAACAATGAATTGGTCTTAGAGTTGAAAATGCTTAAGCATCAAATGGTGTCATCTGCATGAAAAGGAAACTCAGAAATTCGAAAAAAATACGGAGAAATCCAAAATGTTCCAGGAAACAAACGCTGCAGAATGTTAAACGGGCACATTTTTCAGCCATATGACACCAGATCCTCCGGGGCTGGGAGGAAATTAAATCTACAATAGTAAATGCTCTGGGGTGGCCACTGCGATTTTCTGATCATGGGGAAACAGACAGTCCTGTGCATCTTTAAGAGGGTAAACACATTATGTGGGACTGCATTTTCTTTGAATAAATGTCATTATTTTCATGGACCTTAGGCTTGTGTTTTAACCTGAAAGTTCTTATTAGATCTTAGTTAAAAACATTAAGGATAAATCCCACACAAACAAGCTTCTGTGCAGAAGCTAAGATGCTTAAACATGAAAATACTGGCGGATTTTAATTTACGTGCATCCTTAAACTAAAATACACTGACGCTATGTTTAATACTCCATAAAAGCTCAGCTACAGCCAAACCACAAAGGCCACAGGGACTCAATCATTGTAGCAGACAATAAGCATAACTACTGCTGTGAGACTTGTTTTAAATGCTGTGCAGTTTCTGTGCGCTCTGGGAGAATCAGGGCTGATTACAGGAAGGAACAGAAGGGGAAGAGGGGAGGGGGTTGGACTGGTTCTCCTGACGATGTGGTGAATGGAGACCCACCATCAAAGCTCATCTGCCAGCAGAGATGGAGTAAATGCAGAATGAAGGACACAAACAGTCGAGGGGAGGTGCTAGACTGAGCCAACCTGATAATAGCGAACATGGAGTTGAAGTTCTTGCACTCTCTGCAGTGAAGGGCGATCTTGATGAAGTGTTTGATGGTTTTCATCCTTTTCAGAGTGTTGGGCTCCTTCAAGATCTCTGTGGCCACCCAGAAGGTCTCCTGGTTTATCACCTCCTCAAATTGTTTCAGATTGCCACTTCCCACAGAGGAGTCTAGTTTAAACAAGTCATCCACGTACCTGAAACACGTGACAGAAGGGTTCAAAACTGGGTTAAAAGGCAGGATATTATCGTTTCAACAAATGGTATGTCAAAAAACTGTTACTGTAACTAATATTCAATCATAAAAAATATGGATATCCTCTAGTAATATGCTTCAACCACCTATCCGGCACTTTCTGGGTTCATAATTCCATCACTTTTAACAAGATTTCCACACCAATGGCTGAAAGCCTCAGGCCACGAGAGAGAGCTTCCACCACGTTTCTAGACGAATGGCTTCTTGACAGCCACCCCTCCACTAAGACCATTTCTAATGAGGCAATATTCCATCCAGCAGTTGTTTTTTTGAACTGCTGCTAAATTAAAATCTACATACTCTGTGGACTCGATGTTCCTGAAGAGCTCAAAGTCTCTCATGGAGAGCTGGGCTGCAACCTCCATGGTGCTCAGCTGCAGAAGTGAGATTTGACTTTCTCTGAGGAGATCCTGGGCGTCCTCGTCTGAACACAACGTCTCCGTCTCCATGTTGTTCTTCAGGTAATACCTAAAGAAGAGGGAGCAGGTGGAAGATGGATAAGTCTAAGAATAACTTTGTTATTTTATTAAAATATTTCTTAATGTTCCCGTAACGAATTCACCAGATTTCAAAAGCTGCGTTACACGTGAGAAACAAAAAAGAAAAGAGGAGTTACGTTTCAGCCTCTGAATCTAAAAACCTGGAGAGAAATTAACTGACGGTAATTATATTTAGTGCTAGAAATGCATGATGCAAAACACTTTATTGGTGACAGCTTACTTAGCATAGTATGCACTAGACTGCAGTTCCCTCAGCTTTAATATAGGCAGACAAGTGGGTGGATAAGATCCATTTTTCCAGGCTGATAAAACTTTCTGGACCTGATAAATTAAATGTTCCTTTCAGTCTTATTTCATTTTTAAATGGGCAAATTTTCTCTCTGAGAGCAGAAATTAGTTTCAGGAAAAGGCAAAAAAAATGCTCTGATGCTGATGCTGCTGACAGATTATGTACATATTTTACATCTAAAGGTAAAGAAGGGGAGAGAAAGAGTGAAAGCAGGGCTCTTGGCAAAGAGAGGTTAAAAAAAATGACAGGTGCCTGAGTAAGAGCAAACAGGAGCCATTTCTCCTTAAGATTAGTCTCTAAATGTTTTCTGGGAGACTCTTTCACGCTAATGGAGCTGTAATGTGGTCATCTAGGAATGCTGAACCACAAATCAGAGCATTATAGGCCAAGAGAGGGCAACCCTCGGGGGTAAAGTGTTGGCATGGATGTACCTCTAAACCACGCTCAATTACTCTGTCAGACAAGCTCAGACAGGCTGTGAGATCAAGCTGAATTTATATTTAGGATAAAACATGAGACCTCTTTCACATTTAGAAGACAGAGAAAAACTCCCTCAACATATTTAGATTCAAGACATTTTAGGAATCTAATCATTTATGAGAATCTGCACACGCTGAAAACGCAGAGGAGGTGATAAGATAAAGCACTTGTGTAATGCCTCTGAAACAAGGAGGCATTAGAGGAGCAAAGACGACATCAAGCGAGAGAGGAGTCGGAACGAGCGCAGATGAAAGAAGAGAGAGGAAGAGGAACACGAAGGGAGAGGAGTAAAAGGAAGTCCAGATGAAAGGAGACGAGAAGGGACAAGAGGAGCGAAGGAGAGGACGCGGGACTAAATGATGTCAGAGGAGAGAAAGGGACAAAAAGATGGGAGGAAAGGAGTGAGGGCAAGGAGATGAGCAGGGTACTTAAGGGGAAGAGAGGAGAGGAGTCTAAATTAATGATGGACAAAGTGCTGCTTAATAGAACTGGGAGAGGGAACGTCACTGGAACCAAGCCATCGTAAACAGCTACGGGCAGTGTTTGGGTGTGCGATCTGTGCTTAAGCGCTCAAGATCCCCTCGACGCATCTATATGTATATTTTGGCAGCATGATTAAGGCTTTGTGTTGGCTTAGCCTGGACCCCCCCGCCTTTTCCCTTGGACCTGCTGTCAATCAGCAGCTGCAGAGAGGAAGAGACGGAGGAGGTGAGATATGGTGACAGAGGACCCGGGTGGAGATACTGCTCCAGATAGAAAGTACTGCAATGTGGACTGCCGATTGCCCTCTTACATATGTATACAGGTTGAAAAAAATACAGCCAAGCATTACAGGAATAGCAAGTACAGGGAAAAGATTTCCTCAAGAAACAGGAAAGCATAAGAGATTATATACACACACACATATATTCAATTTCAGCTGTTTAACCAGCATAAAAAAGGTCTATACCTGCACCGATACATGCCTATACCTTGCTATGTGTCTGTATGTGCGTGCGAGTGTGCGTATGAATAATTCCAGCCGCGGCATGCTGTCTGCAGAGGCCTCCGCCCCTGACAGAGGATGAAAAATTCATGCTAGGCTAGCTGGGAGGAGACCAATGAGAGACCACAGGAGACGAGTAGAGAAGAGGGACAAAACTGTGGAGAAAGTCGCTTCAGGGTAGACGTAACGGCTGCAGTCCAATAATTCTTCACGTCTTAATTTCATCTTAAAAGGGAAAATGACTAGCACAGAACTGTGATACAAAACAACAACAAATTGGGGGGGGGAAAAACCTACACAGACACAAAAATATACTCGGTAAAAGAAAGAAGACGCAGCATCAACAAAATGATGTTGAAGCTTCTTCAAATAAGTGGAAAAGTTGCCATTTTCTCCAGAAAAAGGAAAAGCCTCGACTCTTTGGGTGTGTTGCATATCACTACTGTTGAAACTGTTGTTCAAGTCATCCACGCCAGGTCGTGTTAAGTGAATTAACTACATCACAAAAATACTACCCCGTATCTCCAAGAGCAGGACTGAGAAGTACTGCTTTAGTAGAACATTCAAGCTTTTCTCAGTGCTGATTTGGAAAACACGTGACACTCGATGGATTAAATCGTTGTACTTAGCAAGCCTAGAAATTATTTGAGAGGATAATAATTGGTGCAGCTGTAAAAAACAGTGAGAAATGTGTGAACATTCACAAACTGGAAACCAGAAATAATCAGAAAAAAGAAAAGGGAGGAAAATCCCTCAGTTTCAGTATTCTGGGTTTTGAGTCCAATAACTACAGGCTGGATAATTCAAGATTTAAGTGGATATTCTTTTTGTTTTTGACAACAACAAACTTCCTGGACCTGCAAGTGTTGTTTCCGGCTTTATTCTGGGTTGTGTTTGTGTACTTCATGTTGCAGAAAGAGAAAAACACTCAGCTGCTGAAGTTACGTACAAGAAAATACCACTGATAACCATTATGTAAGATGGGATGGATCAAACGGGTCATAAAACACAAATGCAGACAGAGTATTAGATTTTTCCACAACAATCAACACCAGTGTAACAGTTGTGATTCTTACCTTCCATTAAGCTGAATTCGATCAGCCAGTTTAGAGAGCTGATCAGGCAGACGGCGCTGTTTTATGACTCCCTCTGGGCTAATTGATACCTCGCACAGGGAGTAGGTCTCGGGTGCCGCGACGAGTCCAAACTCATTGACAGTGTGCGCGACGACATCCTTGGCAGTAGTGTCCTTACTGATGATTATGTAGCAGCTCTGCTGGTCGGCCTTGAACACTCGAATTACCTGGTCTGGGATGTCTAAGAGTGGAAGAGAAAGGAAACAGACGAATTGTGTGATGTTTTGGAAAAAGTCGGCTTGACCAGTAAAGACAGGAAATTACTTTGATTATTAACAAGTTTAAGCTGGAAAGACTCTGCAAGAAACTTCCAGAAGAGACCAACTCTTCTGCCTAAACACCTTGAGTGTAAAATCTGAATTCAATTGTATGTATCGCCCCAAATCACAACAACATTCGCCTCAAGGAGCATGAACATTACAATACAATGTTCTTCCATGAACAAGCACTTGACAACAGTGGGAAGGAAAAACTCCCTTTTAACAGGAAGAAGCCTCCAGCAGAACAAAACAGACAGGGACAGCCATCTGCTGCAGCCTGTTGGTGGTGAGGGGAGGAAGACCGGATGAAAAACCCATTGTGGTGAAATCTAAAAGGGATAAGGGTTGATGTGACTGTGCTTTTAATGTTACAGTATGTCACAGGGCTCTCTGACGGCGCACAAAGGCAGATACTTTAGCACATAACACATTTATTCTGACTCTGTTCATCAAAAACAAATAACATAAGAGTCACATGCTGTCTTTAAAACATGTAGACTACAGTCTATTTGAAACACAGCCTCAAATAACACTTAAAAAGTGAACAACAGACGGGAATAAAAAGAAGAGGACGAAAAACATGCATGCAAGGGTAGCAGAAATGCAAGCAGAAGACTTTCACTTCTTGGCAGATATATTGGGCTCAGCAGCCCTGCATTGACCTTGGATATGCACATATTCATCTTGAATCATCTCTGAATTTATCTCTGTGATGTGTCCTGCTAGTAAGTTTGTTCTTAGCATCATATTGTCATATTTTCTGGGTTAAGCGTCTTCACCTTAGCACTCTATTTCCCACAGCTTGACAGAACTATAGAACTATAAAATATTAGATCACTGTTGTTGTAAAAGCATAAGACTGAAAATCCAGTAATTTATTATTTAAACCTAAATGGTTTATAGAAACATCTTACGTGAAGTAAAAGATGAAGCCACTTCCGCGTCTGTTATTTGTTGTTAAATAGTCCATTATAAAGGCTTTGAATGTTGGTGATTGCAACAGATTCCCGAGGCTGCACGCAGCTGCACGCGACTTACATGGCGTGCTGTGTGTGTTAAATAATGGAAATGTTCCCCCTGAGTGAAATCCTGCATTAAAGATCCCTGTGTTTGAGTAAGGAAGAGGGTACGGCCCATTAGCCACAGGCGGGTAAAGAGCTTTAAAAGAATGAATTATGAACGCTGCACAGTGACAACTGGGAAGAGAGTCCGACAACCAGATGAAGCTATCACACAGCTGCAACATGAACCTCAGCGTGTGCGGGTCTTTTCGTTTTACCTTGCTGGAAAGAGACGGGGATCGTAAGCGATGACTTTCTGCACATTACCATAAATCCACACACACACAGACAGACAGACAGACACACACACACACCGGCTTCTTTTTGTTTATCAAGCAGGTACAGGGCAAAACACAAAGCCTGCCCTTATTTGCATGGATATCTGATCGGTCTGTGGCTGCGAGTGCGTGTGAATGGCGAAAGCTGTTATCTGTACACAAGTCAGTGTGCGTACTTTGGATTCAGAGCTCCAAATTCAACATAAAAAGTCGGTTCTCTGTATGCATCTGATGCAATGCTGTGGTCGCAGTCACGGTGGGTTTACGCTGAGGGATTCAGTTCCCGCTTTTTAAGTTTAATTTATGCGCAGCATTTTGATAAGCATAAGTCATTTTTCTTTTTTGTTTGTTTTGTCTTTTGTCGCCACTTTTGTTTCTAAAAGCGACCAATTCTTTTCTATTTCCTGTCATTTCTACTTGCTGATTCGGCTGAACTGTACCTGCCACCGAGCGTTACTTGTGGACATCGAGTGCTTATTTATAGTCTATTCATGAATCATTGCTTAATTTGAAAACGGGTTCCAGATGTTTCCCTGCACTGTTTCACAGATTTTTAGCCAGCTTTTGTTGTTGTTGTTATTTTCCATTGAACCGTATCGACATATTAATGTTTTGATGTTAGCACCCCTTCTTGACCTCTTTACTGACTGTGTGTTCATTAAGTGCAAACACATACATAAACACTTTTATACTCATTCAGATGATTGCTGACTTTTATGCTGAAGATGGAGCTATGTACGCTGACGCTCTGCTGGCAAAGACCGCATTAGAGAGTTTTAAAGTGCAGCCTTTCCTCCTCCCTCTGTGGTGCTGCAGCAGAAGAGAGCTTCTCTGTTTATGTGCAGCAGGGTGTTGAGAGAAGGCTGACTGGAGGCTAAATGCTTTGTGTCTCATTAGCTGTAATTTGTGATTAGAGTGTGGAAAGCCTTCAGATAAATTGCTGGCTATCATATCCAGGGGGCCTAATCGTGTTTAATCCTCTTGATGAGCTATGACCTGGACTGCCACACAGGAGGACAATAGTGCCCACCCGGCCGGACATCCAATCAATTACCATCTTTAATAAAGTATTGTTCATTTACATAAACAGCAAGAAGCCAAAGAGGCTTTCAACACAAGAAGGAAAGGCGTGGGATTTTGCAAACACAGCACTAACAAAGGCTGCACACTTCCAGCAAGTCTGCTCCTCCTCCTCCTCCTCTTCAGCCTCCTTTCTACTGTTTGCCAAAGCTTTTCCAAGTCCCTCCATCATACAGTCGGAAGTCATAAATCACAAGATAGCAGAAGAAAATTTGCCAAGCTTGCTCAGGTTCCTGAGAGGAGAGCGGACTAGCTAAGGTCAAACACAACTGTTTTATGCCCAAATATCCTCCCAATCATACACCTCTTTTATTTTTTGCTGTTCAACAATTTGACTATTTGGTTTTGGATTTAAACCAAGAGCTCTGTCAACTGGGGCCAGCATTTCTCATTAAGGCTGAATATCAGTATCTGTGTTTACAAACAGAAAAATCAATCTTACGAACATGTGTCCTTCACCCCAAAGGTAACTGCTTAAAACAGACTGTGTGTGTGTGTGTGTGTGTGTGTGTGTGTGTGTGTGTGTGTGTGTGTGTGTGGTATAGCAGCAACTTGAGTTACAAGAACATCA
>NW_024582427.1:216949-304704 GCF_018398535.1 Haplochromis burtoni | reverse complement strand
GTGTGTGTGTGTGTGTGTGTGTGTGTGTGTGTGTGTCTGTGTGGGCTATCCAACAGTGGCAATGAAATATCCTTATACTTACAGTAGAGTCCCAAAGCTTGGCAAGCAGAGAGGAAAAAGAGAAAACACAAGTAATTACAAGCACAAGAGAGTGTGGGAGGAGCACAAAGAGACACAGCAGTTGGAAACATTATGACAGATGAAGAAGAAAAAAAGAAAAACGAAAAGGAGGGAAGACCAGCTGAGTTTCTAGTGTATCCTGAATCTGCTTATGGGAAACCAGAGAGGCAGAGTATGACTCAACATGTCGACACCAGAACATCTGTTTAAAATCACAGCAAGAGACGCGCGAGAGGAGAGAGAGACAGTAAAGGACTGAAGAAGCGGAGGGAAAAAAAGAAAAAGAGAGAGCGACAGTGGCAAAAAGACACAGAAGCGAGTGAGCATCTGTGGGTTTAGCTTCACGCAGAGTTGTACATCAGACACGCAGACACAATGCCACTTTGCGAAATGAGACAAGACATAAGCAGCAGCCTCCAGAGAAAACACTCGTACTCTACTTCTAAAGCAATTCCGGCTCTGCCTCTCTAACCGATTCAGCCTGTGATGGCTGAAGCAGGAATGTATGGGCAACATAAAGTGTGGTAAAAGTTACACAAATACCTGGTAAAAGCAGGGCTCTAGTTCATCTCCATTATGATTATTGCCTGCTTTTGTTCCCTAACTAAGCATTGATTATTAAGCCTCTCAGATAAAACTGGGCAGTGACTTACAGGGCAAAGTGGCACAAAATGAATTTATAATAGCTTTTCTATTACAAAGAAACATTTCTAGTAATGAAATTCTATAAGTGCAACTTAAATGGTGCTATAAAATAAGCCAAGAAAAGTCTAAAACCATCAAAATGAAAACCAATCTGAAAGTTAATGAGACAAAACACATGAGAAAAAAATACAAATTTTCCTAAACATTGGCAGCCAGCACTTTCCATTAGACCTCCTGCCCAGTATGGACTTGGGGAAAGAAATATTAGTGCATAGGCAGGGCATTGTTGGGGGTATTACAAGCTCTGCAGAGCATCTGGAAAAGGAGGTTTTTATTTCTGCAAGCTGTTCTTCATTCTACGATTAGAGCTAATGGGAGGCCGCAGGACCGAAGGAAATTTGATCTAATGGCGGATGATTAATGTGGCACAGTTGTGTGTTTGTACTCTAGTATAACACAACCACATGTGATGTATAGGTCTGCAAACTACAGCGCGTGTGCACGTGCGTCTGTCCGAGTGTGTGCGGCTCACTGACAAATGGCTAGTGGAATAAATCAAGACCGTATTCTGTCTCGGCCACTTTCCGCTTTCCCCTTCGATCTTTCACTGAATGTACACATAAATAACACACAAATCCACGGGGAATGCTGCGTGTTAGTTTAAATAATTATGGGCTCAGGAACTCGTCTGAGTCAAGCCGAGGTCAGGTCTTGTCAAACAGCCACATTTCTGCATGTACATTTCTGTGCAACTCAGGATGTGTGCGTTTGCTTTAAAACTCCTTTGTCAGCACAAGAAAGTGTTTTGAGGAGTTTGCCTGTTTCTCAAGGTGAACAAATAAGAGGAAAGGCTTAAAATGAACCCACCCCCAAAGTGCACTCGACAACACTACAGTCGGCAGATGGATGCTTAATGCGTTCAAGGGTGACAGGCTGTTTGCTCAGTACTCAGCAAGTCCTTCAACTCCACAAGCAGCTTATACTGTTCAAAAAGGCCAGGGTCACAGGTCAAGCCTCCTCATACGAGCAGCCGTGAACTCCGGCCGAGACAACTGAAATTCTAAGTGGCGTCTCAGGCTGCAAATATATGACGATATTTTTCTTTTATGAGTTAAAGTTTTGTAGCAAGACGTTAACTTTTCTGTTTCACTTTAAGTGAACGGCCAGACATGTTTTTCCTCGAGATATACGCACATCATCAAATAAATTTAGTAGGACGGCACGCCCTCCCACAGCTTTAAATCAGAGACAATACAGAAAGCTCGTTATGAAAGATGGCTCTTTTTTGTTTCTCTCCACATTATCGCCATCGCTACTTTCATTTAAGCTTTTATTGAGAAAGCTGAGAAAAGCAGAACTTTTACAACACAACAGAACTTTGATGTAAACTGTAAATCAAAACAAAAAGTGAGTGAAACTGACTTGTCAGTAATAATTCAACGCTGGAAAGTAAAAGAAAAAGTTAGCCCCAGTGCCAAATTACGCACTCATTTGAGTATGTGGTGTCTTCATTACTGTATCATAGTGAGTTGCATAAAGCATTTAGAGGAACCGCTCACAGCTGGAGACTATTACAGCTAAATGTGAATGGTGGGAAAACGGTTTCATAAACACCCAGAAAATCCCAGGAAAAACATTTTGCTAAGGATTTTTTTTTTCAGATGAACAAGCAAACTTGTCTGTTAACTGTGATGGCCATTTACCGTGTTTTTCTTACCTGCAGGGATGGAGAAGTCCAGGACGCTGCTTGCTGGCTGTAGCAGGTCTGGGCTACTTGATGATAGGTTGCCAGGAATGGGCATGATGGCCACGCTGTGACGGCACTGCTTTGTACCCACAATGCTGTCATCTTGAGACTGAACTAAGCCGCCATCACTGGAGACAAAATTCAGGAGCGGTGCAGAGTGGGAGAAAAAGGTAGTGAAGGGAGGAGGAAATTAAGCAAAGGGGAGGAAAAGAGAGAAACATAAAATTAGACTTATTCCATTAAAGACAAAACTATAATTAAAATATAATTAGAATAAAAGTAAAAGTTTTATGATGCTCAGCAGGCATAAAAAAAATGTTATGAGTTGTAAGCATAGGTACTAGTGCATTCCCCATCATCTTCAGGATATATTTAAAAAAAAAATAATAATAAAAAAATCACAACTCATAACACGGTGGAATAAAACAGAGATTTAATCAAAATGTTTACTCTTGCAAAATGAAAACACAAAACATCAATATCATTATATGTGTCTTTTAATATGCAGCAGTCACAACGCTGACATTCGTCCACGAGGAGATTTTATGAATGGCGAGAACTGATAAGGAGCATTCACGGAGAGCGAGAGACGCACAGCAAATGGTAAAACACGCACACGCACAGAGAGAACAATGACAGATAGCTGGCACAGATAGGAACATTTCAGAGGAGCACATTTGAAAGTCGTGGGGATTTTTTAGTCAGTTATATAATTACCGTTACTTTGCATGTGTGTAGGTCGCTCTGCTTTTGCAGACAAGTGTTAGGATTTGGCTTCTTTAATCCTTCCTGTGTGTGTTGAGTTGGACAGATTGCAACCCTGCACTGAGTCTGAGAGACTTTACACTTTGCTCCTCAGCTACACTCTGGGATATGCGAGCTTTAACCTTTATATTAACAACCTCATTCTGGCCTCTCTTGATTGGGAAGCATGTGATGGAGATGGTAACTCTTCAGACACTAAAACAGAGGTCGGGTGTTCGGATTTAGCCTCCAAAAACCTACCTGAAATGAAAAATGTGTCATCTGAAGCTTTGAAGAAAACCTTTGTAGCTGTGGAAGCTTCGATTGAAAGCAGCAAATTTTAAAATGCCGCATGCTAAAAATAAGAAACAAAGCAGGGATTGAACATCCTGCAGATGACAAATGGATCTTTCTGACTTTGAGAAACTGTAGTGTCTGACAGCGAGAGTTCACCCCAGTCTGCCTGCATACTAATCGCAGCTTCCCTCTAGGTGTGAGTGTCTGTACAGCATGTACGGAACACGGTGCAGTAATGCAGGGCTTCCACTAACACAGCTGCACGCTGCTGTAGCAAAGCCTCTGTAATCTTTGGATCACCCAGCTGACAGGCACTGCACCGACACGACGGAACAAAAGAGTTGAGACGGGGAGATGGAAAGACGGGCACAGGTGGACGAAGAACAAGCAAGAAAAGGACAAAAAGATTTAGGAGGCGGACAACAGTGACATTGAGACAGGCAGTGATAGGATTGGGTTTAAAAGACTAGACTAAGACTTTGGTGGCTCTTTAGTTTAGTTATGACAAGCATGGGTTGCTGTTGATCACAATTACAAGCACCAATGTACAGAAATTGAAATTATTTTTGGCCGGAGATGATGATTACAAAGTTTTCAAGAAGTTAATTAGTTTATAGCACAAATACTCATCTGCTGTATTTAGATGGCAGCTGTTCTGACTGTTAAATGGACCAAAACAGTTTGTAGCCATTACCGTTTCTGTTTGTAATAACCCTAAATAAAATACATTTGGCTGTACAACATAGTGTAACTGAGTTCAATATGTTAAAGCCCTGAACATAAATGTAGCTGCAGAGTTTGTTTGATTAGGAAAATGAAGCGAAGGCTGGCATTCATGCATTTAAGGAATTAAACCTACAAATGTAGTCCTCTAGTCATGTTGCTGAAGGTCAGCAGTGCCGGTGAAAATGCGGCTGCCTGCTGTGCGCAGGTCTACAGATGGATACTGAATAAAATGGCTGGAGGATGGGGAGTTACGCAAGAGGTCTTACCCAAACAGGCCCCTGAAGCAGCGGAGGCAAACGGGAGAGAGACAACATTGAAAAGTGTGAAAAAGTGAAAAACAAACAAACAAAACAAAACAGATTTCTGCTGAAGTGATTCAGCAATGTCAGTGTAGCAGTGAGACAATGCCTGTGTATGACAAGGCTGCTTTCTTCGCACAAACACACGGCCCAAACAAACATGTAGGCTGACGGGACGCACAACCACTGACAGGTTCGCTGAAATAAATAAGCAGAAAAATGTCAACAGCAACTTTCATAACGCCAGCACAGATTTAGCCACAACATGAGACGTTAGCAAGCAGCAGCAGGACACACATGAGGATCGCTCATATCACTCATCAACCCAGTTTGAGATCAGGCTAAATAATAGGATCACCCCTCTATCTGATATAATGCAGTTTAACAGCAACATAAACTACACATAGTTTGACATGAAAGAAGGGTGAAGAAAACTAATTTGGAGACTCAGATGAGCACAACATGTATTAGCACAATGTATGCTAATGTATGAGCACAATATGTATTACTGTAAAGCACTTTGGTGTAGCGCTGGTTTTAAATGTGCTATACAAATAAAGTTGTATTGTATTGTAACATCGCTGCTACCAGCATGTCGTGAACTGCTCAGCAGTGGTAGAGCTGTTTTGCGGGCCTCCTCACATCCTCAGTCTTTAAATGATGTAAATACTAAACAAATGACACACTAGCACCACTTTTCACATAATCTGAAAGTGCAGTCCCAAAAATCAACGGTCAGTCAACCAAACCGCACACCTAAATATCCATCCAATCCGAAAAATCAGGAAGTATGAGCTTAGATTAGATTAGATGAAGCTCCAGTTTACTAGTTGTTAACAGTCTGGCAACAAAAGCTAACTATCTAACTAGTCCAAAGGATTCTTCCTATTGTTTAATCTGCTGTAAAGGCAAATCAGTATCTGTGAGAATAATAATGTCCTGGACAATTTACAGTAAAGCCATAACTGCAATAAAAAGTGGAGGTCATGGCAGAAACAATCGTTAAAAAACACACTCGTTATTGTGGTCATATCATAAGTTAGCAAATGTAACTGTAACAAAAAGAAAGGGGGGATGCAAATAGCAAAGACTTGAAAGACAAACTGAGTAGAGGCTAGAGGCTAAAACCTCAGTGTATTGCTTTTCAATCTAAGCAATGTAAATCATCTGGGGTGAATAATATGGGATGTGTATTAAGGCAAATGCACAAGGCTGGACATCTTCATTTGGCAGAGAGACAACGTGTTTACTGCCTGCGTCCCCTTGTCATATAAAAATCTACTCTGCAGTGGAGTACAATGACGTCCAAGATCAGAAGAAGCAGCCGCCGTGACGATCACTTCGTAAATAACCCAGTTTGGCTGGAGCACCGTTGAGTCTTAAAACACAAGGTTTTCTGACTTAACTGTGAATTGTAAGAGTGTGCGCATAATTTTAACTGCACTTTATAAAGTGCACTGTCCTCGGAACAGCCCGTACCTTTCTTATATAGGCATACATACGCGCGCAAACAGACACACAAAATGTAGACAACTTCACATGATGGCCTCCCCTCAAATTTTCATCCCACAACAGGCACTGATGAATCATGATTGACCCAAATCACCAGTCTCATCTCCATTCTCATCTCCACTCCCTTTAATCATCCATCTATTCCTTTGAACCAAAGGCTCTTTGAATGGTGCCAACTTGCAGAGAGAAAAAAAAGAAAAAGAGGAAGCAATGAAAGTCCTTTTTTGCTTTGATAGCACAAAGTCGGTTCAATAGCCGTGTGATAGTGTGTTGCGTCATGAGACGGAGCGCGTTTACTTTTCGTGCGAACTCTGTGGCTTTGTGGACATCACTGCGAAGATGGAAACTGATAGAGCGGCGACAGCGAGACAGAAAAGTTGAGTGAGCCGGCTCTGTAATTAACAGAGAACAGGGTTCCTGTCTACACAGTCACAGTACGGATTTAAATGAGGCCTGGAGAGGCATGAAATGATCAAATGAAATCAAGCCTGTTACGGGAGGAGTACTGAATGTGAGCCTCGATTGCCGCAGATGCTTGCCAGTACAATGGCTGGTTATGGATTGGCAATGCTTATGAGATGATAATGTTTTTTTGCGTTCTTGTGATTTGCCTAGAAAAGATCTGCATCACGCCGGCTGAAAATACGTGAAAGATTAGGCGGATTAGACTGAGGCTGAACCGCCAGGCTTCTCAAGCTTGTGAAACTTCCAGAAATGGAAATTCCTCGTAAATACCCAACAGTACCTGGAAGTTTTCTGTGCTGGTCCTGTGAAAGGCTGTGCACTTCCACAGCAGTGCTCACTGATGAAAATCTGACATTTCATGCAGCTAAGGTATCTTTTCAGGAAGAGGTCCCTGTAGTTTGTGTTGAATTGGTTGGACTCTGAAACACCACTTATCTATAAATGTGTGCAGGCATTTTAGTCGTCATCAATTTCCTACTGTCACGAGCTGAAAGAAGAGGGTAAAATGTGCTACGCTGATGCTTTCTGATGGGCACCGAGGAACTTTAGTCAGTAAGTCACAATTGCACACCTGCTGAAGAAAATTATGTACAAATAAAACCACCAATGGAAAGGAAGTGGACTGATGCAATCACACCCTGTCTGAAGCTGTCAAGGAAAACCACTTGAGCTCACTAATGTGCTAACACCCTCCCATAAACCATTCGATTCATGGCATGCTATTTTTGTTACTACAAAATTACTACTACTAAATTACTACACTTTTTTGCCAACATCAAAAAATCCTCTCCCCATTTTCGCTATCCCAGCCTTACAGTATTTTCTTCTATACTTAATTTTACTTTAAGCTTATACAGGCAGCAGTTCTTCTCCGTTTTTCTTTTTTTACACATGTGTACGCCTACCTGAAAGGTTTAGGTGGCAGTATACTGAAGCGCGTCTTCTCCAGCATCTTCCTGATCTTGTTTCGTCCTCCAGACACAGTGTTGGCCTTCATTTTTCGGGTGGCCTTGTGGTCAGTGGGGAACTCCATGTCTCCGGGAAGGTCGGCGATGGAGAAACGATTGCCTTTTTTCTCCTGGATCTTGGGAATGTGAAGGCCGCCGTTCTTCTTCTCATGCGCGATCCTGCTAAGGAGCTCTTTGAAGACTGAATGGGAGGAGGAACAGAGAGAAATGTAGCTTTGTTTTATTTTATATTTTTACACCTTCGTGGGTTTTCTACCATCTTTTACAGCTTGTGATAGGATGTCAAAAACTGGCGTGCAACCAAATGTACTCACCAAAGATGTTGGTTTTAACTGTGAGGGAGAGGTGTGTGTTATTTCGTAGGATGTCTGCAGCTTTGGAGAGGGAGATGTTCTCAAAGTTCTGACCATTGATCTCCATGATCTGAAGCAAGATAGATTCAAAAATGAAAAACATGGCAGCAAAGAATCAAAACTGCCTGAAGCACAGCAGGGGTGACCACTAGTCTCATAAGCACAAATCAAATTACTGTGACAAAAACATAATGTAGATCTTCGACTCAAATCTGAAACACAGCTGGTATTATTTTTATTTCTCTTAACTCGGCGTATCTCTTAATAAGGTGGCTCTGGTCCTCTATGACTCAGAACGGGAAGAAACGGTTGAGAGTTCATTTCTTGCCACCTTTAGAGGAGAAGAATCTGCTTCAAGTGAATATTGTACAGTTTGTTTTTAAAAAGCAGTAAGTCAATCAAAAAATGTGAAAGCAGTTCACCTGCATCAAGTATAAGAGTCCTTACAGTGAGGTTGTGAAAAAAAATACCACAAACTATTTCAGTCTCATTCACAGCGTCCCTGACAGCAACAGTAAAGGGTCCCAGATTAAAATAGCTCAGGGCTAACTGTTTTCTCACTGTGACACGTTCAGCACAAGGATATCTGAACTGTAACTGTGTCAACAACAAGCACAAAGGCTAGCGACACAAATACAGACAAGATGAGTCATTATGAAGTTCTTCTGATGTGCAGCTACAGGAAGCCAGACCTTCACTTTAACCACCGTTATAACAGAACTGTCTTCTTCAAATACCTTCATTAGTTATACCGCGAACCTAAATTCCAGCTGGTAATGATATCTGTGTGAATGACAGTTGATGGCTTTAATACTCAGACCATCTTAATCTAATCTAGTAATTATTGCCATCTAAGCTTCAACTCCCTGCTGAGTTGATGAATAAATCTACATTTGGCCCTCAAAACCACTCAACTTCCGTTTTAATGAGTGACTCTTTGTCCAGGTTTGAGGTAACGAGAGCTGCAGGGCAGATATATGTAAGGACTTGGCTTTATTGTTTCAAGTTCCTTTTTCCGTTCCCTAAATACTGACCAGACTCCAAGCTCCTGCTTGTTATGCTGAGAAATAAATCTTTACTCCAGTTTGACTGACTATGAGGATAGCACTACTGTTTTTACTTCCCTCTTTCATTCCCTGAATGCTGATCAGCCTTTAAGAAGAAATGCATGATTCTGTCAACACTGAGATGATTTTTCAAAGTCATGATTTGCATTTTTTTTGCCCTTCCTAACATCCACTCTAAATGGCATCTTAACAATTTAGAGAAGTCACTAAACATGATCAGACTTTCTAATTAACAGGCTGCAGTGTGCTGACGAAAGGCTCATTACGCACCAGCAATGGGAAGAATCTGTGTGACAGACCACTGTACAGTAACCACACTGTCGCATTAGATCCTCTAAATAAGACTGCTGACCTTGTAACCGCTGGACGAACCAAATCATGAGACTATGCTGAAGTGATATACTGCGGTAAAAGATCAGTACTCCTGCTGGGAAGAGCTAAAACCTGAAAGATTCTAATAAATATATATTTATTATGATTTTTAAGTTGATCGGGGTGGATCACATCACACAGAACATTTAATTATGTTACTGCATGCTATACAGTCCACAATCATCTGGGAACTAGTTGACTGAAGCGCCGTGATGGTCCTCGTTATAACTGTTTAATTGGGGACTAATTAACATCTAGGGATGCATTTAAATGGAATAAAGTACTTGCCAGGATTGCAAAGTAAAAGTAATTACACCTATATATATATATACTGTGCATTTCATGCAGTGGTGTATGTATATTAGGACTTCACCACACTATTCCTTACTGTCCTCTTACCTGATCCCCCCTTTTGAGTCCTGCTTCTGCAGCTTTGCTTCCTTCTTCCACCGACTCGACAAAGATGCCAAATCCTCTCTCGCTGCCGCCCTGCACGCTGAAGTGGAGCGGTGATTCCCTAGATGCCTTCTGCAGAGTGATCTGTCTCCACTTAGCCTTGGCTGCACATGCTATGTTCAGCAGTCTCAAATGGCCCTTCATTTTCTGACGATGAGGTAAAAATGAGAAAATTATGAACTGAAACAGAACTGCATTTACATGTGCGCTCGCATCCTTAGGTTTGCAAGTTGTTTTGGACAACAATAATAATTTTAAAAATGCATTAACTGTTTGACCTTATCTAGCATTCTGCTCCAGGGAATCTAGACCATAAAGAGTTATCATAATACACCAATAAAACTAGAGGTGTGAGGCTTAGTTATGACCATGATGATTTTAATATTTGAAATATATTTTACATTTTCAGCAATAAAAGCTGAGGAAAAAGTGCATAAATAATTTAATGAGTTCACAGAGACAGACTTGTTACTTTCAAGAACTTGTTGTTCTGAATTAGCATTTAAATAATTTTTGATGTCTTTGTTATTGCATGCGATGAAGGATTTCTGCTAGAGGGCAGGGAGGTGTTGAGTGTTTATTTAAAGGCTAATCCGAGAACTTTGATAGGGCAAATCAACGAGCACATCAAAACAAGACATTGTGCCAAAATGTGGCCAATTACACAAGCGTGCAGCTGAGGTAAATAAAAGCTAACATCACTATTACTATTGGAGAAAACGCTGATGGCTGTTTAACACGATTTCTGAGCTTAAAAGCACTGAATTGGAGAATAAGTCAACAGTCTTTATTTGATCTTACTGTCGCTTCTAGATGTTTCTCGAAGTCCTCCAGGAAGCGCGTCATAGCCGGGTCACCCTCGAAGTCGTTGAAGTGGTTGTTGACCCACAGCAGCACTATTCTTGTTACCTGTGAAACAGCGAGACAAAGCACACAAAGGTAGGTCTTGTGAATGTGTTTTTACATTTCACATTCTCCAAAGTCCTTCAGCTGAGCTTCGACAGGAAATGTGATTGATAATTATGCTGCTTGCTAAAGTCAGAGATCATCTTGAATTGAACTCTACCAGGAGTTAGACTTTCAAGGACACTTTGGGAGGCGAAATGCTTGGAAATGTGAGTCTATTAATTACAACCTACAGCTTCAGATTAAAAATATGACTGTTACCATAACAAAATGCAAACTCGGTTAATTCTTCAGTCCAATTATAGAGGTATCTATCTTTAGCTTCTGAGGAAAGAAAGAAAAACCATAGTAATTAGTAACGCATAAGAAACAGAGGCTGTATAATAACGAGCATATGGCTGTAGAGAAAAGCTGTTAACTACTAGTTGACGGCTTAATTTCTGCCACAATAATTAGAAGGGAAAAAAGGCAGAAGGAAATAATAACATCTGTAAATTTACACGGGTGGGAACATTGTTCTAACCTTTGCAAAAGGTCAGAGTAGAACACAATGCATCAATAAAGAGGATCGATGTACACACTCTGCTTTTCACTCTCCTTTGTGCCAGTGTTTGTGTGTGTGCGTGTCTCCAAGGCAACTTATGCTCATGCTCTCTTTTCTCGTCTTCCATATTCTGTCTCTCTCTCGCTCTGTGTTCGTTCTCTACAAGATTAGTTCCTCTTTAAGGGGGCTGAAGATTATAAGCCTGAATGACAACCGCATAAAGACTATCGACTGTACAAGGCTAATCTTAGGTTAACGTAGCTGTGGACGACGGGAGTGTCAGGCACGCACGAATCGCTACAGTGCTCAAAGACGGCTGAGCTTGCTGAACTCGTATTGATCGGCGTGGCCGAGGCACAACACGTGGATTTCCATCAACATGCATGGATGCAAAACATCAAGAGGGACCGCCATTTAGAGTACCACCGTATAATGAATGATTAATGTAGACCGTTTTAACTGTATAAGCATTTTCACCTTTGCAGCGTCTACACATGCTAATGCTTTGCCATTTCCAGACTTTGTGGCTTTTTACATTTTTCACACCTACTGATACTGTGTGAAAGCATTCACACATCTCTCCATACACCATGCAAAAGTATGAGAAAGCTCCTTACCTACATCTTAACCATCCCAATTACAACTGCCCAACGCAACCCCAACGGACACAGGTTACCATCCTTTCAAGTGATGGCACTCAAATAGAAATCTGAAGGTGCGCGAGAAAGTGACCACCGGCCACAAGATAGTCATACATGTATGCGCACATACACACACTCACCGTGTCACGAAGGCTGTCCATCTGGAACCACTCCAGCAGCTTCTTGCCAACCTCCATGGGACTTGAAAGGAATGTCCTGTAGGTCAGGAGGAAGTCTTCGATGTAGGTGGGGTCGACCACCGACGGTTCCTCCACCAGGTGCATGATCAGACGCTCGGGTGTTCCCTGGGGTGAAAAATACACACACACACACACACACACACACACACAAATATATATACATAAGGATGAGCTGAGAAAAACATAAATACACATGTAAGACAGTTAAAGTCCAAGGTTACGACGGATCTGAGAGGCAAGAACACCAAGCTGTGTCAATATCAATCAGAATAGTGACAAGGACATAAGCTATAAAGGTGCAGGTATTGAACAGAGCTGTCAGTGTCCCATGAATAAAAAAAGACACACACACACAGAACAAGTATTTTACAAGTGCAAATGCTTTTTTTTGCAGAATTACTGATAATTTAGATTTGTATAAGAATAAAATACCTCAAATATCCGAGGCTACATTCCTGATTTCTGTGTCTAGGGGAATTTTTTTTTCCTAAGCAGCAGACTTAAAGTATCGGTGACGTATAAACGTCACTGTTCTTGTTTCTGTGAGTTTGTTATTGTTAATGCCACCATAGCAGAGGTTTCTCGGGGGGGATGTTTCATTTGACAGGGAACAGAAACTAGAAAAGAATCCACTTTTGTCAGACACAAAAAGAACAAAGCCAAAAACAGAAGCAGAAATGCTAACACTTGTGAATCGACTCTTATCCGCTGGACGTGTTTCAGAGCCAGCAGCTTTTCCTTGGAGCAGCAGCCAAGAGAATCGTTCATGCCCATTATCGGATCAATACCTTGGGCTGCCTCTGGAGATTCAGGGAAAGGATCAAAAGGGTTTAGGAAGGCATTACAATGTAGCGTAAAAAAAAAAAAAGCTCTGGCAAACACTAATAGTGCTAACTCTGTCTCTTAACAATCACTGAACAACATCGAGCAGCTACACTCGTATTTTTGTAAGATGATGCATGTGAGGGGGATGGTCGATTTGTAATGATGATGTACTTAAATCAATCACGGGGCATTTGAGTATTTCTTTTAGCAGATGATAACGTGTGAAACCTTGACTTTCTGGTTTCAGAAGCAAGTCATGTTACAAGCTCAGGGTGAGATTAAACGTGCTTATTAGCTTCTGGCATGATTATAAGCTTAACCTTGACCTTGGGTGTTAATCCTTCAGCGTGTCTCTGCCTGTCTCATCTTTATTAGAGTATGTTATTGCAAAAGGTTAATTGTATTTTGGCACCGAGTCAGTTAAAGAAAAACAAAGAGTGCTACTCTGTCTTGATCCTACGTTTGAACCTCAAACATCTTTTGCGGTTGAGGTTGGGTTCACACAAAAAGCAAAGCAGGCTCTTGTTCTGGGACCCCTCTGCTGCTCTTTAACGTTTTAAATTACTAACCTTGATGACAATGTGTCCTTTCCTGGTCCCGCTGCGGTCCAGCTCCCGGTGTTCCTTCACCATCACAATCTCCCCCTCTTCTTCCACCTTGTGCGTATTCCTCTCCACATGGTTGAGGATGCGCCAGTAGTCCTCCTGGGCGATGCAGACAAACTGGTCGAGGATAACATGAGGACAGCGGATGAACTTGTAGTAGAGCAAAATACTGCTCTGCACCACATTCGGGTATTCAAACAACAGCACAGATGTAGAATTACGGATGGTAGAGAGAGGCATGGGAGGGACGAACGGATGAAGGTAGGAACGTCCAACACTAACAAAACTAAACCCGATACTCTGCCTAAATTTAAAGTACCTATGGTGGTCCAAAATCATCTCAGCTAGCTATTTTGCAGAAGCATCCTTTGCTATAAATTAGACACCCACTAAACTAACCTGCCATTACACCATGGTGACAAGACGGCACGAGTCTTTACTACTCTAAAGCATCGTCTCTTGCTATGCCTTCCCTTGAGTAAATCATCAGTTTCTGCATTTGCCTAACCAAGCCCTACCTCTGCAACTTCCTTTGCATATAAAGACAGGAAATGATGTGTGCAGCAGAGGAACTGGCCAGTGTGGACAGAGGCAATGTTACCGCGAGTACACGCTAGGTTTCTTCTACCTTTCAGGTTCCTGCTCTATATTAAGACCAAGTTTCTCTGTGAAACCCACAAGGCTCTTAGAAAGGCTGCTAGTGTATGCGATGTGAAAGATATGACGCAAGCTACGCCTGTGTCTTCACAACTAAAATGCTGTATTAAATTTGAACTCTTTTTATTTACTCATTCCACCTTTTTATAAGAAGATTATGAAAGAAGGGAAAGCGTACTTTTGACACGTAGATTTCGCTGTGATTGCAAACCACTACTGGGCGCTTGAAAGAAGAAATGAAAGCAGGACTTCACTTTGTGATTCTCGCACTGTGACACACATTTTCCAGAAAATGCTTAAACACAGCAAGATTTTAAAGAAAACACAAACCCCTCACAGAGTTCTCTTAGTGTATAAAAGCAATGATAAAAAGTGTAATTGTAACAGTGTAAAAATCGATTATTTTTACCTGGCAATCATCCCCTTTGGTGCGAACCTCTCCATTCATGTACTGCTTATCCAGTGAGGGTGAGATGCCGAAGCTGTTGCCCATACAAAGAGTCTCCGTTCTCCCATCGTGATGGCTAATTTCGACTGCTCCGTTCAGAATGACATACCAGTGGTCCAGCTACAGACGGAGGGGTAGAAATAATAGAAATAATTTTTAAAATGACCAAAAAATAAACAATGTCAAACTTTTGTTTTGCTTGAAGAGATTATAAATCTAACAGCATTGCTGATTTCTATGTGTGTGGTTTTTTTTACTTTTCTTTTATCAAAACAGGGTAAAATGGGTACATCTGTTAAAACCAGTGTTAAATACATACTGGCTCGACCGCAGACGAGCAAAAAGGAATCATTACCGTCACTTGGCATGGATTTATCTTGAATCATTAGATTTACAGACCTTTACAGCTTCACTAGAACGTCTATTAAAATGGCAATACATTACTAAATGTGGTAAATTGTGAGCATAATGTGCTTTGTGTGAGGTATGAGTAGGCTGGTGAAGAGGTATTGTGTCTCTAGTGGTGGCTTTTGAAAAGGAAATGCTAGCAGGCATAATATAACAAGCCATTCATCCTGAGTGTGAGCGGACAGAGGGCGGGTGAATGAGCCCTGGGCTCCCTCTGCAGCAATAACTGATATTTCCTCCTCATTGCCTTTTCATTCTCTTGCTGTTTCTCACCTAGCAAATCTCCGATTCTACCCTCTGTGCTTCACAGTTTGGCTCCCACATCAATTTCTAATGCTAATAAATAATAAAAATGCTAATAAGGTGGGCTACGATGATTCGCAACACATGCGCTGTGAAGAAAAGTTCTCTTTTAAATAAACTTTACACAAATATAATATTTCCTGTAGGATAGCCCATCTGAATTTATTGCTATGAGTAATGAAGCCTGCACGGGTAGGGAAAATGTTCTTATTTCCTATTATCAATCTGGAGTGGCGTTCTAACCCCGCCAGGAAATGAGTAATTAAGTCTGAAATGCGGGTTAATACATATTACTGTGGTATGAGTTAAAATGTCATTGCTTCCATTGACTGCACAGACACATCCCCAGGCCCCACTTATACCTTCAACACCTCTCTTTTACCTTTGCATCCCTGTGATGCGCTCATGGTGTAGATGTGAAGTTGCCCTTGCCGGACTAAAGTATCTAGCAAGCCCGACTGAAGAGGAGCGTGCATAAACAGAGGGACATCTTTTTAAACAGCTCATCAAAAATCGCCAAACACGCAAGTTGGTTCCGCGCAGTTTGTCACACAATGTGTCTGCTAGCTAAAAGGTACAGTTCTCCCAGCAAGAGAAAATGGTAAACGGCCTGTATTTGTATAGCGCTTTACTAGTCATCCACCCATTCACACACACACATTCACACACTGGTGATGGCAAGCTACATTGTAGCCACAGCCACCCAAAACATACAATGTAACCAAGTAGTAGGGTAGGTTGTACGAATGGAGCTCATTTTGTTTGTTAGCATTTAACTCATTCTATGAAGAAGTATAGAAATGTACTATAAGACGTTTACTTCTGTTATTCAAAGGTTGCATGTAGCAGCACAGCTAATTACAGCCTGTACACAAAGAAAAATCTACTGAAGCTCCCATAACAAACGAATATGCGACTTATTTTCTAAGTCACTCTTTTCCTCGAGCTGCACTGAGGTTTCTCTCGCATGCAAAATCCCACTTTAACCCCTGATCATAAGGACAAATTCTTCTTCTTCAAAAGCGTCTTTCCATGCGACGCTCCCTCGACTCCCCCATTGTCCATTTTCGCTTCCTTTCCAGCATATGGAGCACTTTCTCTCTCTTTTCTACATCTGTAATACCACTTTAGACTCTTTATTTTCCTTTCCCTCTTCACACTCACTTAGCAAAGTCATGCTCACTTCCGAGAAGGGCCAAGTGCTTCTTTTTGACCTTCAACACAGAGTCCACAGAGAGGCAGTGGAGTGGAGGAAAAATGCCCATCAACTGCCTCGACACAGACGGTACGGAGTTGGTTACACAGACGCACATCACCTATTTGTGTCTTCTTTCCACTAAAGTGCGCGTTTATGGTTTTGCCCTGCTGATGTGTGTTCCCGTCCTCCTCCGAGCTCGGCGGCTGGCAGTTCATTGCCATTTATCACCCTGTCAGTTCTAATGCTGCTGCATGTAACCAAACAGCCATGACAGGGCCCCCGTTTCTCAGGCATGTAACTTAATTAATTAGCTGTGTAGCAGCTCGAGTGATTGACGGGGCTTATATGCTGCGGTGACTTTGCACATACCAGTTTTGCCTCGTGAATTAGGATGGCGAGGATGTGTGTGCACCTGTGCACGGGAAAGCGCACGTTGCTCCGTATATGTTCTTCTTTCGTATGTGTGAAGGCCTTTATATGCTCCCACATCTACATCACTGCTTTCCATAATGGGTACGTTGGCGTGTTTGCAACTGTTTAATACTTGTGTGCACTTATTTATGTCTTTTCAAAGGTTACATCACTGTTCTGCTTGATAACAAAAGGCAAAGTTAAGATTTTTTTTTCTACTGTGATTACATTAATTGCCCAATTAAGATTCAGCAACTCAGCAAACAGACCTTGTGTCAGACTGAGTAAAGATAAACACTCATTTAACTGTTAAGGGAATTTAGTGTGTTATCAAAGCAGATATAATAAAAACATACTTTGCATGCTGTAATTACACTGGAAGCAATTAATCTAAGTCAGTAAAGTGGCAAAATAGGATGGTGAAAAATGAATACCACTAGTTGTTGTTGAAGAATTGAATTCTGAAGGTTAAATAGAACTTGTTCAGCTTCTGTGTGTCCCTTTTCACCCTGTTCATACCTCCTGTTTGTCGTGGAGTATGACTGTGCCGGCCTGCTCCACCACTTCGAACATCATGACGCTACACAAGTCCCTCCGCACGGACATGGTCATGTTGGCAAAGGCAGGCAGCTGGTGCATGAACTCCAGCAGTTGCTCTGTGTTGCACAAAAAGAAAGCAGCAGAGAGAAGAAGTCAAATGAAAAAGAAGGAGGAACAAGCATGAAAAGACCGTGCACTGACTAAAGCGATGTGTCTCAGGTGTTCAGGGCAAAATGCACATTGATTTTTTTTCTTCTTCCCCCACCACAGACAAACTGCAACATTTCCAAAACAATCTATAGATTTTTAAATGGTCTGCAAGAAAATGTTACTCATATACTTCACCAGAGCAACTGCCAATGTCAATACAAACACAAAACATTTTAGGATGCTTGTCGTCTCAGCCCTTGGTGCTCTGAAATGCTGTAAAAACTCGTGATTAAAATAGAAAAAAAAAAATAGAAGAGGACTTGCAGAATTCCAAGGACAATGCTGCATTGCACACCAAAATTTTAATCTCTAAATCTTATTAAATTGGGCTTGAGCGTTGGCACACTGCTGCTGACAAACAAACAGCAAACATGCCTCCACATCAGCTCTTAAGTCTTAAATCTAACCCCTCCAAGCACAAGTGGATCAGCGCGCACTACTAGTTTTTATGACTCCTCAGAAACATTTACAAGTTCTACCTTTCCTCTTCATCTTCCCTCTGCCTCCTCTGCACTGCAGCTGAGAGCACAGTGACCCAGCTCCAACCTGCAAACTATGCTGCTTGGCTCAGTAGCTCCTTTTTACTCCTCTTGGTGTTAACACCTCGTTCAAATCTTCCCTTTTCTTAGTAAAGGAAAGTAGCTTAAAGTGCAACGCGTATAGAGTTTTCCATGGGAGGAAAACGATCATAAAATGTAGATTTATCACGTTTAAAAAAAACACTAGGAGCTAAGCACCAAAACTCTAAAGGGTACCAGAGGGTTCATTTTGATGACTGCCAATTGTCCTTAAATCTGGTTTACAGCCTCTCTATCTTGTGATATATTAAAAAAAATTAAATATTACATCAGTTATCCCTTTATAGTAATTTATTACATTTTTAGGGGCCAACAAAGGTGAAAAATGTAATAGAAGTTCCAAAAAAAGAGAGAGAAAAACAAAGATCCTGATTTTCGAAACTATAAGTGCCCTCTCCTGCTTTATTTTTCTTTTAACCATCTCATCAGCCCCAAGGACGTATTCATCAACCGCCTGGGAAAAATGTCTTTTTAAAGCCCAGAAAGCCCAGCGAAAATATTTTTATCTGTTTATTCAGGAAAATTCTTTCAGAGAGTTTCTGAAAAGCATCAAAAAAGTAACTAATGACGTGAAATAGAATAATAAGAGTTGGTTGAATTTGGGTTCAGCCTGTTATCCCTTCAGTTGTTCTCTGTGTCAGGTATTTCCTCTCAATGAGCTGTGCTTGTAATGCTGAAGGCCATGAGAAGGCCAGCCTCCCAGCAGGCACGCAGCAGGCCAGGCCTTTGCTTCTCTCAGCTCTCTGATGCAAGACCCTCCTTTAGGACCCCACTTGGTTCTGTTAATGAGGTTGCTTCTGAGTGCCTGCTTGAAAATACAGACTGGTGTTTGGGGACAGCTGCAAGGGGTCTTTATGAGAGAGGGAAATTTGTATATCACTCATCTCTCATTCTGTACTAAATGAGTCTAAAAATAGCCACTGAGACAGCCCGAATCTGTCAGTTTATTTTAAGTCACTTTTATCCCAATTCAATCAAATCAAAGTTGTCAAACTGACCGATGTCGTCGTCATTGCGGTCGACAGGATCTTTTTCTAGACACTCTCGGACCAGATCTCGGCCTAGGAGAGTGTCCGAAGCTCTCTCCAGGTCCTCATCTTCCTCCTCCTCCTCCTCACTGTCCACTGCAGCCTCTGGAAGTCCAGAAAGGTCGACATCCCCCAAATCACTCTCTGTGGCCTGGGAGCAAAACACAAAGAACAAAAAAAATTGAATATTGGTCGGTTAGTAACATTAAAAAAAGGAAGGAAGAAGTCTTTGAAGTCCATCATGTCTCAATTAAATGACAAATGAATTGAACATTTTACATATTAAATGTGAAGGCTCCTTTCTTATGGCTTATGAAAAAGATTAAATTATGAAATTCAATCGCTTTTGATGGGGCTAAAATCGCCTCAGTGTCAAATGGCTCGGCTCTCACATCATTCTCGAGCTTCCAATTCCCAAAATAACGTGACCTAGAAATTCAAATTGGGGGTATTGATATTTACAATGACAAGAGTCCTCTCAGGCCTTGTAAAGAGGAGTATGCCATTACAAGACAGTTTAGAAAGCACAACACGGTGACCAATTATTTGCAATTATTGAAAAAATGAAGAGCATGAAAGACGTGCGACTGTGATGACATAAAGACTAAAAAAAAGCCTTATTGTTCATAACTTCTAGCATTGACGGCTTTTCAGTAACAATTTACTCGCACGAAACATAAAAAAGGATAACCTTGGAAAAAGCAGCTGTAGCAGCGACCGTGAGCTGCACCCAGACACCAAGTGCCAGACTACAAAAAACCAGGCCAACAGCCAAATATTTAAATCCATTCACTCATAATTCATATTTCACAGCATTTCTCCTCTGTGAGGCAGACAGATGGTTGGAAGAGTATGGATCTAAAAGGGCATGAGGCCATTCATGTCAGTTGGGAATTGAACCGTCAACTAAAGGTGAATCGAGGAGCTCTCTGGTGGTAGTGGCAGCGCTACCGGCCGTCTGTTAGCTTTTTTAGGTGGGCCTAAAAAAGCTGGAGAGCTAAGCCTGACTTAACCCCTGCTTCTGTCTGCTTTCCAAAATAATGTGAATACATGTGCTCATTTAGCCACATAATTCACTTAGACCTCCAGCATTTATCCTGTTTACTGAAAAAGAGATATTTTGTTAAATAACCACTCGTTACAACTAAGGTATGCAGAAGAGCACCTCTGAACACATGGTGATCCTAGAAGCAGATGGACTACAGACGAATGTGATTTCTGCAGCGAGGTTAACATGTCAGAGTCAGAATTTGGTGTAAACGTCATGAACGCATGAATCTATCCTGACTTGTGTCAACGGTTCAGGCTGCTAGTGAGGGTGTAAAGGTGTGTGTGTGGGGAGAGTATATTCTTGGCACACTTTGGTCCTCGTAGTATCTGATCTTTATATCCATATTCCAACTGATGCTTCTAACAGAATAGCGCTTGAACGTGACAGTGAGAACACTGTACTCAAATAGCTTCCATAGTCACCAGACAGAGAGCCCCTTGGGGATGTGGTGGAATGGGAATTGCATCATGGATGTGCAAGCGACAAATCTGCAGCAACTCTGTGATGCAACCAATTCAACATGGACAAAATCTCTGAGAAACATTTGCACCTTGTTGAATTTGAGGCAGTTCTGAAGGCCAAAGTGGTCATACAATACTAAATGTAAGGTGTGCCTAATAAAGTGGCCAGCAAAATACATATTAATTAGCCTTAGCTTGAACAAAAAAAAAATCCCAACAATATTACCCTAAATTTATCAGTAACTATTGTGCGTTTATCTCTTCATTTGCTCAGCTACATTATTCGTTTTTCCTTCATCTTCATTCTTTCTACATTTTGGATTTACAGTTGAAAAGACAGGCAGAGATATATTAGCTGTTGATATCTGGTGGGGAAAAGTGAATTTCCTAGTCTATAGATTGTAAGATGGCCTTGCCAGCTAGCAATACAATCAAGCTCTTAGGCTCTATGGATAGTTGGGACATGGCCAAAGTGTTTTTTATGTTTTTCCAACCCAAGGGTATTGAGCTAATAGTCCATTCAAAGTTCAGGCCTGCTGTTGTTTTTATAAATTAGGTTGAAGAAGCCATTTAGAGGACTTTTAAAACACACCTGCTCCTCAGACCTTTCCTGTTCCCGGATAGTAGATGAATTTAATCTGGTTGAATATAAGATGGAAAAAAAACAAGCCAGGAAACGTATGCGAACATAGATGTGCAGCTGAACTTTTTAAAACGTGCTTTCCTCCTCTTGTAATAATTAAATGACACGGCAGTATATGGAGCATCTTTAACACATTGAACTGTCGAAAGGCAGATTTTTTAAAATTAACTGTACAAGATCTAACATAGGAAACTTTATTTCCCTTCTAATTATTAGTCCATGCAGTTAATATGTCTCAGAGACTAAGACAAAATGCAAAAACCCTTTTAACAGAAACATTGTAGGTAGTGTGGGAGAAAAGGGGTAAAAAGAGACAAAAACTCATTCTCTTCCTCCTCACCGACATATCAGTCAGTGCTTCTGAGAGCCCAGTTCATTCAGAATGCATTGTCTGCCCTTTCAGGCCAATACCCCTGGTCTCAGATCAAGTCTGAGGCAGGGAGACATTTCTTAGAAATGTGGCATCAGATCTACACGAACCACTGCATTTTACCACGTCCCATCCCCAGAAAGGAGGCAAAAAGGTTCAGGATATACCACGGCCAGGAGACGAACAAGCATAAGAGAGGATTACGAGGAGTTAAAGAAAGTGATGAAAAGATGAGGAGAAAGAGGGAGGTGAGCTGCTGAGTGTTAAGCCGAGATAAAAGAGGGAGCGGAAGGAGGAAAAAACAAAAAGAACGTGTAAGAGAAAACCCACAACAGATAGCGTTTGCTGCACTGACAGCTGAGGATCACAGCTGAGTGAAGGGTCAGCACTTTAAGACAGCTGTAAACAAACACAGAGCCGGGTCAGCGACAAGTGATGGGATCAGATGCGTGTGATAAATATCTAATCTGAGGATGAACAGAGTGAGTCTCTGTGTTAAACGTTTGACCCGGGCCGACCTGACTTACATCAATCTGCAGTCACAGCCTGAGAAAGAAAGGGGGTAGGATTTCATTTTATTTATTTTTTTAATTCAGCAAGTCTCCCCCCCCTCACAGTCATTTGTGGCGATTTCCTCAGTTTGTCTGCTTTGATCACTCTCCCGTGTTACCTAACCTTATCTTTCACCAACGTTATCTTGTTGGCGAACGTTTTGTTATGCGTTGTTGTAACATTTACAGTATGTACTGGAACCTAGGAAAAAAAACATAAGCTGCATTAACATTCCCGGGTGAAACAAACAAATTAGTTTTGTGGCCAGCAGAGCCCACAGATCGCACCAGCACATCAACTAACTCATTAGTGTGTGGCAAACAGGCCACGCTGGTTCCCATTAAAGCCAGCAGAACTAACAAGCCACTGTCAAAAAGGACGTCTATACACATATTCACAGACGTGTGCAGAATATAGCATGTAGGTTGTAAAGTGGGGGGAAGATAGCTGAAAGACAGTGCCGAAATGTTAAATTTAGTGCAACTTTCTGTGTAAAGAGGGGGGATTAGGAGAGCTAAGGGATTAAAACGATTACATGGAAAGCTTATGTTTGCTTTTATGGGTTACTGATTTGCAATCACTCACACAGTCTACACTTAAAAGCTTGCTCAACTGCCAAAAATGTTGCAGGAATGTTAGACAGATACAAAGACAAAGGCTCTTCTTTGGCTATTTTACTTTTACACGTAGGAATTTCCCTTATGTAGATTGAGCTGTTCTACCTGTTGTAGCTCAGCTAAAGATGGAGCTGTAAGTGTTAGGTTCATTTTCTACATGTGACCTTTAATCTGCTGCAGGAAGTACAGAGGGGGACGAGTCACCAGGACGCACAATAATTAGAGAGACAAAAAGGATTAGAAGGAAGGTGGGCGGAGGGTTGATTGATAAACTGAGAACACATGAAGATGGAGAGAATTCACCTTTCAGCAAAACACGCGACCAGAAACAGTAGACAGGGTTTTAATCACAGGACTGGAAAGAGTTCATTCAATTAAAAGCTTGTTTGCAGTAAAAGCATGAGGATACTTCAAGTAATTTGTGAGACAAGAGTAGTTTTAACTGACTGGCTGGATCCTATTTTACATAATACTGACTTTTTATAATGAATTTGAACAATTAAAGGAAAGAGAAGAGGAATTTGGCAAAATGAAAGGGAAAAATAATCAGCTTTGTGGAAATTTGTATCCATAAATCCATATTTATGTGTGGGTTTATTTGCAAATAAATACAATAAACTTTTACCATAAACAGGGAGGTACCCACCTGGTAAATATCTGAAAGGCTGCTGCTACCCGAGTCACTGGCGATACTGCATCCCGACTGGCTGGGCGGCATGTGCATCACCTGCTGGTGGGCATGGTCTGTTAGGTGCATCTTATTGAGATCGGCAGGAAGCTGCTCAGACAGAGAGGAAGTGGGAGATACAGAAGAAGACAAACAGAGAGGTTGAAGAGGATATGAGTTCAGCTGAGGCAAACATGCACAAGGTTCAAAAGAGGCAAACACACACACGCACAGACACAGTTAACAGTGACAAACACACACGCGCGCGCGCACACAGCTGTTTCATCAGGCTGAAAGCCACAGCTGGTTTCACATGCTCCGGGCTAATTAACCTGAAGACGATGGAGCTCAGGATATTTCACATTGCAGTGAATTATGAGCCGGGGTGCAGACAGATACGATATCTGGTACACTGTGAAGGTTTGGAGGTTGCTTTGATATTTTTGGAGTGACCTCAACAAAAACAATTAAACAGTAAATCCTGGTTTCCTCGTTACACAGACAGCTTACACATGTACAGAGTACACACAAGGACACAGATGAATACTCAAACTTCAACAGATGGAAATGTATTTACCCCCTCCCTCCCTCCAAAAAAGGCAGAAATAAGCACAAAAGCACATGCATGAAACTCCAAGTTAATCAATTAAATCAGAAAATACACCAAGCAACAAAAAAGACAGTAAATACATAAATGTGTCTACTTCCAGAGAAGAAGACAATTTCCACAAAGACGTGTGAGCTTTGATACAAACAAAATCAATATTGTTTTTATTTTGTTATCACGTTTGCTGAAAATTGCCCACATACACTCAAAATCTGAGCTGCTGAGAGCTCGCTCTCCAATAACACTAAATCCAGATACAGAATGAGGTAAAGCTGTCATTCAAACAGTCAAGAGGCTTCCAAAGGCAAGAGCATCAAAGTGCTGTAGTGTTAACTGAGCGCAAAGGCGCAGAACCAGCAACCTCACCGGTGTAACCTATAAACATTTGCGTAGCCTTCAGTTTGCACTGAACCGAGACGCTTCACATACCACAGAGCCACTTCAAGCACAGAGGGGGACGAGTCACGAGTTTCCATATTGTGAATTCCAATTCTCTTTAGAGAAATTTGTATTAACTGGACGCCAAATAATTCCCAAATGCACATCACAGTACACATCACTAGGAAACCTGCTTCAAAAACAACAAAATGCCCCTCAATGTAGAGATTTTCAGGGAAAATAAAATAGAAAAAAGTTCTTAGTGAAGTTGAGAATGGCGGCACTCTTCGATCAAAGACCGTGCAGCTCTGCGAGACTGGAAACAAACACCAGTGTCTGAAATGTCAGGTGCTGATTTTACTACAAGTCTATTAAATCAAGGCTGGAGAGGCTCAGAATTAGAAAACAAATGTTGCATCTACTAAACAGCTGTGGGAAAAGAAAAGAACTGGCCTAAACTCAGATGAGGATGACAGAGTGTGAGTCTGAGGAATTAAAAACATTTCGTTAAACCTGTTTAACCTCAATTTTATGTGCAGGCGGACCAATGTCCGTGCTCCCCTCTCTGCACCGGGAGCAACCCAGACGATCTTTAAAATCTCAAGCCTTACCAGTTTGGGCCGGGGCAGTGTCAGGGTGAGGGAGGACGTCCTCCTGCGACACTTTGCGAACCTACAGCACACCTCCTCCATCGTCACATCAGACAGCACTTGCCTTCCAAACGCACACATAAACACTCATTTTAAGTCTGAGCGTATAACCTATGGTGGGAAAAGACTCACCAAGCCAAACTGAAGCTAGGCGAGGCTGCACGGAGCCAGGGTACCAACATGCAATATTAAAGACGTCGAGTCTGGGGGTACGCCACCCCCCACCTCTTCTAATAGGCCTGCTGGCCTCCACAACCACATCCATATAGAGGGGTGGAGTTTAAAAAGTGTAAAGGCTTGTTCTTAACATGCGTTGTATTCAAAATTAACTATTTTTTCTATTCTGACATTTCTTGTTTTATCTGGATGCTTTTTAAAATGCAATTTTGTGAAATATGTTTGCTATATTGTGAACTTAAAAATCAAACACTTACATGTTTCACTAGACCACTACACTGTTTTGTTTTGTTTTCTTAAATTGAGAAACTCTTCTCGCAGAAAACAGTAGGTGCATTGTAAAATCAAAGTGTCTTGCAGACAAATCTACCTGCCAGTTCTTTACTGCATTTTTACCGGCAAATTAGTTTCAAGTGCGCTTATTATTCTGCATTCCACTCCGCACAGTGTGCCAGCCTGTGCACAGCCACCTTTTCCCCTGAACCTGGAATGAGAAAGAGCTCATCCTCAAAAACTAGAGCTACAGATGGTAGTGAAGCAAAAGCCATTTAGGAAATTATTTATTATTTATGCATGAATTCTTGGACTAAAACCTGGCCATGAGAGGAAATCAGCCCAATTAGGACCAGTATTAATCCATTCACTTTTGTTTAACCCTGTTAGCTTTGCCCTACAGATTCAGTCTCCCTTACATACACTTAAAAAGAATCTGACAGCACTCGGCTAAAGTACTGTCTAAAACTACAGAACCCTAATAAATTTGTCGCAGAGCGTTAATAGTCCTATTAGTGACACTTAAATAGCAGGATTCTAATTACAAAGTGTGCTTTTGTATCATTCACATGCACATAATGAGTCAGGCCTGAGGTTTAAGTCGTGACTAAAGGAGCATTTAAGTGAAATCCATTTACTATTAAGTACAGCTATATAAGCATATTGACCAGTAGACAACATGTATTCCATGTATTAAGTCTGTTTTGATGCTATTGACTAAATTCCACACAATCATCCATAAACAGAAGGAGAATTCGCCAATCTTATTGTTGAGCAACACTCTTTGCTGTTTGTTGTGCTTCTTTGTGAATAAGAAGGAAGAGAAAAAGTGAGAGGGAGGACAGAGAGCGATTGCTAATTTCATTACAGATAAATACTTATTGATTTCTGCGTGATGGAGCAGTTATCAGGCAGTGATGATGAAACTCCCACCCTCATTCATTCAACAGATTTCACACAGAGGTAGAAACTAATGTATCAAACTGCTCACCGATCGAGATTCACAAACACACCCTAAGAGGATATTAACGAGGAAAAATGTTGATCGCGATCGATTAGCTGGTTAAGTTCAACGGGGTCCAACAACAAATTGATAAAGTAAGTTGTGACAGCAGAAACTTGAGAAAACACAAGACTTGGCTGTGACTTTTAATTAAGAAACATCAAATCAGAATCGATACCTGTCTTTCTGAACTGCACAGTTTCACAGCTTGAGAGGAAATGTTGGCTACTTTAATTATTTTGGCCTCAACTGTCTTCAGTTCATCAAAAATGTTGCATTTTTTCCCAAGAATGCTTTAATATGGCATACTGCATATGCTGCAAAAAGTTACCGGTCACCATGGTTTAATCCTGCTATAATTCAAATTAAGTTGGAGTTTAAGGGGTTTGTCGTGGAAATCTGCAATAATTTAGTACATTTCCCTCTCGATGACGCTACCCTTTCAACCACAAAAAGACCCTGTAACTTTCAGCAGTGCTCATTTAAAGAACATCAGCACAGAATCTTTGGCATCTTTGGCACAGAACTGCAAGTTACTACAGTAGCTATTAGAGTAGCTGAAGCTAAATGTCACCACACTAATGCACCAGAATGATCGACTAATCTCTATAAACCAATTCAGTACTTGAACATGAAGAACCTGTCAACAAGGAGGTCAATTTTTAGTACTGAAAATTCTCCAGTTCCTGTCTTGTAGCACAAGAACTAATGACAAATCGCATTTGAGCAACCTTTGGCTGCATACGACCAAAGGAGGGAAATACATTAGCCGCAATGTAATCTCAAAACCATAGGCTGTTGTTTGGCAATGATCTGGCTTTTTATTAGCTTTCAAAAATGTTATCTGCAATTGTAATCAACGTCCAGTACAAGGAAAAGTGCTGGCTGCTACAGAAGCCCTCACACACTGGCTGGTGTCCCACAGCTGAAGGATGCCCAGACTATAACCTACTGACTCTCTATATCAAGGATGCAAAGAAAGACGGATGATTCAATCATTATCTGAGAACACACAACTTAATCTGCAGGTAAAATTTAATCTTTTACAGGCAAAAAGATTAAATTCTCAATAAAAAGTTTAAACTCTGATGTGTTTTAGAACGTACAAAAAACACGAACACGTGTCTTTGTGGGTTTCGCAGAGAGACTAAACGGTTAGAGGGGTGAAAGTTGACTGATGGTGGAAGTGAATAATTGTGGCTCCCATTCACACAGACTTAATCCTGCTCTAATCCCCCTCCTTTCCTCTCCCAACAGGCCAAACCACGAAGTAGGGGGGTGGGGTGTCGGGGTCTCCCATTCTCCTCATGCATTAAGGATGAGAGTTGGGAGATTAAATATAAATGTGAAAGGTTCCTTCAGCTGTACAATTCTATCATGTCAACGAGCGGGCACAATCACAGGAGGCTCGAGCAGACTCTATACATTACCAAACAAGCCGAGCTTTCACAGCAGCAATTATTTATAGAGCCAGATTAACTTGAGAGAAATAATGGGTGTAACGCAGACGTAGTCTAAGTAAGATGGCCAAAGATGGTGGGAATTCATTTGGAGCTCCCAGATCACTAGCATGTTGCAGATGACCCACAAGCCAAGAGAATTCACCCGAGTTGACCAATTCATTCGTGCATGAGTTATACTCATGATGACGTTGCAACATTATTGTTTTATGTTCAAAATCTCCATTTAAAACTTTCAGTAGATGTACAGTGTTGTTGTTTTACTTCTCATAAAATCATCCAGTAAGCCACAATAAAGACTTTGTGGGTAGAAACTAATATAACTAGACTGCATCTGAATAAAAGCCAGTGGTTACATAAAATCATAGCTCATTGCAATCTAACCACCTAAATAAGGGCATTTCCTCCAAAAGGGAGAAATAATTAGTTATCCATTGATAACTCTGTTGTCACACCCTCCCCTCAGGTTAAGAGTCTTGGTGTCATTCTCGATAGCACTCTGTCCTAGCACATAAATAATATCACTCGGTCTTCCTACTTTCATCTCCGTAATATTAACCGTCTTCGTCCCTCACTCACACCACACAGTACCGCCATACTTGTCAGTGCTCTTGTCACATCTCGTCTGGATTACTGTAATTCTCTTCTCTATGGTTTACCTCATAAATCCCTCCATAAACTGCAGTTGGTTCAAAATACAGCTGCTCGTATTATTTCCAGAACTAGATCCACTGAACATATAACACCTGTTCTTAAACAGCTCCATTGGCTCCCAATTCACCTCCGTGTCAATTTCAAGATCCTGCTTCTCACTTTCAAAGCGCTTCATAACTTTGCTCCTCCATATCTATCCGATCTTCTCCATACACACTCACCCCTTCGTACACTCCGCTCTTCTTCAGCTTCCCTTCTGTCAGTTCCACCTGCTCGCCTGACTACCATGGGAGTCAGAGCCTTTAGTTGTTCTGCCCCGAGACTTTGGATGCACTTCCACTTGCTCTACGGACCACACACTGTCTCACCACTTTTAAATCACTACTCAAAACCCATTTGTTTAGAATTGCATACACCTGATCTGTCTTAGGCCATTTTTACCTTGCTCAATTTTTTATATTTGCTTTTATACTTTTATGACTGTTTATGTCTAAATTTTATCTACCATGTTTGCTATATATACACACATTGTTCTTATGTTTTTTATGGTATTGTTTACGTGCTACTGTAAGGTGACCTTGAGGGTCTGAAAGGCGCCTATAAATAAATGTATTATTATTATTAAAAATACATTATCAACATTGAAATTATACCTCTGCATCTTAAGCCTTCTTTATAACTACATTTGTCTTTCTGGAGACCCACTTAAGTCCCCGAAAGCAGAATAAAGCATTCAGAATATATTATGATGGTTTCTTCTTTTCCATCTTCTAGAGAACCCCCCCTTTACTTATTGCATCCAGTTTTAAGAATGAGATTAACTGGTTGTGAGCATGACTGCTATGTTCCACCTATTACCTCAGTGGTAAAGTGGGCTATAAAGCTCAGACTAGCCATTTGCCAGCAGAGACCAGAGACTGGCTTTCTTAAAAAGCATTTTAGTGCTGGAATTATCTTTGCTAGGTTGAGTTTGAGAGATATGTTGGGGTCTCGATGGTTTTTGGAAATCCTGAAGACATCACCGAGTGACATGGGCTATTTAGCATAGTGCACTGGTTGATTTGAAATATCATAAAAGTGCCAGAGAAGATGCTGCTTATGTTTTGCTCTAATAAACCTATATGCGCATACACACTGTGTATGACAATTGAATGGCAGAAGACTCCTGAAACTTCACTAAACCACTGATAATCAGAGACTCCTACACACAATCAGATACCTCAACAACAACAACAGAAAGAAACAGAGCAAAGATCAAAAGAAATGCACCACAGAATGAGGCAGAGAAGCAGTGGTGAATATATGAGAACATTACACTGAGATGAACAATGTAGAGAACGAGTAAGCAATTAAAGAAAGTGTGATGAGGCTCATGAATCTTGATAAGGGTGACAATTAAAGTGGGTCCAAATAACAATGACACGAACAAAGCTCGATGAATATTTAATGACATGTGATGTGTTTGCAATGAGAAAACAGAAAGACAGCTTTTTGCTAAAGATCAATGGCAAATCCTGATTTTAGCCAAGTCGTATGCATAGTCTAGGCTGCAGAAAAGAAATGAGGCAGGAGCAATCAGTATATTCATGTCTCACTAAACTGAAAGAGAGAGGCAAAGAGTTGCCCAAACTGCCTTTGCAAATACAGCGACACAAGCACCATTTAATGCCTAACGTTTATCACTGTCCTCGTTATTAATAATACCTGAATAAACCAGCCAAAACCACACGTAAAAGTTTATAACTCACTGCTGTAACATCCAAGAATATACAACAAAAACAGGCCATGATGGTTCTTAATATAGACGGAGAGGGTTGAGCCTGACCGAAGTCAAGACTCAAGTGCCATTAATCATCCAGGCAGCCGGGCTGCCAGCTCATTTCTACCACCATGCAGATCTCAAAGTGCCAACTATACACTACTCATAACCTCGGAGCTGACTAAATAAAGCATGGCGACGCATAGTGAGGTCACCAATGGGGTATCTGACACTTAACATGGTTGGCCTGTAGGTGTCAGCAGTGGCAAACAGCCTTGACATGACCCGAGGTGTAGAGCCAAGCTTGACATACATAATGTATATAAACCTATGGCGGCTCAAAACTTCTACTTTAATCACCTAAAAATGATTTGATGAGACTTATACGCTCAGAGATAAACTCATAGGTCTTTATATGTGGAGGTGCTCTCAAGCTGCATCACAAGTGCAAAAATCATATAAGTTCACCAAAGTAATTCAAGACGAGTTTAGCAATATCTTGTTGAACAGAAGCTGTAGGAACCTTCATAACTCTTCCTCCTTACTATTTAGTGCACAATCCTTTAAAACGGGGAGCCTTGGTGACAGTATGTCTTTGACAGATAACAGCTATAACCGTGCAGACTTTGGTCTCAGAGCAGGCTGTTAAACCAGAAACCACATCAGAGACGACAGCAGTGCATCTCCGCACCGAGAAACAATGCTGCTGCCACGCAGCACAAACAGCTTATAATTTCTTTGATGTAACATTCAACGCAAACCCCGAATCAGATTTCCACCGCTTTTCTGCTTTCTCCGCTTCTTTTTCGCCGTTTATCACCACCGGCTCGCATCTTCGTCTTGTGGTTTACACCCTCATTACAAGCGCCGCTGTCTAGTCTCCCTTGTCGTAGTTTCTCACACCTTCTTTTCTGGCCTGAACCCATTTGCTGCCAAGTTTTTGAAGACTCTCTCCATTCTTGCCTTTTTTCCCCCCTCTGCTGGTTCAAAAACCCACATTCAAATCAGCTTCAAAGGGAGCAAGGACGAGTAAAAAGGCTGCGAGTAGCCTCATCAGACTAGCTAGGTGAGAACATAGCCTCTGATGTCTGGACAGGGACACAGACACACAAGTACACACATAAATTTTGAAGCTGCGGATTTCGCCCTGTAGTGCTGGAGAAAGCTTTGATCAATTGAGGCCACTGTTAGCTCTAAAGCTGTAACCGGTGGACAGACAGATGGAAAGAGAAAAATACACGCACATATATTTATGCATTTATTTATGTACACTCAGACAGAGTTTACGATACGGAAACTGCACGCACCTATAGGCTTCATTTAGGACAACTAAGATTACCGAATGGGCTCAGCACTACTCCATTACTGGCAAGCCCACGGACGACTGGATTAAGACACAGTGCAGGAAGACAGACGGAGACATGGAGAAAATAGAGGGACCTTAACTGAATGTGAGCGACAGAGACAAAGGGAGACCGAGTCAAAAGAAAGAAGTGCAAGCGAGAGTGAGAAAGGCAGAGTGCAGAATATGATTGAAACTGAAATGAGTGTGTACATGTGCCTTTGTGAAAGCGAGAGATAGAGCAAAGGTAGCAGAGTGTGAGGCAGAGAGTATAAGATAAGAGTGACAGTGTGGGGTAGAATGAGGATGAAGTCAAAGTGTGGGAACTGATGAAGATAAAAAGTCTCCAATATTCTACCTCAGTGCAGACTTCCATATCTCTGGCTATGTGTGTGTGTGTGTACACATATGTGTGAGACAGTGTCTGCACCAGCTGGAGCAAGGGGAGATTTAATGAATTGAAGTTGAAATTAGAGGTGACAACTGCAAAGAAAAGCATGTAACATAGAGAGAAAGAGAATGTGTGTGTGTGTGTAGTTATGGACCAGATGAGGAGATGAGGACTCAAATACTGCCGAGCAGAGACGACTGCATGTGAATGGATGGATTCCCTCTCGCTCACACACAAACACACCGTCCTGCCTGGCTCTGTTATCTCCATTCAGCTTTACTTTCTAAAAGCTCTTACTTGTGGCAAGATAACTCCTGAAATTAATGCCCAGATTGAAAGTGTGTGTTGCTGCCCGACCATATTATTCCCGCCGCACCACAATTTAACATTAAACTCCTGGAAAAAGATAAACTAATCATCCCAGGGAGAATAAAAAGGGATAGTAGTTTTGAAGCCAACATGCATCATCTTAAACTTAATGGGATTAGACACAATATGCTGCTTAGGGAAAGAGGAGGGATAATGTTTTCCCTATATAATCATATATCATTTATGCGGTGGTATCTCAAGCTGCACGATCCTACGGATGCAAAAACCATTCTTCATTTTCTGTCAGAAACGTATGCTAAAAATGTTCTGGAAAGAGAAACTGGGCACTAATCGCTGGAAACTGAAAGTGGGACAACATGAAGGACTTTTTTTTTTTCTCCCTGAAATTGAGCTGGGAATTCTCCATCCATCCAAAACTCTCTGAAATCCATCAATTCTCAGTTGAGCAAAAAGAAACTGCATCCTGTGATTTGGCAGGCATAGTTTGCGAGGTACAAGGTTCAACAATCATTGGTTGGCAAGTTCTTAGCTTGGGCAGACATTGGCTGGCAAGTTTCTGCGGTGGATAAACAGCCATTAGCTGGCAGTTTCCACAGCGTGTGCTGCCAGCATTGTGACAGACGGGAAGCTGAATGGCACCAGCACTGCCAAAGGCCTGTGACTTTTGCCCCTGTAGTCCCACGAAAGAAAGAGACATAGAGAGCATGATGACAAGAGAAAGGAAAGATAAACAAGGTAGAAAGTTTTCGCGCGTGTAATGTCCTCATTTATTAGATAAATCATCCGCAGAGTCGAAAATCCTGAACACATTACTGTATTGCCAAAACAAAGAGATTAACCTCTGAACAATAGAAAGTAGGTTCTGTGAATGCGTGTCAGAGGGCTTTGTGAGTGTGCGTGACTATTAAGGTGGCAGAACCACCTTAAAATTCAAATAAAATCTTGCCTTAGAATTCCTCTGCCAAGGCGAGAGCTGACCACATTCATTAAAGCTGCAAAGGAGGGAAAAAAAAGGCCTTGGCAGAGGGTGTGCTGTTCAAAGGCTTTCAAATAAGTCCACACAATAATGACAAATCTAAAAATCACCAGGGGGAATGGAGTCATTGTTTTCTAAGATGCAAGTAAATCCCAAATCCTTGGCTCCGAAATCCTGAGCACCACTCCAAAGCCTAAACGCTAGTTTCTTTTGCAATATTCGTGACTTTTAGGGGATAATATGAGCTATTAGGAGTGATAATAACACATTACTTATCAGCCTTCCTGCCTTGATTAGCGTGAACCTCAGCAGTCTGGATTTTCTTGGAATGAGATGGCTCTACATGCCAAGTCATCCTACACAATTTTTACTAGACACTCAGTCTGGTGGCTTACACAGTGAAGGAGATAATTAGCATGGGTCGGCATCCCCGCAGTCACTTTCTCTGGCGGACTGGAAGTATTACAACCAGGCTTTAGTGGAAATTCCTTCCAGCTGGCATCTAGCATGCCGCGTGTGTGTTGCATGAGCATGTGCGTATGTGTGGCAGCAGGTAGCAGACGCCAGTCGCTGTCCAAGAGCTGGTTGCTCCTGAAAGGAGAACTCAGCCCAGCGCAACCCATCTACCTCCCTCCTCCACCTGCTCCGATACCTGGGTGGAGGGCGCATGAGGAATCAGAAGCTGTGTGGATTACCGTTTTTCCCTGATTAGGCGACCAGGATGAAATTATTTTGGTAAAGCCTAGATCTTACAGGTATCACTGGATTATCTGACTTTTCCCACCTTGGAGAGAGAGTTATTTAAAGCCTTTTCTTTGCCATTTTTCATTATATTCCTTTCTTTCTGCTATAGTTCAAATACCTGTACCAAAATAACAGTTACAAAACGGAATACATTTAATCTGTACATTTGGTGTAAATGAGTAAAATGGCACCGATATTTACTGTCGAGAAGCATTTTCACTGGTGCTACTACTTAAGTTTGTATGCATTCTGCAGGCTTTGTACAGTATATGCAACTCATATCTCTCAAATGGATGCTATGAGGGATTATTTTCCCTATCTGTTGGTCAACAAAGGCTTTCAGGGTGAAACACTAACTCTCTTTGGATTCGTTTAAGCACGCGTATCTGTGTGTGTGTGTGTGTGCATGTGCACAAAGTTGTGTGTGTCACAGGAAGCTACAAGTCTGTCTGAGCCCCTGAGGAAGGTGGGCCATGGCCAGGTCTGCCGGATACAGGAGGGAAGGCAAAACACTGGGCTTTAATACTGATACAAACACATGTGCACTGAAACATACACGCGCACAAAAATATACCATACTGGCCCTCCTGAATTAACAGATGCTTCCTGCCCAGCAGCCAAATCCACAGAGCTTCACACACACACAAACACACACATACAGCACGGCCCTGGCACCCCTACAGGTTGACCCAGAGGCCACTTTAAGGGGGCAGCTCCACCCGTGGTTCTCTTTTGGTGTTTTTGTTAATGTTGGATCCCGTTCCACTCTGTTGGCTCGCACACACCTCAGCCAAACAAACAGAACTAACTGCAGTTTTAGTACCGCAGGAAATTTATTCTACCTCACAAAAACAATGCTTAACAGTAAAGCAAGTACATGCAAACGACCTGCTCTTAACGTCTGAAAAAGTTATTCTCATTTTTATATAAATCTAAAATCATTTGACTCCATTCTCCTGCCACAACGCAGGCTACAGATGTGGATTTGTATTTCAGAAAAGGGTTTTTACATTTGTTTAAATATTCAGTGCCAAAATGTTAATGTGCAAGGTGGCTGTAAAAATGCCTGAAAGCAGAGGGTGGGGAGAAAAAAAAGAAAAAAGAAAGACCTTAAAAATTCAACTGAAGTCAAAAGAAATGAAATGTCAAGTCAAGTGTTACTTTAGTTTTAAACAATTTAACTCCTACAAATTAGAAATGCACAAAGGAGGAGAAAATCTTCCACGATCGGCCTCATCATATTTTTTTCCACCCATTCGGGGTTCCCATTTCTAAATGCTTCCCTGCACTCTCCCCTCTCACAAATTCACAAAACAACCAACAGCATATAAAAACCAGCCACATGGCAATCACCCATTTACCCCGTGTTGCATTTATAAATGCCCTTGAAAATTATCCAGTAAAGGCTCTCTGGATCGGCAGGCGGACGAGGGGGATGTGGATCAATAGCAGTGAAATAATGGGAGCAAGTGAAATTGAGTGGGTGGGGGCCATGAGTGGCTGAAATATCAGCACTAGAGTGTGTCTTGTGTGTGTGCTGAGGGTGTGTAGTCTGGCAGTTGTACTTCTTTATATACACAGGTGGAGTCTGTATATAGAAAATGAATGTTTTTGCATATCTCTTGTATGTGTGTGGTTACTGTTCTGTGCATTTGCGGGTGTTAAAATGCATACAAGAGTGCAAATCTGCTAAGTTCATAGGTCACATGCACGGCTGTAGATGAGGACACGTGATAAGTGTATGCGCGTGTGTCTGTGTGTGTGTATTTTATGCACAAAGTGTCTCACTTTCACTCCTTTTAATGCTGTAATGTTGACCAGCTTGGGCCAGTGAATGCAAACAGGGCCTGAGTGGGCTTTTCACTCTAAAATTTCAGCCTATCAAAGCTAATGGACAATAATTACACCATTCAGGATACAACACAGGCCCTTTTATGCCACTAACTACTAAAACACTCAATCCCAGAGCGCTCCCCCGCCCCGCTTACTATTACATGAAAAAGAAAAGTGTGGTAAACTACTAAGAAAGCAAGTGCTTTTCCTTTGAGCTGCTTCACAACAGCTTCAACTTTAACATCACACTGTGGTGTGTCGTCATAACCATATCCTGCATTGCAAAAAGGTAAACAGCAGCGACAGTGTGGTTAAAAGCAAATCAGTAAATTGTGAAAACCCGACAAGAACAACCTACCAACCAAATCCGGCTTTAAAATAGCATATAAGTGCGCGCGAGCAATCAGTCAGTTGTTTCTGAGTGAAAAGCAAAAAAGATGTCAAACTCAACGAGCATGCTTAGAGTGTCAGTTTGTACCTGGGAGGTACAAAGTCCTTTAATGTTCCATTGGAACAAGTCGGAGCTGGTCCTCAGATACGCCAGCTTCACAGCTTAAATGGCAGTGAACAAGGCCCATGACTGACACATCCAACTGCCTACGAGTCCTCGCAGTGTACTTCAATGCAGAGATAAGAGTCCATTTGAACTCTTGCAGTGACACTGGTGTCGATGGGAATGCCACATTATCCACCAAAACATCTATTCTTTGCAGAGAAACAGAAGCAGACTGAATGCAAGTGTGAAGTCTATCTAAATATCCACAGAGTCCAAATACGGCTCAACCTGAGTGACCATTCTGACCAACTGAGTAATAAAATATGTCATTTTTATCTAATCTCAAAAAAGCCAAGAGATCCAAATGCAACCTGAAACCTTCATTTTTCACATGGAGAATGATTCAACAGCATGATGACTTAATAACACTGTACAGCATGCTCACAAGTCTGCAACCGCTGCTTTTCTAGTTTTAAGAAATCTTCAAGATTTCTATGAGACACGCTTATGGAAATGAGAAAGAAGCAATGCGTGTTTTTGTTTACAAAGGACTGAAGAGTAATTTATGGCTTATGGGAGGTGAGTAGGGCATGGCTTGGCTTAATGCAATCCATATTGATCTTTATCACCCCTACTTCCTGTGCATATGATATTCTAGACCTCCCCTGGTATGCTAAAAGCTCTCTCTCTCTATTGTTGTCTCTAACTCCAATTCTCCCTCTCCCTTTGTCCCATCGTCTCTCTGGCTCTCTCTCTGGATGCCCCTCCTCCCCATCTATTGAGCTTAAAGGCCACATTACCTTGACTGCCTGTGTGAATTCTGTCAGTTCGTCTATTAGCCTGTCTGCAGGGCGGAGGTCAAGGAAAATCTGTCAGGGCCAATGTGAAGAGGCAATGGCATTACCTCACCTGGCAAAGGTCATGCTCTGAGAGCATAAAAATGGTTTTGTCAACATATTCATGTACCAAGGGAGCCATGGCTCATCTATCTAATGCTTAATATTTCATCTGCTGATCTCATGATGCAGAGGACCGCAGTACAAAGAGCTTTTTATCATCGACAGCCATTCTGACTTCAACATGTGGGCTGTAGGACATACTAAAAATCAAATATTTATTTATGCTGAAATTTTGGTCAAAAGTCATTCAAGTCAAGTCATTATGGGAAGTGTTTAGAAACTCGTCTTTGCAAAGCATTTTTATTTCGAATATGACACTAAAAGCAGTGTTAAACTGATTTTCCAAGTTCACGTTCATACATGGTGGTAGGAGTGCTGGAGTCCAGCCATGAGTCTATCACATGGCTAACAGTGTGACGAACAACATTCACACTCATTTTAAATCACAAATGTATCCAACAAGCATGTCACTGGGCTGTAGGTAGAAACCAAACCCAGAGAGAAGCCACACAGGGCGAAGGTGGGAACAGGGGAGAGCAGGAGCTTTTTGTTTTTGGGGACTGTGCTAACCACTGCACTGCTGTTTGTTAAGAATTCGTGCCATATTTTTGGCCCTTGGAGGGGAAAAAAAAGAAAAAGAAAAACAAATGTTGAAGGTGCTCAGTTCCTAATCAGCCTTGCACGGATGTCTGGGCATGAAGCCACAGCACTAAGCAAAGGGTCAATAGACTGCACTGACGAATAATTAATCTCCGCATTCCACTCAATAGAGTTTCAGCAGTTTAATATAGCCATCTATCCAGTCTGATCTGATGGTGACGGCAGATCAGTAACTGTAGCTAAAACACATATCATATAAATCTTACACAACATGCAAAGTATTTTGAAAGGTCTATTTACATCAATTTAAGGTCTTTCAAATCTAATTTGGACCCTGTTAAATTTTACTAAACCAGCCATTCACTTGATCAGTCCCATCTTGCGTGATAACGAGTTAGTGCAGTTTTCCTGTTATTGCTGCAAATAAAGTATGCCAGATGCTTCGTCTCCCTACCTGTCCATCTCCCTGACCTGCCTCGCCTGGGTCTGAATGCTCTGGCACTAAATCCATCATCCCACGCTGGCTCTCCTCTACCAATGCCTCTGAAGCCCCATTACTATTCGACCCAGCATGGGTCCATACAAGCTGATTATGTCAATGTTCAGCAAGATCCATTGATTGCTGAGTGAAGCAAATGCAGCAGTCTGGGTCAGCCACGAGTCTGGACTTGGTGGCCTATGCCAGAGAAATCTGCAGCTGAGGAGGAAATTACTTTCAACCTAAGTTATGTGCTTGTTTTGAGCACGAATCCTCTTATCAGCAAAGCGTGACATTTCCTGTTTCAATAAGAAATCTTATCTAGTACAAGTATAAATAAATTTATTTATTTATTTATTTATTCACACCACAGCGATCCAGAGGGGTAAAACAGCATTACAAGTTGGAGGAAACATGAGTGAATCTGATTTTGAGCGACGGCAAAAAGGAGTCGAAAGAACATACGAGACCTTGGAAGGTTAATAAGTAACGGGTGGGATTTGGTGCAGAAACAGAGAGCAGAGGTTGGTTTTAGAAGAGTTGGTGTGATTTATAAGACACTGAGGTGCACGTGAGTGAGGATAAAACCCAGCAGGGTAGCAACAGAAGTGGCAGCGGCAGCATCAGGATGACAACAACACATGGGCCCCGTTATTGACGTGTTAATAATAGATGCAGGTAGAGGGAGAAGAAGAGGTGGACAGGCAGAAGAGGATGGAGTCCCTGAGAAAGAAATGAAAGGGGCAAGAGGAAGACATCAGGAAGTCCTCTCGCTAACAGAAATGAGATTTAAAGATACAGTGAGAGAAAACGCAAGTGACAAAAAACAACAACAACAAAAAACAGAGGAAGCTGAGACAGCCCAACAGAGAACTCATGTAAGCAGCAGGGAGGTTCAGAGAGTTCAGCAGCAGAACATTTTGACAAGTCTTCCAGCATCGGGAGGATGTAGACTGAGGTTGTGTTCCGCTGGGATGAGCAGGATGTGATTTAAAGGGACAGTTCATCCAGAAACACTGTACAATAAAACTATAAAATCCAAGCAAGACTTTGAAAGCTCCTTATAAAGCAAACAACTAACTGCCTTCTAAAGGCGACTATGCCCCCCTCCTCAAAAAAAGACCTCAAGCTTAATGTTCAGGGTGTTTATTGGAGTAAGTAAATAAATCTAGGCCTTGATCCCTCAGAAGAGAAACCCACAGAACAGCTCCACTGGCCTACATTTGGCTGCCTGTCATCTGATGCCAAATTTCCAGCCACTCAGTCAATATTTCAATAACTAACCCTCTGATGTTAGAAGCTGGAGTAAGTGAGCATGGTAAGAGCTGCTTTTTAGAATAATACTGAAAAAAAGACACCTAACATGGCAAAATAAGCTGCTTAGTTTCCATTGTAGCTCATTCACAGGGGTTCCTCTCCAAGTCTGTAGTAATCCAAGCTGGAGACTGTAAAAGCCAGCTGGCAGCTGAGTAAACCTAAGTGATTTGTTTGAATTAAATAACCTACGCTATGTTTTTGGACTCTTAGATCTTCAGTGGCAGCCCAGCTTGTTCAGCTATCGGGGCTATTAATTGTGTTTAGGCAAATTAAAATAGGGACTCGCCATAATTCACTGCGAAGCTGCATGGACTGCACTGGTGCTGTAGAGGCCGGTGAATCATTCGAGATGAATCCGAGATCACAGCAAGGAAGGAAATCGCCAATCCCAGCCTGTTCAATAAAGCCAAAACCTTTCAAAAGGAGGCTCACTTCTAGAGAAAATAATTGGCCGCCTTTCTGAGAAGGACGTCAATTCTAAAATTGTGAAACCCTCTCGTGGACTAAAAGTACTTTCTTATACTCATTGAGTTATTCTCCTATCGCTCTCTCTCTTTCTTGCCTTCTTTCTTTCTTTTCTGGCTGTGTTCTTTATCTTCAAATCACGCCCTGCCCCTTTCCTCATCCCTTCCTCCCTGAGATCTCACGATGGATGAAATTACACTGTCATAAGGAGGAAAAAAACCCCAACTGGAGTCCACGCTAACACTTTCGATTTGCTTCTGTTTCCTTTAAACCCCACACGGCCGTGTCTGTGCACTGCAACTGCACCTTCAGAAAGAGCAGTAGTAATAAGAGGAACCAGGGAAATTTAATTAACCTTTGCAAAAGGTGGGCTCATCACAGACGCCGACCAATTAAGTACGGACTTCAAACGGGCCACGCTGGATGAAACCTTAACAGCTGTAGATGGAGGATAAATTAGCTCTGCGTGTGCAGCCGGTAGAAGGAACAGTAATAACATCCAGATAAACAAGCTAAGCTGCTGCAAAAACAATGATAATGAATCCCTAAAATGCTAATTAACTAATATTTGATTAAAGCAAAAACCCAATCAGTGGTTTAAATGAGTAAACAAACCAAAACAAAAAAAAAATCCCCTTAAGCGTCATGAATTTGTTATATTTACTACTGATTCATTAATTGTGACTAAAGTTTAACGACTATATTTGACTGATCAGAAACAGACTTGGCAGGATAACTGACATTAGCCTGAAAAATCCCATTCCTTCAGTTCTCATAAAATACAACCTAATGCAAGGAAAACTATGGGAAATTTGAAAGTGAATACAATGCTGCCATTAAGTAGTGTTTACATGGCTGCGGGGGTTGAGCTATCATAATGTGAAAGGAGCAAAAAAGGAAAAGAAAACCCTCCAGAATTAGATTTTAGGTTTATGTTCAGCAGAAGATACATTATACCTTGTAATCAGCGAGCACTCCGTGTAAAATTTGGAACACACAAGGAAGGAAAGGCAATAAAGAAGGGTAACAAGGTATTTAAGAGTTTGTTCTGTACTATGTGTGGTTCAGATTTAATGTGTTCTCTTAGACTTAACATCTTCTCGCTTTATCCCCTTACATCTCCAGGGACCTAATTATTACTCATCCAACTGAAAGCATCTACACACACACACACACAATGAAGCTGAGGCTTTCAGCACCTAGACTCTTGCTCCCAAAGAGACAGACATATAAGGTAGAAGGTACAGTCATTCTGCTGTGAACAGAGACATCAGATAACCCTCTAGGTTCTTTTTTCAATTATTCAAATAGAGAAAGAGAAGAGAGAAACAAACAATAGAACAGAATTGGTACTTCACTGCACTGTAGCAACTCTCCTCACCAAGAAGTTCACCAGGAACAACCTCCAGCCAATTATCTTAAGAACTTCAAACTAGGACATGTAATTGTTAACTATACAAATAGCGACATCATTACCAGCTCAGTGCTGACATCAGGGAGGCAACATACAGACCAGACATACCAGATCAGATGGCTAACAGGTATGCACCGACTGAAAGAAAAGCACCAATAAATGTCATTTTGCACAAACCAAGGACTCGACTGCTTGTAACTTTACACGGAGAGTTTTTCGCCATAAAGACAAACAGTTCAAGGTTTTACAAATAGTGCATGTGCGCTTTCATGTTTTAAATAGTGCAGTCTGGCTCAACACCTTTACACCAACACCTGCAATTATGATATAAGCCAAAGTTTAAAAAAATAAAAAAAAAAAATAAAAAAGCGGTATCAAAACACATAATTCATAGCAACATATTTTGGAAGCCCCTCTGATCCGTTTGCTCTTGTTGTTGCAGCTGCTGAGAACAATTCAATATTTGGTGCAAAGCCAGAAAAAATGCCTCCAACAAATCAAAGCATCAAATGTAGATTAATATCAGGTTCATTCTCCTGGCTGACTGAGCACTGTCCAAGCAAAAGGAGGCATATCCCCACATAGACACAAAGTCGTCTTATTTTTTGAACTACTGACACATTTCTTTAGCTTTATTCTGTGCATATTATTAGCTTTTAAATTCCTCCTTGAAAAAGCTTTGGCATGGTGCCAGTAGTTGTGGCTATCAGTCATTTTCAGTGCAGAACACTGGTTAAAATTCAAATTACAGCCACATGCACAGCATGCAAGCGTCTCTAAACAGATAAAATGCATATGCATATGAATCGAGCTCAGTTTCTCTCATCCACACCCAATCTTTCGCTCAGTAACACACACACACACACACACACGCACATGCACACACAGAGGCGGCAGCATCCTAAGCCAGAGGCACTGGCCAAAAAAGGGATTACGACATCGCTTACTTTGGAGGACCACGGCTGCAAGCAGTTGGCATAGCAACGGACCAGGAAAGCCATTTCCACAGGAGGGAGGGTGCCAGCGAGGGGAAGTTTCCCCTCGTTCACCAAGAGATGAAGAAAAAAAATGAATAAGTAAAAGAAGGGCAAAGGCTGACACCACGCTCTTTGCTGCTGTGGTTTATTTTAAATAAAAGAAAAAAAAAACCTTCCTTGATTTGGCCGTAAAAAAAACCAACAAAAAAACGGAAGCCTCACTGGATGACTGTCAGATATCACTACAGAAAGAGACTTAAAGTCAACGCAGATCCATTCATATGTCACGCTTTCTCCCTCCCTCTCTCTCTCTGTCAAGAGACTGCAACAGAGACGCTGATAAACCTCAATGAAGAAGAAAAAAATTCTGCTGAATACACAAAACTGAATCCAAAGGAGAAGGAAGTTGCATGGCCAAAGATAAAGCCATCCAGTTCAATATGCAAGTTTGTCTGTCAAAAGTCCAGAGCAAAAACTCATTAAGTCAACTCTTCAAGATTTCTTTTACTTCTTTAAGAAGCTCAGATTTCCCTCCTCAGTAGATGAGCCAGTGTTGAATTTAAGAAAAAAAATGTGGGGGGAAAAAAGGGGAGGGGGGCTTGTTTGTGCATCTGCAGCCCCCTGGGAAGGAGCCTCTTGCCAGGCTTCAAGTCATCCAAACAATGCCCCCTTCACCTCCCAAAAGCCAGGACCGATGCCTGCAGCTCTCTCTGATCTTCATTCACTGCCTGTCAAACTCCTCTCTCTGCCCCTTGCAACTCTTTCCTGCCTATAAAGCTCCAGCGGTGTAAGTGTGTGCCCAGCAGTGCAGCTCCATGGCATGGGGCCAGTGATCCTGCTCCTTGTACCCCAGCTTTAAGCTCTCCTCCTGGGTTAGCGCTCACACCTCAAACCGGCATTCCTCATCCCCCTCCCAACCCTGGGAAAAGAAGCTACTGTGGATAGATGCTGCGCTTTGGAGAGCCAGCCGCTAATGGGGAACGGAGGAGAGAGCGAGCGCGAGGGGAGGGAGGGAGAAGGGAGGAGAATCCAGCTGGAAAAGAATGACATCACCTGTGCAGCGAGGGAGGGAGAGAGACGGGGGAAAGGGAGAGAAAGGGATGGGATGGGAGGTGGCAGGGATGAAGATAGCAGAGGGAAACTGCATTAGATGTATTGGCTGCTGAGCACATGTGGATGAGAAAGAGAGAGAGAGATGGACGGAGAGGGAGAATGAGAAAGACAGATAGAGAGGAAAGCGAGGGAGCATCTTTATTGATCTGCTGGTAACATAAAGCTGAGTGTATTGAGGCAACCCCCTCCCCTTTGTGAGCATGCCGCATAAATTACACAGAAAAAGAGGGGGGTGGGTATAAATCACAGAGTCCCTATCAGATAAAACAGACAGGCACTGGCTGTATTTTGCAGAATGTGAACATGTGACACAATAGCACAAGGCGATAATAGTTGGGGGGTTTTTTCTTTTACCCCCTTTAAAAAGCCCCCGCATCTAGAAGATTTGTGACACAGTAGAAAGAATTTGAGTACAAGGAAAGACACATTAATCACAGATAACTCACTCTAATACAGTACACTGCTGGCCAAATATACTGAGGTAATAAAGGCATTAGACTGAGCAGAACCGCAGCTGTAAACAATTTGAAGCGGACCTGGTTCTGACAGGAACTACAAATAATCCTGAGTGGGGTTTATTCTACTATGCATCAGATGTGGGATACCACCCAAGAAAGTTGGAATGACACAAGTATTTTTTCAGGTTCTAATCAAAAGGCGTACAATACATGCAACCTCAACAACTGGAAGCCTTTTTTCCCCCCAAACACCAAATCAGCTCCTAATTAGAATAACAATGCTTTTAATGACAGCAAATGAGGTGGAAACTTAAGAAAAACAAATTGAAAACCCACGTCATGAAACAGCGCTTTGTTTATTTTGGGGTTTTTTTCCTTTCATATTTCAATAGTTGTGACTCAACACCTCAGGGGTACAAAATCCTCGTTTTCTCTGGATTCTGAAATGTTTGCATTGAGTTTCTTTTTCTATTTTAATGAAGGACACAGTTAAAAATCTCATAATCTAGTTTTCTTTTCATATTTACATGCATCTCCTAAGGAAGCTGCAACAAGTTTAAGTGCCCAGAGCATAATTTTTAATAGTCAGAAAATTTAAATAAGTTCAATTTTTGAAAAATAAAGATCCATACAAACTCAAAATACAAACTCCTTCTTTTTACTCCAATTTATTTATTTTTTGTACCTTTTAAACTATCCTATAAAGACACTTTTTTAAATTGTTTTAAACCGCATGTTCTGCAGGATCAAAGATGTCAATACTTTCACATGCAACATTTGTTTCTCTAAGATGTGTGTTTATCTGTGTTTTTCCACACCATATATCATATATCAGCCTGTATACTGTAGCTGTTCTGATGCACAAACAACGATGAGCCAGCGGAGGGAAGATTTGAAAGCAGGAGACATTAGGAGCTGTCTGGCTGTCTGAATGGCCGATTCTCCTCGAGCACAGGAGAGATGCCAGCTTGCATCAGACACATCAGAGAGCTGAGAATCTTTCTCGGCATTTCTCCCTGTCTTTCTGACCTTCCTCCCTTCATTATGCTGTTTGTTTTTTTATGTCTGTCTACATCACCCACTCACTCCCTCTCCACGCTCCTATTTTTTTGCTCCCCTGCTCGCTGCTGTGAACCAGGATTTCTACCCTCAATTCTCCCTCCTCTGTGGGTGTGCATAGGAGGCGAAACACACCTCCCAACTAGGAATGACATCATCGTTTTAATCGGCAGCCAATCGGATGGAAGCACATGGAGCCCAGCCTTCAGAGGAGCGTTATGTACAAGAGAGACAGAGAGGAGAGGGGGGGGGAAAAGAAAGCTTGAAATGGATAAGTGGGCAAACAGAGGCATATACCGGAACAGAGGGATAAAGACAAAGACACAGAATTAAGCCTGAAGTGGACTAAAAAGATGAAATACACAAAGACACACAGAAACACACAAATAGACACACACCCTTTAACCTCCACCTCTCCACATGAATGAAATTACCGAACACTGACTGGATTAAAGACTCTGGGACTAATGGAGGGCTCTGTCTGTGAGTGTTTACAGTGTGTGTGTGTGTGTGTGTGTGCGAGCAAGAGAAAGCCATGATCCGACAGCATGTGTGTCTCAGTGTGTACGAGCTGCAGTCTATCCCCTTTTGAAGGGTAGCATGCGCAGCACTACATCATCTTCTTAGCTTAGCCTCAAAAAAGACCCAGCACTAATTAAGCTCTCGTGGGTGTGATGGGACATACTGAAGACAGTTTCAGACAATGGTTAGAAGCAGTTAGCACTGTTGCCTCACAGTCCAAAGACATGATGTTAGAATAACTGGTGAGGCAGATCAAGTGTTGAACATCTACAGAATAAAGAACTGTTTGAATGTACGTTAACATTTTTGTTAACGTACAAAACCTCAGCAAAACCTCAGATAGAGACCGTTTAGACATGTGCAGAAGGACCGGATAAAGGATGCTGAAGAAGGAGCTGCCAGGCAAGAGGAAAAGAGGAAGACCACAGAGGAGATTCATGGATGCAGAGAACGAGGACATGCAGAAGGTGGATGTGAGAGAGAGAGGAAGATAACCTGCTTAGAGGGAGCGGTCAAAAGGAGAAGCAGCAGAAGAAGAAGTAGAGGAAGAAGAGTTTAACGTGGCTTGTAGTCTGAAGTGGTTTGAGTGGTCAGTATGATAAGAAAAATACTACATTAATGCCAGTCCAGTCCACATTTAGAGCAGAAATACAGATTCATTAATAATCATTAGCAACTAAACTTTTGATGATGTGTTTATCAATAATTGAGGGAACACATTAATTCTTATTATTAATCCGTTTATCTATTTTATTTCATGTGACTCAGGAGAGGAAAACAAATCTCTGCTGCTCACTGAAAAATATCAGATCAATCTTACACATGTGGGTGTGGCAGTTGTGGTGTGTTAGATGACACAATGGCAGGAAAATAAAAAAAATATATATAAATGACACTAGCGTACAGTAAAATTCAAAAAGAAACTTTCAATGAAGGTTGCAAGAACCTGGAAACTGCGCATAAGTCCTACAAGTCAAAGGATGCAAGATGAATGTAGTAAAGTCACCAAAAGGTTTCCTCTTCAGTAATATTCACTGTAGTCACTCTGAAATGTAGCACTCATTCAATCATGCTTCCCTCATACTGAAAAATAAAAAACAAATAACTCAAATTCTTCTTCTTCTTCTTCTTTTTTTTAATAATACTCGCTATTCTGGAGATTTGATAACCTGGTGGGTTTGTGAATGAAGATAAATAAAAATACATCCACACGTTTGGAAAGACTTTCATAAAACTTCCATAACAAGAAAAAGTCCCACATAGCAGCCTGCAGAAGCACACCATTAAGCACTTTCAAAACAAGACAAGTTCAGAGGAGTCAGTCGTCTCGCCGTGTGACTCATTCAGCTCAAACTGAAAAAGAAAAAGTAAAGACGAGCGCCGTAGTCTGAGCACGACTTCTCAGACGACCGTTTACTGTAACTGTACATAGATGTGGAATGTGTCTTCAAAACACGGAGCAGGAAACACGTCACGCAGGAAACGCTTCCTGGAACAGCCGGCCTGCGACTGAGTGTCTGTGCGTGTGTGTGCAGCTGTCTGGTAAGGTAAGTGCTTTCTGGATGAGGCCCAGAGAGAAAAGTGAGACAGAAAACAAATACTGGGATGGATCTAAAGAGGCCGAAGATGTATGAGTGAAGACTAGAGAACGATGCAGAAGGATAGGGGGAAAAAGCAACACAGAGAAAATGAGAGATCAAAGATAGGAAAAGAGTTTTAAATCTGGAACATATGAGTAACTCAAGCACTGACTAAACACACTCACAGAGGCGGTGTGTGGATCAGTGATTACAGAGCGGGGCCCTGTATCTGTTTTATCATTCAGCGTGATGCTACTGAGAAAAATGCCCCGTGGGACACTACACACTAATTTGTATACACATGCATCCCAACAGAGAGCGGTCATCTGCATATGTTGTCTTCAGCTAGCTTGTGCTCACAGCCGATCAGTTCTGCCAGTCTAATTAAAAGGAATCCATTGACTAAAGCTGCTGCAGCTCTTTAACACACAGACATGTGTTCACAAAGAAGTGCTGAGTTATTGAAAGTTATTGGCCGGTGCAACCAATCAACACTGCACAGAAACATCAGCGATTAGTTCACATTGACTCTGTGCCTTTAGTTGCTATTATAATGCCCCCTCACACCAGCTAACAGGGCTGCGCCACTGCTCGAAATCAAGTCTGATCCCTTGCTCGTATTCAGCAGGACACAAAGCACAGCAAGTCGGTTGCAGACAAACAGACACACGCATTCAAGTATGCTGCACAGAGACTCAATTAAGAGAATCTGCCTGCTGCAGCCACGCGGTCATGTGTGTTGCCGTGCGTAAGCACTCAGCCCCGTGTTTGCCTGTCTGTCAGAAAGACGGGACAGGAATTCCTGCTATTTAAACCGGCCCTTCCCTTTCCGACTTCTCCCTGCAGAGAGAGGGCCGACGGCGATTGCAGTGTAGAAAGCCTAGGTGCGAAAAAAGAAACCAATAAAAGGACAAAAACGGGAGTGAAATCATAGAAAGTAGCTGCAAGAGGTAAACTTACAAATGTGCCAGATAAACTGGAAGCACACACTTTGTTTTGACCTTTAGGTTCACTGGGGCTGTGAAACCTTGAAGCGGAGGCTGATGCGACGTACACAATGGGCGAGCATCATCATCATCATACAAAGTAGGAAACGGAAAAAAAATAAGAACTCGAAGGTCAGTACTGGAGACATACTGACAGCAACCAAGAGGAGACAGTGAGTCAGAGAATAGGACGCGAGAGGAAAGAAAATGTTTGAGTGTGGGTGAAAGATTTAGACAAACAGGAGCGTACAGAGGAGAAGGAAAAAGGAGTTGAGGAAGAGTGAAGCCTTTGTTTTTCCTCCAGAATGTAGGTTGTGTTTTATTTTAGCGCTCGGCACCAATTTATTTCTACTGCCAGGACACTTTGATTCTGTTCCCCTGCTCTGGTGCGGAGCCTTTTAGACAAAATGAACTGTAGAGAGGCTCAAATGTCCTCCAGCTCACACTGCCTACCTTTACACATTAAGATTAAGTTATAAACACTCAGATCTAGTGAGAGCTGATGAAAATCGAAAGTGTAGCTTGTGTTCAATTTCTAGGAAAGCATTAAAAAAAAAAAGGGAAAAGCCCAGAAAACATACGCAGTAAGGTTAAATGGGGGGCGGACGAGCAAGCAGGAAAGATGATGGAAGGGGAACCGGTAGGAAGAGAAGAGAGAAAGGAAAGGAAGGAAGGAGAGCTGGAAGGAGGAGGAGAAGAGATGAAGCAGAGAGAAATACGGCGCGAGAGTTCAACAAGGTTGTCATCTTAGTGCTGCTGATGTAATCCCTAAAATTAGCAGCAACAACAGCCGCAGACAGTGCCCCACTGGTACACTGTGCTGCCCAGCATACTATACTCCGCATGTACGCGATCACGATGTCTGCCGACGTTTGAAAGCCAGTGGAAATAAATGCCTTGTACTTGTTGTGTCATGCTAAGAAAGCGGGCATGCAGCTCACAGAAAACCTGTGTATTCGTGTGTGCTCTGTGCATAACAATGAGTGCAGCGGGACTCCAGCAGCAGCAGGAGGGCCGGGGCACCATTCAGCTCCTTCAACACTTAGCTGAGTCAGATTTTGAGGACGTAAACAGAGGACTGCTGCACCCTGACGGCTATTTGTGTGAAAATATGTCACTCATTAACACTTAAATAACTTCACAAATTATGTTTACCATTTACCCCAGTTAGTCTTCTTCTCACTCCTTTGGTCCCTTGTAAAACCCCCACTTCTGACCTTGCTTTCTCCTCACCCCATCCTCCCACTTCCTTCACTCCCATGTGACCTTCCCACAACCTTACCTTTCTGCCTCAGCTCTCCATCCCCACAACTTACCGCTCCACCTTCAGCTGCAAACCCACTCATCTTTTCCATAAACTGTCAACCCCTGTTTCACATTCCTTGTTCCTTCCGTAACCCCTCTGCTTCATTTCAGCCAACTTCTCATGCATATATACAAGATCTCACAGTATCTTTTTTTAGTCCCTGTTAACTTATCATTCCATTTGCTTTTCACCACTTCATGCTTGTCATCTTATGCCTACTTCTATTTTCCCATTCTGCTCTATCCTACCTGCCCTCCCCTTTCCCCTCCCTCTTAGGTATTTTTAAAGGTTGCTGTTATGGCATCTCTGCCTTACAAAATGTGTGAGAGTGAGAAGACATTTGACAATCTACATCAAAATAAAGCTGTCACTCCTCTCGTCAGGAGGATTCTCTTTCCTTGGCTGCTGAATGCCAACAGGATTTTCGCTTGCCCTTTAAAATCCTGTCCTGCCGATTATTTATTTGGATACTTTACTAAAAGGAAAAATTAGGAGCAAATGTAATGTGGCAATGATTTGAATTATTACAAATAATTTGGCATAAGAGAATGCAGGTATCGTGTATTTTTATGCCTTATTGATATGTAAATGGGGGGAAAAATGTCAGCATATCAAGTTAAATAGTTTGCATTGCAAATATGCTCTACATAAGAAATCCACGAAGGTGCCATAATGGACGTATGGACATTTAAATCCACGGATGTGAAGCAAAACTGAAAAGCCAGACACATCCCCGAAACATTATGAATTAAGCATACACATGGCACACGTGAGCTTTGTGAAACCACGCACGCAAGCACACTAATGACAACGAGAACCAAGCCAGGAATATTATCGGAAATTTAACAACTTCATCAGTGTGCAATGCCAAGACAAACTCTGCTTGGTGAGCTAAAACCAGCCTGTTGGAAGTTAGAGAAATTTTCCCCAGCCAAGGAGAAAAATCACAGAAACTCCCAGGCCTGGTTAGCAGACCCGTCTAATCAAAAACAGCAACCAAACATGAGAAAGCATCTTTGTGTCGCCTCATCTTAGTGATTTTCCAATCTCAGGGGAAGGTGAAGGATGATGCAGAGCAATACTTCTCACATCCCCAGGTTGACACTGCTATGACAAAGCATGTGTATGAGTCACACCTAGTCACCGCATGAGGAATGCAACCTTAGATTTAACCTGATTCTAAGCAGTGAGGTAACCTAAGTACTGCAGCTGCATGACAAGCACAAGCTCATCAAATTGAGTTAAAATGATACAGCTGAAGACGACATCACCGCGTTAAAGTCACTCCTAATGGACCATTAAACGGAAACTCTATAATATAATGAAAGTCTTAAATGGGTAATACAATACAAACAATTTAATCAAGCTTTTAAGCAATGGGAGGTGTGTTTGTAAGAGACAAAATTTGTTTTCCTTACGCCCAAATCACACAATCACCAATAAATAAAAAATAAGGCCCAGCAGTCAAAACTGCATCTGTAATTTTGTATAACACAAAATACTGATAGAGGTGTACGGTCCCAAGTGGTGCTTGTAGTCCACTCAACCAGTTAACAGTGTAAAAAGAGGAAATAAATAACATTCATTCATGTCTAGCTACACGTCACGCTCAGTGTGGGTTGCTGCAATTTAGGAACAAGACTGGTGCGATTTGCTCCTTCCTGTGTGCAGCGCCTTCCAGTAAAGGCAACCTGACAGTGGAACGTGACTACAATAGTCTTAAATACAACTTTAGGCTTCAGGAAGCTGAAGCTTTCAGTCTTCCCCCCCCATCTAGAGGAATTAACAGTAGTACATCAGTGCCCGATGTTTCTCGTTAGTAATGCAGTTTTGCATACTCGGCTCATTTTTAGTGTGAGATTAAAAACGAATGCTAACGTGTTTTGTAGAGTGGAGAGAAAAGGAAAAAAAGAAGAAAAAGCAGCAGACGTCAGACGTTTTGCCTCCAGGATGTTAAGTAACCACAGCCGTTGCAAGAGACGAGTGTTTCCGATCTGTTGTGTAGCGACACTCAGCAGCTGAGAGGATGCTGCTTCATGCTCCAAAAGCATGATCACAAGTTCACACACATAGACAGTGACAAACGAGCCCCAAAACAAAATGTTCAAAACAAAGACTTTGAAAGCAAATCGAATGTGCCAAACACCTGCACGTGGCAACCTGCTTTTATTTTTTCTGAAAAATCACGAGTTAAACTGAGAAAGTGGCCCAACTGGTGAGGAGAAAAGAAAAAGAAGCATAACAACACTCTCCTGATTTTATTCTAGTGGTGAACTGTGCAGATGGCTGAACCTGCATCATGTTAAATTAATGATCCCGGGGTTCCATGGAGTGGCCTGGCTCTAAAAAGCCCATAGAGCAGGTTTCCCCCGCAAGGCAAATGAGGTGATGGGTTCATCTATCTATCCAGCCCGGCAGGAGAAAGGCAGTAACCCGGTGAAGCATCTGATGTCTAAATGAAGTGACTCTGTATCTGTGCAGCATGTGAATGTGTGTGTGTGTGTACACGTGTGTGTGTGTGTGGGGGGGGTGTGTGAATCTGAGTCATCAGTAAATCCCAGTGGTCTGTTATAGTAATAAGAGAGCGCAGGAGCTTCTGTCTAGCACCTCGCTGGCAGAGAGGAGTCAGGTTTCTGGATCAATCGCAGCCGTATCAGTCATCACACAGAATAAAAGAAGTAACAGTGGGTAATAAAATAAACATCGATCTCACAGACATTTATCTTTCTCTGCCTCTGAAACTTTAAAATTTAAAGCCAGCAGCCCAACTCATTGGTTTGATTTATAATAATTACTGTAATTATTGTGTTGCATTCTTCGTTTAGGAGAAATACCCCTTTTCGGGGTTTTTGTGAATCATCTTTTTGGGCTCGTCGTAATTCATAGCTTCAGGAACTTCATTCACTCCAACAGAAGCTATTAAGAGCGAGCAAGACACACCAGACACCAGCACAGAGCAGCGATAATGGATTACTGATGTTATTATGGTTCAATAAGGCCTCTAAACAACATCCTCTGATCCACTGCCAGAACCACAGCGCTGCTTTGAGCGTGTGTATGTACAATATGCATTTACAGAAAGGGGTTTTATCCACATGCTGTCACTATATCATCGCAAATGGGAAACCAGAAAAAAAAAAAAAAAACAGAAAACAAACAAAAAGAAACAGAATCCCTGTCTCATATTTGTAAGCAGCCACCAACTAATCAAGTTAGAGTATACATCCATGTCTGTCACGGCTTGACCTTTGACCTTTTAGATAAATAGTGTCAGCATTTTATCAAGTTTCCCTGTGAGAACAGGCGTCGGCAAGCTTTTATCACATAAAAGAGCCACTTTTGGGCAGATTTTGACAAGAACACTAAAATACCAAAATAAAAATCCTAACAGACCAGCTGCGGATAAAGCATACCGACGAGCCTCGTCACAGCGTTGGCAGCGAAAGCAAAGAAAGCTGTCCACACATTTTTAAACTCTCTATTTACCTCTTCAAACCTCTTAGGATTTATTGGAGTTCAAAGTCAGCTGAATTCAGGACGAGCTATTTAAGTGAATACATCTGTGTTAGCTGCTGCTATTGAGGTTCAGAGAACTTAAAAGGCATCAAGTGACGGATGTGGGCTATGATGCAAATAATAAGTGTGAAAATAAAAATATCAAAACCTTTTTTTGTTTTTGGTTTGTAAACTAAAGAGCTTTACAATTTCAGATTGTAGAGAATTACTTACAATGCTAATTACAAATGATCAATATCGACCTCTGTTTACGTCTTTGTTTATCTGTCAGTGCCACACAAAGTCACTGGAGATGGGCCAAAGAGGCGCGTGCATGTTCGAGACCCCTGTTACAGACAGTTTTATGCTACCATGCGATTTGATTTGTGGCCACAAACGCATTGACATGATCATCATTCAAACCAGTAAGGCTCAAATCCAAGTGGATGTTTGTGCCCTCGTGAAAGGAATCCCTGTTGTATCATATACATAACAATGGGAAAGACGTGAGGTCACAGTGACTCTGACCTTTGAGGACCAAAATGTAATGAGTTCATCTTTGAGTTCGGGTGAACATTTGCACAAAATCTGAAGATGTACCCTGAAGGTGTTGCTGAGATGATGTGTTCGCACAAACGGAGCGCACGGAAAGACAGATGGATGGACAGACGACGTGAAAACATTACTCCTCCGGCAACGGCCATCGCCGGCGCAGACGCATTAACATTACACTGCGTGCGTCTCACAGGAAAACCATGGATGATTTTTTCTCATTAGCCCAGCTGCTTTACAAAGGGAAAAGTGTCACCTTTAAATCCTGACCCAATGATCAATCAGCAAATCAATAAACCTTGTTCTCCACAGCAGCAGACACAGAACTTAAGCTAACGTGTCTGTTTCATCTGAAGCCAAGTAGAAGCTTCTCACTTCTAAAGCAACTCCTTTATGTCACAAATGACGACTGATTTGATTGGACTATCGGGGCATAATAAGCATTGATTTTTATTATTATTTTGTGGGGTAATGTGTGGAAATTTCCAACTTGTGCCACCGACAGCCCTCATCGCACAAAACAAATCACAAGTTTCCACTTTCGAGGGACATGTGCCAATGATGTGACTTCCATGTGAGGGGGAATCTGAAACTTACACTATTACATTAAACCCATCTCTGCCTAGCAAGGCAATGTTGTTCCCGGCATGCATCTGTTAATTCCTCTGTCTGTTTATTCCTATCTGCCACCCACAGTGTCAGCAGACAGCACAGTGTGCGTGTGTGTGGCAGCCTCTAAATATGACGACGACAACCTCCCCCCCCCCCACAGGACTGCCAGTTTCTAAACAGGTGCCTGAACCCAAAGTGACTCATATAAACAGCCATGCACGCTCAAGCACACTGAACACATACATGACAGAGACATGAACACAAAACGCCCGACACAGACAGACACACAGGCAGAAAAGTTTCATGTCTTGTATTTCATCCTACCTGGTTGTTGACATAATCCTGAGCGGTTGCATGAAAAGGGAAGAGAAACAAGAAATAGTCACAACAGCAAATTATGCAAACTACATCTTGTCAAAGTGAAATTAGCACAACATAAGACATCATTGTATTCTTAATGAACAAAGGCAAGCGCACCACTGTGCAACACATGTCAAAGAACAACAATCCCTTGTGTCAGTTGAGTCTTTGCTGTCCAATATTGCTCCAATTCCATGCACTCCTAAAGTAATTCTCTATATTTCTCATTTGTTTTAGTCCTGCTTCTCTGGAGCAGCGCTGCGCTAGCACATCTGAGCAGATAGCCTTTACATAATAAAGGGCAGTCACAGAAAAGAATGTGGTGGGATTCGGCGACGCTGAAGGCTAGAAATGTAATTTTAAAAAGTGGAACAATCACCATGAGACCACAGAGGCAGGTAGGGTCGACAGAGGACGCTTTAAACTCTGCATTAAGCCCCGTCGCAATGCTCCGGGGAGCTTTGCACGAGCTGGGAAAAGTGTGCATATGACCTGAGTGTGGAAGTTCGTTTGTGTGTGCGCGCCTTTGTGACTGTGTGTGGCAAAGCGTGGCTTCTAGTGATTAGTTAAAACTGTAACTGACACACTTCTGGCCACAGTGATGCTATCGCAGAGAGGGAAGTTCCTACACGCTCAGCTTTAATACTTTTCCTACACAACTTTGGTTCAACAGACCTTCAGAGAAACGTTGTTTTTCCTAACAAAATTCAGCTTTTATGCACGTTAGACAGCAATGCCTCCGGCATTTGTTTTCTCTGTGGCATTGACAAATAAGTTAAATACCAGAGCAATGCATGCAAACTGCGAAACAGTGTTTCCCCATACGCTTTACCATCCCCCTCTAGCTTTATGGTGCTTTTGTCATCTTATTCTTTAATTCATTAAACCAAAACTTTATTGAGAATGAACTGCTCTCTGCACACTGTGCACATCACAAGGATACTTTAAAACTGAAGCTAATGATTATAGTTGGGGTGTCAGCGAGCTTCAGAGAACCAAATGTGTGAAGATCTTTAAAGGACCCTGAAAAAACAGTAGTTGTTTAAACATATAAAACCCAACCAGCCTCAGTGTAAGCGATCTACTGGAAAGAGGCAAAGAGTACGTTTTGATTGCCTTCCCACTTACACAGAAGCAACATGTCAATACTGTAAATGCTGAGGGTGGTTAGCATTAGCCTTTGCTGTTAATAAAGCTTTTATTCTTACCGTGTTGTAGCTGGCGGGGTCTTGGCCGTCTGTGATGAGTTCCCGCTCTCCCCTGGGGTTGACCCTTCTGAAGCGCCGTCTGGACCGCCGTTGGGAACCCTCCCTCTGCAAGAAGCTGTCGTCCCCCTCGCTGCCGTTATCCACCTGCAATATACAGGGAACACTCTGCTCAGAGCAGAAACTTTGACGGGATTTGCCCCCACAACCTTCGGGTGTCTGGGGGTAGCTGGAAGATCGATCCTCAGCGTATGTGACCTGAGAGCACGGCTCAGAACAGCTACGTTTCAACAGTTCAGACTTCTGGATCTTAGGGAGTGTGTTCAGATTGTTATATTCCACATTCTGGCTGTCAGATTCGGATCTCTGCTTCTTATAACCCAAACTTTGGGTCTTAGATTCTGTGACGCTCTCCAAATCTGAGTTGTGATCCTTGAATTCGTTCCCTTTCTCCCCCCGTGGCTCTGCTTCGGGCCCTAGGGCTTCTGGGATCTGGTCCTGCTCTTCTGCTGGCTCCTGGTTGAACATCCAGTTCTTCCAGAGCGCAGAGAGCCGGTGCCAGCGGAGCACACTCATCTGGACTCAAGAAGGGGACCAGAACAACACATAAAAGCAGGAAATACCACAAGGGGGAGAAGGGAAGAACAAGAAGAAAAAAAACAGCGGGGAAACCCTTTTATACAAAAGATGAATAGAAGTGCAGCGTCCAAAATTTAAGACAAGGTCCAAAATCCTGGGGGATCCCACGACATTTCATCCTCTGGGTCACTCCTCCAGAATAAGAGAGAAAACAAGGCAAGTAAATTAAATGAAGAAACAAACAAATCGACGACGAGGGCAGAAGAACGAGCGCCGCATCTCCTCCTTTCTCAAACTTGGCGAGAGTAGTCCTCCTCGAGACAGAGTTCATCTGCTCGACATGTTGCATACTGACAGGCTTGCTCACATGGTCGCTCGCTCGCTCTCCGACTCTGTATGACACGCGCACAAAGCACACACTGAGCCACCAGTTTCCTCCAGGAAACCGTAAATACACAAATATCCTCATCAGGCAGGAAGAAAAAAAAAAAAGAAAAACAGCAGAGCACACAGATTCCGGCCATACAATTCATTCCCTTTTTGTGCGAGTCTGTTGTTGTAGGAGGAATTTGTTTTCTTTCTTCGTTGCATAATGCTAAGTGAAGTCAACAATCTTATTATCCCAGCAATGAACGGACTTTTTCAATAAATAAATGATGTAACCCAGCTCCTCTGCCTTCATTTTCTTTCCCAAGGCTCTTGGATTTGTTTTCAACTTAGCTTTTTCAACTTTTTTTTTTTTTAAATTATCTTGTATTTCAGTATCAGTTTTGTGCTAGTTTCTCTGAGTCTCACACTCTCTGGTTATATAACAATGTCTAAGTCATGGCAGTTCATGAATCAGAGAAAATTATAGTGTTTTCGATTTTTTTCCTTGTCAAAATTTGTGTTCATGTGTGGTCCTGCCACGCTAATATTAGCCTGAAGTCAGGAAAGATCACTTCCCGCACCTAAAGATTTAAGATTTAAGTTTTAGCACCCCCTAAAGTGGGCAGCCAGAAGCAAAAGAGACTCAACAGTAGCTTTGTTTACTATGTTTTCATGCACTCAAGCATAAAAAACATTTGTCAGAGCATGCTGGCAAATACAGTAACATCAATCCATTGCCTTTACTGTGCATGGATAGAGTGCTCAGACCAACAGTCCCCAAACAAAGTCCTAATTCCTGTCTTTAGGTTTTGTTGTGACTTTGTCATCCTGCTACCACCATTTTTTTCCCTACTTTATCCTGACTAAATATTATGACACTTTTAAACATGTGTAATGTTTCTTTATCAATAAAAATGGTAAAAGTGTAAGGTGACGTTTTAACGTGTTTAAGTGTGACCTTCTTTCCATCCATCCCCCCCTTAATCTTAATCTGAAATCCCCCCCTGTACGATTTTTTCCCCAGGTAGGATTACATAATAATCTCAAGGACTGTTAACTCATAAGTGCTGCACATGCATATTTGCATGCATCTATTTTCTCCATTCTTGGACTACACGTGACAGACAACCTAGCAAACAACCAAACTAACTTTAATTTATATCTTCGGGCCAATCACAAAAAAAGGGAGAACAGGGAGAACACAACAGAAGGATGGATGATTTATCATTTTGTTACTTTAAATTTTAACTTCTATTTGAGTGGTTGTCATGAATTTTCCAACAGCACGCATCATTCATAATGAACGGCGCGACGCGCTACACTTCTTGGATGTTAATTTGTCATATTTTAGTAACAAGCGAGAGATTTTGACATTAAACAGTTTGCAAATTTAACTTGATATCTGAGTGTTTCTTCGTTTTAGACGAGTCAGTTAATCACATTTTTCATTTTTTTTAGTTGACTATGAAATCCCTATTTTCAAGCTCATCAGAGCTGTATAGGCTCTGCTATTATTTCTATATTTACTAGAAATAATGTATTTCCTTTCAGGTTTGCACTCATTTCTCATTTTGCCAAAGACTTTTGTACAGCCTTGTACAGTATATATGAAAAAAAGATCAAACTGTTTGGGAAGATCCGATAGGAAATGTTTTCTTCAGCCTTTCATCTCGCAATAATGTGTTTACTATCAGAGATTTCACCATAGCGCATGTACACCACAAATGGCGTCTTTGTATGTGACCACTGTGTGTGTTTTTTTCCCTCTTCAGGTCAGTCATGTGTCAGTCACTGATACAGTTCTTAATAAAGACCCATGATCAGCCGCAAAGAGTGGTGGGGATGACTACTGCTTCTGTGCTGAGAAAAGTCGAAGAGGGTTGAAGAACAGCCTTAAGCGACTGCCGTTTGTGCTGTTAGCCTTCATGTAGTCGCATAGAATAAAATCTATGAAGGTAAAACAATAAGAAAAAACAACTAATATAGAAAGAAAGTGAAGCTTGACCCAAAGATTTTCTGTCAGTAGAAAAGAGACTCAACAGCTGCTCTGGGTTGTAACACACAGAAGAAAAACCTTGTCTCAGGGAGTTCTGCTCTAATATACCGAGTAAAAACTGGGTTGTGGGTAGTTTAGCTGTCATGGTCTCTAAAACAACTGCGTGACGGATAGTTCAGCAATAAAATACCAAATAACGGTTGTAAAAGGAGCCTGGATTGGTATCAATGTGCCCCTTCTCACGGTGAAAAATGTCATCTCGCCTCATTTTAACGAGGCTCATGAGACAGACAGCCTGAAGGTTACACACAAAAAATTCTGGAGGGGAAGGTTACACTTTCACATTCATCCTGTGAGCCTGTAATACACATGGCTCACTGTCTCCTCGACTGATTATAACCCATTCTGTCCCATGACCACCAGTTATGTTTCTGACCGACACTCACTTCTATATTAAGTTTCCCGCTTCCTCTAAACATTTTAATATGCCTGTGTGACTAACTTCACGTCGACTCATCTCCCGGTTTACATTCCACTCCGTCTATCTGATCATTTGCCTGGCAGCATGCATCATCGGCTATTTTTTTTTCTCAGTTTTTTCATTCCTTACTCGCTGCGTGCTTCTTTTTAATTTCATCTATTCCCCCAACCAGACACAAACACACACACACAAACAACCCCACCCTGTCAGTCTTTGAATGTCAGTCCCTGTCATCCTGTGACCAGAGTCATGACGAAAGCTACAGATTATATTCCCTCTACTATTCCCATGGTCCTAATTAGCCGATTGGCTGCAATGCAGTGTGACTGGACCGCAGTCCCTCTGCCCACTTGAGTATTTACCCATGTGTGCATAAAAGTGTGTGTTTCGATTAGCATTTCTTGGTATTTTCAATACAAAAAAGTGGTTATTCAATAATTCTTTAGTTTTAACTTACTGGGGTCCTTTTGAACAATGCTTTCCAGATATTATTTATCAACCACTCTAAGATGGTCTTGTTTTTTTATTGCTCTTTGAATTGGCATACAGACATACGTTATTTCTTGGGCCACCAATAAATTAAACCTATAGTAGCTCTTTAGCGTTGGAAACCCATGTCACGAAGCTCACAGCACACAGTTTCTTGTGCTGATGTTAATGTCAGAGGAAGGTTGGAACTCTACAGTTATCAAGTGAAATGACCCCACTCTGTGACTTCATGTGGTCTGACACTTCATGGCTGAGTTCCTGTGGTTCCTAAAAGCTTCCACTTACAGTTTATCATGGAATATCTAGGAGAGAAGGAATCTGGCATGCTATTAAAGTACCAAGCTGGAATTCAGCGAGCTCATCGATTCACAAATGTTTGTAAAGGCAGACTGCGTGGCTATGCGCTTGACTAAACAAACCTAAATTCAAAGGTTAAGAAGTAAGGCCAGATTCTTTTGTCTATATAGCACACCATAGTTTCCATATTATCATTCAGCCTTGCTTCAGAGTTTCTTTTCCAAGGCAGTGCTGTTTGTAACTTAAAAACAGTCATATACAAAGAAGCAAGAAAACTTGTGTCCTTTCTAAGGTTCTGATAAGCTGGTTCATTTGGTCTCTTTCTAACCCTCACCCACCTCTCTTCACTCACTGTGTGTGACACACACAGTGAACTGTTTAATTCAGTGATTTAATTCAAAGGCCAGTTTAATTCAAACCAATTTTATTCCCTCAGCCACACACTCTTCTTTTCACAATTAAATTGAATTTAAATGTATCTCTCGTGCCCCGGGCAAATGAGTGGACTAAATTCACAGGCTCTTCTTCCCAATGCCGCACTTCATATTCACAAACTATCACACAATCATACCTGGAAGACTGTCAGTATCGCTGCTCTCTGTTACCATAGCAATCGCCTCTGAATGGGCCCATGGGTGTAGTTCAAGATTAGGCGCCTTGCTGAAAGAGCACCTTACTATTGTCATCTTTTTTTTCCACTGCAGAACATTTCCAGGAAAGTTCTGATGTCCCTGAGACTATTGGGGCAGGGTTTCCAAAAGCCACAAAGAACATGTGAGTGCTGAAAGCTTTTTTTTGTCATATGATAACACCCTTCCCACCAATCTTAAAAGAGCCGAGGAGATAAGGAGAGCCACTGGGTGAAGCCGAGAAAGGGCAACAATGGGGGGGGGGGGAAAAAACGGAAAAAAAAAACCAACACAGTGGCCCAGTTGCTACTTTGTTACTCTTGCATAATTGTCCTGTTCTTTATCTCTGCAAAACACAACAGGTACTTTAACTTCTATATTGTAGTTGCTGAAGGGCTAGTTAGCTAAACTACAGGCTGGCTAAAGCTTTGTTTTGCACCATTATTTAATTTACAACATCCACCAGTTTTTACATGTTCCTTCTTTAGAAACACCACACACAATCAAAGCATAGATGTGTGTTAGCATTAGCTTAACTGGCTTGATAATCATTTGCTACTTACTTAAATCAACTGATTTCTAGTCTGAAATAATCCAGTGTGTTCTCTGCACATCCACCACTGTATGGTTTGGATCAAACACCAAAAAGGACAAGAAGAGACTAAAATGGACAGACTGCAAAAGAACAAGAGTGCTCAATTGCCCTCTATTCAGAAACTGTAAATCAGGAAATAGACAGGTATCATAACTGCTGACCCATCGCACCCTGGAGACAACCTGTTCCAACTCTGCTACAGAGCACTGTGCACCAAAACAACCAGATTATCTGGGGGTTATCTGGGGTTAAATTTATTTAGTTTATTTCTTTATTTCCTATTCAATAGCATCAGTGGAACTGGTGTTACCTGTCCTCTTTTTGTATAAAACTTTGCAGCTTATCTCATCCCATCATATCCTTCTAGTCCCTCAGACAAAGCTCAGGCAAAAGAGGAAAATGAGAGCAGGAAGAACTATTAGGTAGGAAGAGGACAGAAATTTGTACGCGACCTTGTGGAGGCAAACAAAAACAACATTCTTATATACTAAATGTTATGGCAAACTTGACCTGAATGAAGTCTTTGTGATATTGAAAGACACTAAATTAAAACCACAGACAGGTGAAGTAAACAGCATGGATCCTGGTGTTACCATGCGATAGAGTGCTGGGTAAACCAAAATTAACTGGACAAACTTACATCGTTTTAAATATAAGAAATCTTTTTAACACAGCCTCGGATACTTTAGTATCTCTTTGTCTTGACAATCTCTTGGGTTGCTTTTGCAGGATGCTTGTCTCAGTATCGATTTGCACTGTTAAGCGCTGTCCAATCCGTTTTGAAGCAGAGTCTGAACAGAGAGCGTATAACCTTCTAGATGTAATATCAATTAAAAATATGGTCCTTTATAATACTGAAGATGTAGATAATGCTTATGCTATATGAAAATGCAGAGAACAGAGAAGAAAGAACAGAAATGGGCAAAAAGAAGATGAAAAGGGTGATCAGGACAATGACAATGGAGGGAGGGGGAAAGGTACTGCAGACATCAAATAAAGATAGAAAAATAGAAATATTATCAAAGCCCAGAGATGGGAGAGTGCATGGGAGGATAAAAGGGCTTGGGAGAGGGACAAAAGACAGACCGAGTCTAAAACAGAGAGGGAGAACAAGAGACTGTGTCTCTACTCACCACAATCATTTCTGATGGCTCCAAAGTGATGCATTCACAGCCTCGTCTACCTCCCAGCTGCTTGCCAAAACTGTGGAGAAAGGGTAGCGACACACAAAAAGTGAGTGTTAAAACAGAAATAAACACACTGCAGAGATGACACGAATATCATGAGAGACAGTAGAAACAGACGCAGTCGATCATATCTGCCCGACCACAGACACAGTACCGGGAATACAGGCCGATGAATTTACAACAGCAATTTTGTGCTAGACCCGGTTTGTGGTTAAGCTTTGCTCTGACCTTATATCAATCTAATACAACTTTTATACACAAATAAAATTGCACACGTCACAGAAACAAGCAGGCAGAAGAATGTGCAGTGACAATGTGTGCACCTCACACATACTTCAAACCAGATAAACTCAAGTGTGCCAGAAATAGCTGTGGCCAACATGAGATGTAAAAGGAAATAGTGTGAGAGATCGAATGTCAAATTATAGTTTAAGGCAATGACCAGTTTTACAGTTTTCACATGTTTAAAGAAAAAGCAAATTTTCTTTGTTGCAAAAGATGATTTTTAAAAATAATAATAATAATAATTTCACCATTTTATTGATATCTGATTAATCCCTTCCCAATCCATGTGTGAATATTCTTTATACATGATTTTGAAGCATTTTTCTCAGTTAGTACCAGCTCTGGACATTAAATAAAAACAACTTCCAATGCAGTTTTGAAGGGCAGTCACAGCTTTGTGTAATTTTATGTGTAATGACAGTTTCTCAGTAGACGCTAGCTGGCAACCCCACTGATGGGGCGCCTTTGGTGACACTCTTTTGCATCTCACTTCACTGCGTGTGGTAGAAGAGCTAAAATTAGTTATAATGACAGTATAATAATAGAAAACATTAAGCTCTACCCCAGTGGGTTTTTGTCAGCAGCTATGCAAGCTTTGAAAAACAGATTTCCAGTTTGATCCATCCATTTTATCTGGGTTTGGTCTGTGGGTGCAGCAGAGAGACATAATCTCTCAAGCATGTCCCGTATCTGCCCTGAGGTTTCTCCCCAGGTGGACATCACATCCACCGCTTATACAACCACACCTCGTGTTTTTAGGTGGGTGTAGGAACGTACATTGACCAGTAAATCTTCAGCGTCACAACAGATGCGGCACCAACCCGTCTGTCAATCTCCTACTCCATTCTCCCCCAACTCTTTAATAAGACCCTGAGATACTCAAAGTCCTTGACTTGAGGAAGTAACAGCTTCCCAATCTGGCGTGCCACTAGGTCTTTCAACTGCAGTTAGAAGGAAAATGTAAAAGCTAGTCTCACTACTCTGTGAGATGGGTTTTAGCAGTTCAGTTGTGTCAGTGGTTTGTGGCAAAAGTTCAACTGCTGATAGAAAAGAGAAAGTCGCTAAATAAGCATTTGTGTTATACATTTAAAGGTACAGAGAGACTAAAAAGAAATAAATAAGACTCTGTTTACGCTTCTTAGAAAAGTACCAGCACATCGTGCATTGATGGTATTTTTTCTGTTATATCAGGCCAAATTTGTCCCAGGCCACATTGCAGAGTGGTTACACCGATCAAATTACTTCGGATCTTGGTGGTTGTTTACACTTGTACTGAGTGATCTGACCACACAGGACAAGTGTAAACACAGTGTATGTTAATGAGAAAGCATACAGACTGCTTACATCTCTTATAATGGACGCAGAACTTTTGTGCTTCTCTGTCAATTAGGAAAAAAAAAAAAAGAGCTAAATGCAGAAGATCAATCTGGATCAGGCCAACCACACCGTTATAAGTAAACAGCTTTTCCACAGTGTGAGTCTCTCTGCAGTCAGCTGGGTCATTTTGTCCACTGACAAGCAGGAGTGGAGCAGCTGATGCTGTGGCGAGACCACGTGGGTGAGTTTGGCCTTTTCTTCTCCATGGAGATGACTAAGGATGTGTTTGGTACAATGAAACCTTTGTTACAAATAAACTCTACTTGACTTTGATGTTATAACGTTGTAACATGTCAGCCGCCATTTACATTCTGCGTGCAGCTGATGGATCTTCATGCTGACGTCTAGACTGAATTGATGATTAAATGGATTCATCATTATGATCACATGGATGCTGAAAGCTTCCTGTTGGCACATATTCTCTGTAAGTGTGTGAGTAGTGTGTGAGCTTAATCCTGAGAACACGCTGCACTGAAAACTCGTCTTCACGCTAAAAGTGGTGCCTCAGCATTGTTTGAGGATCAGGGGGAAGAGGCTGGTTTTAATCATGGAAGCGTGCTGAGCTGGGAGAGAACAAACTTTCACTCCTCTCCGATTTCATTCTCACACTGTCACACGGTGGCGCCCATCTGGTTTGCAGCTTTTTGCTTTCCTCGCTCATATCCTTCTTGTTTCCTTAATACATCTCTCTTTGTGCTTCACCTCCACCCCCTTTCCCTTCTGATCATCTTCACCCTTCCAATGACTCCGTGTTTTCTTTTTTCCTGCATCCATATTATACCACTTGTAAATAATTCCCTTTAACTTCATATTGCTCTTCCTGTTTTTATTCATTTGCTTCCTTTCCAAAGGCAAATCCATCTTTTCCGTCTCTCTCTTTTCTATATATTTTTTTGCTTTTGCCGTTTTCCTCCCTTCTCTCCTCATCTCATTCTGTATTCCCTTTCATCATTTCCTTCACTCCTTTTACTGCCGGTCTTTGCTTCCTCCAAGTCAAAAAAAAAAGAAAAAAGAAAACTTTCATCTAGTCACATCTTAAATAACAGCTTCTTACTGACACAAACAACACTCTGAATTTAGGCCTCACATAAAAGTCTGTCTTTGTAATGCGTTCTAATGATAGAAACTTTTTTTTAAATCACGCTTTTCTTCTAATAAACAGATTTTTCCAGGATATATTAGTGGAAGCCAAACCTTTAGTGCCTAACACTGAGGGAGGAAACAAACCTACAGCCACAAAAGATGAAGGAAGCCGCCACTTCCATGGAAACCTCTCTCTTAGCAGCTGAAAAAGGCCAAAATAGTGGTGTGTGGATTTATTTGGCACGTACCTGTCGCATACACTCAGGCCACTTTTTTCTTTTGGTAGCACAATTAAAGCACAAAAGCATTACATTAGGTTTTCTATAGAAAACTAAATTATTCACTAAGCCTAGAAAATATGAGGCACTTCTTGTTTTCATAAAGTGCTCTGTTCAGGTGAGTCTGGGGCCAGTAAAACCCATTATCAGTTCTATTGATTTTCTCATTTTAATAGCATTTATATAGTGCTGACAGTTGGAGAAGGGCTTTAAAGTTCAAAGCATGCCTTGAAAAGGTGCACATTGCATCTTTGTTTACTGGATTTGGATCAATTAATAATAGAAAACTTTCTTGTTCATCTCTCGTGATTTTGAGCCGTTTCGTGCCTCCCCGCAGGTAAGAGGCACAAATCTGCTGCAGAAAGCATTTCTACAGCTGCAGAGGGTTTGCCCTCGTCCATCAATGCCACGCAACACATGGGCCTGACCACTGGGTCCAGTTTACATTCCCCAAATTGTTTCACACCACAGACTGTTCTTTTTTTCACATCTGCAAATCTGTATTGTTTCTTTAGATGTTCTGATCTGATTTTATTAGAAAAACAAAAACCGACAACGCACAAGGGAATAAGCAAACAAACACAAATGATCAAAATCACTGTCTATCCATAGAGTGGCTCCCAGCAGAGTATAAACTCAATTGTTCCCAATGAGGAATGCAGTCAGCTGGGCAGGGAGTTTGTTCAGAGCCCTTAGCCTGGAGGTCAGTCTGACTCTGACAGGATCTCTCTGCACTCCACTGAGGCGAGACGCCTGGTCCCTGTCAGCGCTACACAAAGCCTGCCAAGCCTGTCTCCTCACTGTGTGTGGGCGGGTGCGCGCAGGGCAGAGAGACAGGTTGTGCCAGAGAAATACAGGAGAGCTGCAGTTTGATGCTAAAGGAGAAAAGATTTCAGCCCTTCACATCCACAGCATTATACTGTATGTGCTTTATGTGTTTGTGTTCGCTTGCTCAATATTTTTTCTTCGGTTTTGATCTTACTGCATTTCCACAAAGAGCACAAGAGCCAAACAAACTTGAGTCAACTGTAAGCGAGTTACCGAGGTTATGTGTGGGCGCACATATTTGTACCCACCAAATGATGCCGCTGCCCTGACTGAACTGAAATGTGATAATGCTCTGTTGTTATTTGGTGTGAATCTGTGCCTCACACAGGAAATTAGACAGCCTTCTAAAACCACACTATGGCCAAACATTAGCCTTCAGTCTTACAAGGTAAAAGCCCAAAACATGCTGACAAACACTGCTGCGCCAAACATTTATCCACACAATGCTAGTGTGTGTGGGGCTGCGGTAGTTAAGGTCTCGCTGCACTCTAATTCTTGGGTAGTTACTCTTATGTCTGTATGAATAGAAGCTGATGGTTTGCATTGAAGACGCTGAACTGTGGTGAAACCTGAACAAGTGCAAACCAAAGGAGAAAGGGAGAAGATTCGCCTCCAAAATAAAAACTGTCTTACCTCTGCAACCAATACATTTCAAAGGGTGCAACTTTTACTTTGAAAGCGAATAGTTTGAGTCTGCTTTAAGTCTCACTTTTCATTGTTCTCCTCAGCAAGCAGTTGGTGAGTGTTTGCAAACAAGTTGGCATCTAAAATAAACTATGGGAGATCACGGCAACCTGCTAGCAACCAAAGCAAATTTAGACTGAGGTCTAAACTAAACACCTAGAACTAGTTTTTAACAAGTGAAAATTTCTTGGCTATTATGGCTTAAGTAATGCAGCGGTTATAAGAAAATGTGTACAGCACTGTCCAAGTAGAGAAAGTGCAAGATGATTCCAAATTCCCAAATATAACCTTTTAGATGCATTAAAAACGACATTTTTATGCATTTATTTCATTTTTATGAAATTTATGTTCATTTCTTGTAACAATAATAATCTCTATATTAACAAAAATAGAATTGTGGTGTAGCCTATTGATTTTAGAGGTGTGAACAGATGGATCTCATTCAGATCTCCATAAAATATATCAGACTGACATTGACTCATGATGTCATGACAGGAAATTAGCTTTCAGATGCATTCCTGCAATTACGGAGCAGAAGCATCAATAATGTATGCAGCATTAATGTATGATGTATGCTGTTCTAAAGATAATACTACACACAGCACAAACCCTTATCTGCCTCAATTTATCATGACAGGCTTCAATGCTCCATCCATCCATTCATCCATTTATCCACAGACACCAAATGCTTATGCACTTTGTTAAAGAAATCACCATTAGTATAACCAACCTGTATGGCATTTTAAAGGGTGGAAATGTATTATGTCTGCGAGGCACTGGTTTTTCACAAAAGCTTTAAACAATAAATTCCTCTCGCGTTAGTAAGTGGGGAGTACTTCTACAATAAATCAACTTTAATCCCCATCATCTCTTTCACCTTTTTGGAAGGGAGATCTCGTCCCTTCGAACTACTGAGGCTGTGCCTTTGCTGGATTTCAGCAGGTGATGATTTCTCTCCCCTCCTTTTCCAGCAAAAACAAGTTGTCGGCAGAGCTGAGAACAGGTTCAGTGACAGCTGCAGTGCCCTGGGCAATAAACCATGACAGCTGGTATAGGAACTGACCACACACACACACACACACACACACACACACCTTGAGGTGTCTATTGTCTGAAGCGTGGAAAAACCGACAACATTCTCAATAGTGCAAAAACAATATTAACTAAATAGCAAATAGCTCTCTTTTAGTTTTACTGAACACTTCAAGTATATTTACAGCGCTCTAACCTACCATGCACACACTCACATGTTCATGGATGCATCAGGAGAAGGTTGGTTCAGCATCTTGTCAAAGGACACTGACACACAGACTCGAGGAGAACAGGATTGAACCAGTGACCTCCCGATTGGTCAACGATGCGCTCTACCTTTTGAGCCTACGTTAAAGTTGCGGTTTGAGATGATGAGACGATTAACTACATGCTGCACTTGCGCAGTCTGCAATGACTGATTGGCATGTTGTGTACCATCATTTCCTCCATGCTGGCGTCGGCCAGTCACGTAGTCTACATCACAAGCTTTGAGAAGATTCAACACAGAATGATAAATCAAGCTCAAGTTGTTGTGTAATGCAGAGAATTCTGACAAGATTCAAATCTGTGTTTGATGACAATGTAGGATGTGCCAGGCTTGACCTGCTGCATTTTTTCACGTGGTATTATTGCCTCCGAAGAATGCCAAAAATGATCTGCTCCCTCCAAAGTATGCAGGTATTCAAAAAATGAGTGCAGGACAAAAGCAACAAGTCTTTCCATGTTACGTGTATTCTCACTAGTGGAAATGTTCTTGCTTAGACAAAAGTTGGTGCCTGGGTACGGCATATACGGAGGGTAGGAAGGGCAGGACATGACGCACATTCGCTCACTGTGAGCTACCTGTGCTATTCAGTCACTGGGCTCTGAGATTAAACAGATCCATAGCTGGCAGAGGCCCGCTGATTATCCAATTCGACTGATTAATACTTTTGCAGTCTCACATACAACTTTGCCAGGTGTGTAAATGAATCCAGAAAAGTTTCCACAAACTTCCAAACCGACAAGCTATGTTATTCTGAACAACCTCCGAGTGCGCAATTTGATAAAGTCTGAAAGAAATGCGTTAATTAAACCCCAACAGAGGTCCGTGCCCATTTGGCACCCAAGTTTCCATGGTAATAATGACAAGCAGTAAAGACACAGTTCACCATACTTAGACATCTACTTCTCAGTCTCCCCGACTGGTTTTCTTCTCATTTTTAGTGCTTGGTTGGCCAACACTGACAGCTCAGTCTTCTTTGATTATGAGTCAGAGGAGCTGGCCAGCAGCGAGACCACCAGCACACCAAAAGACAGACTCCAAGTACTCCAAGTAATGATCCAGTGGGTCATTCAGAAACATCACAACACATTCATGTGGAAATCAGCAATCAGTTAAAAGGGTGACCTCAAATGTATCCATATCAGATTTAGAAAAATTACAATTAAATAAGCACCATTAACAGCTACTGCTCAACTCCAATGCAGCGATTGACTTTTTTTTCCTCCACATCTTAGGGAACGACAAAACGAACATTCATTCATCCCTCTGCTGCGTGTGATGTTGTTGTACTTTTCACTTCCTCCTAGGACAGCAATGTTCCAGAAAACATAGAGAAGTGAGCAGTTTTCTTTGAACTCAAGGAGAAGAAGTACAAGAAAAATAGGAAATTTTGTAATAATCTCACCAATAATTTTGAATATTTTACTTGGATGTTTCACTTTTGAATGGGGACAATCTTTGCTCCGTATCTTTAGTTTTATATATGACGAGTTTAGTAACAAACTGAATTTTCTGCTTTTTTCAAAGGTATAAAAAAAAAGAACAAAAAAAAGCACTACATATTCTATTTTAGTCAACATACTTGTTTAAAGGTGTTGGCAATGTGAGAATAGAGGACTGCCTGTCTTTAAAAAAGCCATTGTAGATATGTATGAAAACACACAGGACTCAGTAGCGTGTTTTTTAGAGCAGTGCTAAGCCACAGTGCCCTAGGGAGAGCCTGGTTGTCCAGCTGGTTAAACTATGGCAGGCAGGCAGGAAATGAAGCGTGCTGGGCTGAAGAATGCGTAAAGAAATAGCGAGGGAGTTTTGAAAAAGAAAAACAAAAAACTCCAGAATTACCCCCGAAATCCCCGTCGCCTTACAGCAAGTGTATAACAAAAAGCTTTAACATTACTAACCAGGATCAGGAACACAGGGGGTCCACTCCTTTGGATTCCTTGTATGTGAAATATTATCCAACATATTATCCGCAATGAGGAGGGGAGAACAGTTCATTATTTAGATAATCCAGGATTACATCCAAGTGTGTTTGTTTTGTACTCCAGAGTGTGAACTAGTGAGAAGTTTCCTCAGAAAGAAAGCAGAAGAGGCTTTTAGTTAAACTAAAGGAGAAGTGTTCTCTCTCTGTTCACTTCTGTCTGTCTGTCCGCTGGCTCCAGTGAGCTTTCTATTTGTCAGTGTGTGTGTGCGCGCGTGTGTGTGCACGTGTGTGTAGTCTGCTCATTTCCTGCCTGGATGTGCTTTTGGGCTCCAGGCAGGCAGGCTGCTCAGGAACACATGGCCATCCACTGCTCTGCCAGGGGTTCCGCATTCTTTGCTCTCCTACACACACACACACACACACACACACACACACACTCTCTCACTCTCACACACACACTCTCTCTCTCACTCTTACACACACACACACACACCCTATTAGCTCTCTCAGTGACCCCTTCCAAGCCCCCTGCTGCTGCTGCTCGTACTCCAACACACAGACACACCCTCCAGTCCTTTCCAGTCAACCAACCTACCCCCCATCCTACCCTTCACTATGTTATCAACTGGGCCACAGTGGAATGACACACACACAAACAAACACACACACACAAACACACACACACGTTATTGATACTAGTCCAACAATTCTCTCTGTCACAGTTGGTCACTTGGCGCTTTGTGTTACAATTAAAAGAACTAGAAACTGCACTAACTGTTGAATTGAGGTTTCAGTTCTGCTTACTATGCCAACACTCTGAGTAACAGTCAGCCAACAAAAGTTGCTGGAGCTAGTGATAGCTTTTTTTTTTTTAATCTATGTCATGCAAAGGCTGCAACATTTACTTGACGGAAAGATGATCTGTAAGCATTTTAATATTTGTTAACAGGACTTTTAGTAATTTCATTTCCTAATGGGCGATCGTAGCTCGAGAGTTGGGAGTTCGCCTTGTAATCGGAAGGTTGACGGTTCGAGCCCCGGCTTGGACAGTCTCTGTCATTGTGTCCTTGGGCAAGACACTTCACCCGTTGCCTACTGGTGGTGGTCAGAGGGCCCGGTGGCGCCAATGTCCGGCAGCCTCGCCTCTGTCAGTGCGCCCCAGGGTGGCTGTGGCTATAATGTAGCTGCCATCACCAGTGTGTGAATGTGTGTGTGAATGGGTGGATGACTGGATATGTCAAGCGCTTAGGGACTAGAAAAGCGCTATACAAATAGAGGGTTTTTTTACCATTAATTTTTAATCACGTTTTTGTGTCTGACTTTGGCTCACGTGCATATTAAGGTTCTCTGCCATAGCTGTTAACTTATTTTTGATGCTTTTATTTCATCAGCACGGTGGCGCAATACCCAGTATAAAACATGGACCTAGCGTTTTGGGTTGAAGCCAATGCAGAAATACATTAAGCAGGCATTCGATCTCAATGGACATTTTTAACTCACTTTCTCTTCCATGTTCTTCAATGTTATTTCTCTCTCCAACAACGTAGGTTACAATTACATTAGCATGACCTATTATGCAAATTAGGCGATGATGTCAGTTAGCGACTTTTCGGTTAGCCAATAGTGATTTTTCTTACTGAGGAGTTGGCAACACTGCGTGAGGCTCCTGACTACGGCAGCTGTAATGCTCTGGCAATCCATCAAGCGATGCGCCTTCATAGCTTACCAAAGTGGTATTAAAACATTTTTTGACAGATTTCTATGCGCAGTGTACCACATAAAATCGGTTCGAGGTCAGAATTCATACATAAGGCACACTGTCGATGTTTGAGAAAATTAAAGGATTTTAAGTGTGCCTTATAGTGTGTAAAATACGTTATACAGAAGAAAAGAATATATCGCGATATATATCGTTACCGCACGTGCTTCAAATTATACCGTGATATGGATTTTAGGCCGTATCGCCCAGCCCTACTTGTCACATCCATTTTTTATTTTTTATTTTTTTGGTGACGGCAGAAATGGTCAGAGGATGGAGGATGGGCTTTTGAATGGAATCCTTACAGTTTTCATCCAACTCTGAAATGTTTTCACATCGTAAATAATCATTAAAACTACAGGGAATTGCTTGGAAAACTACAGACTGATGCCAGAGGTGCAAGAAACATATGAATGTATGATCCTATTTAAGTGCTGTGATTATGAGTATGTTTAGCCTAGTCTAAGAGATAAAGCAATCAACCAAAAGTTGAACTTTTTTTGTTTTGTTTTGGGTTTTCTGGAGGGGTTAGATATTTCTGTCCTCTCCTTTTCATTTCTGGCATGTGTTGCTTCTGTTTCAGTCCAACTATAACAGCAGAGGGAAAGGTAAACATGGAGCGAAGGCTCGGCCTCCAGCAACTGCTGTCACAGCTTTTTCTATTACCATCAGCTCCAGTGTTTAAACAGGTGCAACGGCTCTGTGTAAAGAACTGCAATTTATTTTGGCAGTTTGGCTGCTCTAAAGACGAGGAGGACTTGACATTTTTATATGATATGGCCTTATTAAATCACAAATGTTACTGATGAATCTCCGCCCAGATATAAAACCTAATCTCTCACTGACGGACTACCGGCAAGCTTTCTTTCTTATATTTGGCTCTGTACTTAGGTCAGAATAGACTCAAAATGATTTTTCAGCACTTTCCCATTTGATTTCACATAATGCCCATTATGGATGTACATTACTATAATATGTGTTACACACATGAGCAACTCCCTGCCAAAGAGCAGCAATTTAGAACTGTACAATGTTGATAGATATCCGAGTGGAAAATCAGAAATCCCTGTGTCCGGGCACAACAACACAACAACCATTCCACAGATAAAACAGAAAAAACATATTAGCATCTACAGAGCTGTAACTGCATGAGCAGGGGGCTTGGAAAAAGGAATCTGCTCTGTGCTGTTTAACATAGAATTACAAGCACGATATACAAGTATGTGTCTTTGTGTGTGCACATATACACAAACGATTCCTTTACATATCAGTAGGCGCCATCTTTTCATAAATCACAGCTCTGCCGTTTCCATTTTCTAGCGTAAAGATGGAGGCGCATATATACAGACATCTTGGTGGCAGTCATATGGAGTGCGGATGTGTAATATCTAATCCCACCTTATCTCCCCTAGACTGATCGTCACCTTGTCTCACCCCATCACATTGTTTTTCTCTTCTGTGAGTGATACATACCAGCACCTTGCCAGGTACATGTGCTCCTTGACGAAGACCGATCCTGAGAGCAGGATGTACCAACAGGTAGCAATGGTGTCTGGGCTGCAAGAGAGAGAAAGAGCACGTGTCAAACCCAGTGGAAATGGTTTAGTATTGAAGGCTGAAGTGTACACCATGTGAACCTTCAACATCATTTCAGAGCTTTTGTTACATTTCACGAATACAAATTAATTAAATTGGTGCGTTTTGAAGGTAAGTGGATTGGTTTTCCCTGGACTCTTCAAATGGGCTTGGCAGTTTTTGGTTTTTACTTTGGTTTTCTAAGTTCTTCAGTTAAGGGCAGAGGCTCGTTCAGTACATGAAGTACTTCACGGAGTTGCTCCAGAAGAGCATAAAGTCTGAAGGTTTTTAAACCTCCGGCAATACTTGTAGAATTTGAATGACCTGTTTCAGCTTGTGGCCTTCACCGGGGTTGTTATAAGACATCACAGAAAGCATTTAAATAGCATAGAGAGTAGGACAAAAATATAAACTTCATATGTATCCTATAGAAAGGAGAAGCTTTAAAAAACAAATTGAAAAAAAGAGGTAGACTTTTAATTTGAGATCTCTAATTTTGGAGATTTGCCTCTTCAAAAAAAAGTATAAAAGCTATTTCAAAGGGGAATAATTCTAATAATTCTAATGTAGACATCATATGACAAGTCATGTTGGCTAAACAGTGAAGAACCAAGGCTGTCCTACACAAGCTTGTACAGTTTTGCTAATTTTTATGAAAGGGTGAGCTAAGACAACTTGTATATTTATGGCTAAAAATAAAAAATTTGAAACAAGTCATGACACTTGAGGAACTTTTTCCCCCACAAGGCTTTGAAAACTGCAGGAGTGTTGTCTACAGAACTCAAGAGTGAGAGCATATAAAGCACAGTTGCACTTTGAATGCTAAACGCTGAATTGTGCATTAGCATCAATGTATTCTTAGGAAGTCAAGTGTTATAGAATCATAATGATGTGGCATGGCTGTGAGATGGAGATAATCCATTAACATCAGGACTGGCAAGTCTGACAATCGTGTCTGCCATTTACAAAAGCTGCAATATAGAGTTATTTCACCTAAAAATAAACACATCTCAAATATGTGCTGTGTGACTTTCCATGCTGTTCCACGCACACTGTATATATGATATCCAATAACGCCAAACACAAGACTAATTAACTCCGCAATAACGGGGTGCTCGTGTCAGCAGCAAGCGTAGATGCAGTCATAGATGAAGAGGGGAGTCAGGGGATAAAACACAGTATCTGTGCCTGTGGGTGGGAATATGAAAGAAGAGAGTAGAAAAAACAGAGAGAGAGAAAGCACTGTTTGAAGAGTGCAGATGAAAAGATGCCCCACTGAGTGAAGAATTATAAAAACATAAAACACACGACAGTCTGATGTACGATATACATTTAAAACAAGAATTTCTGCAAATGTCTTTGATTATATTTATTTATAACATTTTAATTAGACATTTTTCATCTGCAAGTGGTGACTATGGAAAATTAATAAGCTGGAGTTTATATTCAAAAAGAAACTGCTTTAAAAAAGTAATTTATACAGAAAACTCAGCTTAACAAAAAAAAAAATGGTTAGATAAAAATTGCAGGCTGGCTAGACTGAAAAAAACCAAACAAACCTCAATGATAAAAGAATTTTTAAATGTCCTACTCTGTGGCCCAAAATTTGTTTACATAATAAGAGCATGGATCATGTGTTCACTGTAAAGCACCTTGGTACAAATGCATGCAGTCAGGTTTTCAGCATTAATTAGCCAAACTTATCATGTCAGCTTCTGTCTGAACCAAGCAAATTTAGATATGAGCAACACCAACCAATGTGTGATCACTTTCAGTTTTAAGCAGATTACACACATCCCCTGGTGGAAGGCAACTTGTCTCCAAACAACTGTGATCAGACTTGACTGGCTACAATCAGTTTCAGACAGGTTGCTGAAGTTTGCAAATAAATGCTGCTTAATTTCTAAATGCAGACAGACTGCCAACACATTGTAGCTATTGTGGGTCAGTCAGTGATAATTTTTTTTTCTTTTTTTTTATTTATTACTTTTATTTTTAAGTTCTGTTTTGTTGTTACTACACCCCCCCCCCCTTTATAATGTTTAAAGAAAAACAATAAAAAGAAAGTATCAAAAAAATAATAATTGCACATCTGCAATGGGTGTGTTTGCAATTGGACACTCGACGCAACTGGTTGCCAACTGATTGCCAACTGATTGTATTCTACTTATATTAATATGTAAAAGTCAAGGTTGGCAAGCAATTTTGCAGTGAAATTCCCACCCTGCAGCAAATCATTATGGCTCTGATTCATATATATGAGGTTAGAAGGCAATTCTCATGTTCTCATATTATCAGAAACAGACTGCATGCAATTGCCAACTTGACTCCATTCAATGTTACATTGATAACACAATAACTCGGTCTTGTTGCAGTTTTAGGGCCATCTTGTTGTCTTCAAAGCCACTTTGAAGACAGCGATTGGCTGTCAGAGACCTGCTCCCTGTCTCTGAAGCAACCATTTTAAAAGCAACAAGACTGCAAGTTAATTGAACACGTTTGCAATAATTCTGGCCATGGCACCGTTTCCCCTACTGTAACTGTTGCATTAGTCTTTCTGAACAGCCTTGGATTCAACTTTCACTTGAATCCGCACAGGGCCAGAAAATTATTATGGATCTGCTTTTATGCGTTTTCTTTTTATCTTTGTGCAGCTCATAGTCTTCATGAGCCTCACTATTTCCCCAACACAAGCTTGGGGAGATCTGGTACATTTGATGCATTTTGTGTAACTAGAGCAGATCTCTTTGTACTACAGAGGAAGCAAGAATGGCCAATGCGGTACAAAAAAAACAAAAACAAGGAGAGAGTGTGACACAGAAGCTTAGAAAACAACAGTGGTTCATATTGTTTGCTTTATTTCATGGTAAATTGAGTTTTGTCCCCTGAAGAAACCTCGAGCATTTTTAATAATTTTCTGGCCCTGTTGATTTCATTCGAGAGACAATCGGCAAATTGGACAAAAAGAATCATTTGGTGCAGCCCTAATCTCATCTGCATCATATCCATTCCTCCGCAGGTTGTTCATTTGATGCTTTTGGTATTTTTCAATCAATTTTCATTAAGCGTGGCACAAGAAAGCAGGTATCCTAAAAATAATTATGTTTAAAAAGCAGACAGGAGATTCATTTTTGCATTGTTGGGTGAGGGTAGCATTAGTAACTTTTATTGCGGCTTCATTGCAGAGACCTTGATTGCTTTCATCTGCAGCCTTTTTAGCGTGTGTGTGTGTGTGTGTGTGTGTGTGTGTGTGTGTGTGTGTGTGTGTGTGTGTGTGTGTGTGTGTGTGTGTGTGTGTGTAACAGAAGACTAATTGGACATGGTCTGGGTTAAGGCACTTACGACAAGCCTCTGGTAGAGAGGCAATGGAGTGTATCAGAGAGAGAGTGTTTTGTGTATTTATTTGGTGCTAAATGAAACCACAGGGTGCTTAATGTGATTCCGGTGAGCATGAAAATACATTAATAACAGGTGAAGGTTAGCCCTCATCCTTTCATTTGTCTCTGTCCTCCCTCCATCTTTCACACTTCCTCTACATTCCTCTCCTGCTTTGCGCTCATTCACTCCTGCCTTCAATTCATTTGTCATCTCCCTTCCCTCTTGACATTGCTATCCCTTCCTCCTTCTTCCTCTTTAGCATATTTACCTCTTGTTTTCTTGCCTTCTCGGCATGCACTCCTCAAATTTTAATATAACTCCTTAAAGCTTTTTGTTTACTCTTTGCTACTCCCTCCTCTTCTCATCACCTCTGTTCATTACGCTGTGAACTCTGTCCTCATTTAATCATCCTGTTACCTTTGCTTTCACGAGCCTCTTGTTCATCTCATTTGTTTTCTCTCCTCCTACTTCTCCAGCTTTCCCATAAATCCACCTTGTATATGATGCTCAAGTTGTATTAACCATCAGCCTCAACCACTGCAGTATTTATTTCTACACAACGCCATGACAGGAAATAAAAAATGTTTTTAAAAAAATGAGAGAGGGCAGGCTGTCGGCGATTGGTGTTTTAAATCTGGATAATAAAAAACTAGAAAAAAGGAGGAGAAGCATTTAGCTTTTCGTCATATAATGTTTATGTGCTGTGCTAATGGGCCCCAGTGCACCTGTTTAAAGGAACTGTTATTCTAGGCCAGTGGTTTTCAGCAGTTGAACCAAAACCTTGAAACTGAGATGTGCAAACACTGCCTACCACCACCAGCATCTTTACACTGAAAAACCTTTTTCTGAGTAGCCATGAAGTGTAAATGTTAAGTATTCTATAAATGTGAAACACAGTAGAAGACAATCACATAGAAGAGTGCATGAACTCAGCAGATCATAGCTCTTGATAGTCACGTGAGAGCAAAGATGGAGAGGTAAATAACAGCATTTCCTGCTAAGAGCGAGAACATGTACTTACTAGAACAGGATGTGGTTAGCCTCATGTTTTTCATACCTGGCAGACGTGCACATCGACCTGAGAGAGAAAGAAACAGGTGTAAACATTTTCTCAATTTAAAACCTCAGCTTAGACTTTTCTGGCTCTTCCAATCCATCGCTGCATCCACACGTATTTCTCAGGCAGCAACAAGTTCCCAGATTTCAGGCACAATTACTACTGGCTGCCAGCGTAAAATGTTAAGGTGACCCGCTTCTCTAAAGCACAACTCTGCACCTGGTCAGTGAAACTTGGTGTTTATACATTCAAGTCACATATGCCTTATCTTGAAAACTGGATAGTCTCTTAGATGGCTATGTGAGTCTCTGCATGTCCCTGAAACTCACACACTTACAAGCTGCCCCAGAAAGTGGTTTTAACCACAGCCAACCTAAAATCCCTAGAAGGGAAATGAAATTATTTTTAATCTTTTTTTCTTAAAGTTTGGGATTTTCTTTTACTTTAGCATAACAGACATTTATCAGGATCAACTGCTCAATTTCTGTCAATTAACAAAGATCTAGAGCCTTTTAAATTACATGGGCCGATCGTGTGGGTACGTGGATGTCTTCCTCTTCAAAGGACCATCGTGAATTAGGTTAAGGAGTTGAGGAATCAGAATCACTTTTCAATGCACTTCCTGCTTAACCTGTATCAAACTAGCAAGAAAAACACTTAAGCTTGTTTGGTATCAGTAAAGGAAGCTTGACTTGAAGTTGGTATGAAAGGTGGCCAGGATGGCGAAAACCCATCTTGGGGGAAAAAAAGACATTTGCAGAAACAATGTGTAAAAACCTGTTTTGGTAAGGTGTGCTTAATATAACAATTCAATGCAACTGACGTAAAACGTAGGGCTAAAGCCTACTATTAAGATAATGTTATATACTGAAACTGGGACTGGCTCCTCACCTGTCAGCGTTGAGTGAAACTTGATGTTATTTATTTAAGTTTGGAGGTAAAATGGAAGTGGCTCACCTTAGCTGGTGTTCTCTAAGGTGTGAGAGAACATCCATGTGGTAGAGGTGGCAGTAGATGGTATGCAGGTCCTGGAAATGATGTAAATGAAACCATTACTGAGGATTATCTCACATTTCCACATACACAAGAGTTAAAAACTATTTCTGCAGACTATGACGTGGCACATGCGATCTAGTGACAAAAAAGTTTGTACTGTATTTTCAAACGATTTACAGTGTATTAAAGAACAAGTCTGTGTAAACTGCAAACTGCAGGGACGGTGCTTGAGAATCGAAAGCTTTTTAAAAGATTAGCTCATTGTTTAGAGTGAGTATAAATGGTGTAAATCACATCTAGTGCTGTGATTTGATGGAAGCCACTTGAACTACGCCAAATGCTGTCCGTCAAACTGATGCTCTGCAACCAAACAGACAGGCGTAATACTTGTGTTTGCACATGACAGCACTGAGACACCCAGATATATCTTACCACAGCCTAAAAATAGAACTCCATCAGACCAGCTGACAAAACATTAAGAGTGTGTGTGTGTGTGTGTGTGTGTGTGTGTGTGTGTGTGTGTGTGTGTGTGTGTGTGGGAGCAGCTTCTGTGGGTCAGGACACAGTTTTCTGGTTAGATACACACAGACACACATTGTCAATTAGCACGTTGACTTGTGTGAAAATACACTTTGCCTAAATGCCTAAACTACTGCCCTGCTGTCACCCTGATGTTGGAAGAAGGCCTGAAAACAACTGGAAACAGCCTTTCTAGTAACAATATCTGCCTACTAGATATAGATATACTTCTATTCAGAACCCTGAATAGAAATCTATGGAAGAGTTATGCAACAGCAGAGGTGAGTAAGATTTCAGCTGTATTCTGACAGACATACAGGCTTGTAAATAGTAAAAAAAAAAATGCACATAAGTGTACTTATTGCGCTTCCTGACTTACTTTTATCCAAAACATCAATTAGCATGGAATTTGCTTGCTGCTCTGGGTGGGTTAGCAAAATGAGCAGAGATGTTGATGATGTTTGGACTGACGCTTTGAATAAACCTGTAATGTTGTACAACTTTATTAGTAGAAGTAGAAGTACAGGGGGGAAATGCCTAAAGCTTATTTTCGGCAACATTTCCACACTCAGTTGAATTCTGTTCCTTTCAATTCTATTGTATTTATATAGCGTAGGTAAAGGCCCTACAATAATACCTGAACAACCAGAGGTCCCCTTATGGTGACAGTGGGAAGGAAAAACTCCCCTTTAACAAAAGACATACAGTGGAAGAAAGGCAGCTTTTTACTCATTTTATCAGGTTTGACTGCAGATTTTATGTCCACGTGACATTAAATGAAAAAAAGGTTTTATCCCAATCGTTTGGTTGGTCTTGTTGGCCTAAATCCCAAATGGCTCCTGAGTCATTGGTAGTCGCCAGTACCAAGACAATTCCTGGCAGCATGAATGCTTCGACAAGGACTTTGTGTACAAGCACCTCTAAATTTCTCCACTAAACATTAGGCCACACAAAAACAGTGTAAAATGATAGCTCACTGCCACCTCAGGGCAAAGCTAAAACCCAGCTGCAGTTCAGTGAGGATACTCACACACAAAAAAACCGGGACAGCTTCAAAGCCCCAATCTAATCTACAGTAATAATCTAACAGGTCAACAGAGAACAAAAAACGAATGCACTGTTTTGTCTCTCTCCTGTTTTTTTCTCTCCAGTCAGCGATGTTCTGTGAAGCAAAACTTTTATGCATGCATCTTAAAGTAAATCCTCTCCAAAATAAATGCAGATATTATGATATTTTACAATGTAAAAATCGCACGATGAACACTGAAAGGTGTTTATGTTACATCAAATAGTGACGACACTGTAAATCTGAGCAGACTGAACATTACAGTTTTGTGAGCAGATTAACAGACAGTGCTGAAGCATCATAGCAACAACACAACAGAGACAAAGACCAAAAGCGGAAGCAGTATAGTTCTTTTGAAAGAATACTGTAGTCTCTGGTGTGTGCCGGTAAATTGAGTCAAGCAGTGGGAGCCAGCGGAAGCACGCAACAACACTGGGGAATGGGGAGGCTTCAATGCGATGGGCCAAAACACTGCTGATGTGTTGTTAGCTCGGTCTATCACAGGAAGGAAGGAAGGAAGGTCTGGGTGAAAGAGATGGAAGAGGAGAGAGAAAGCGAGCAAAAGGAGAGAGGGAGGGAGGGAGAGAAGGGGAGCCAGACAAAAGGAAAAGACCAGCAGAGGAAGGCTGAAACAAGAGGGGGGCAGAAGTTCTGAGACGAGAGGTCATGTGATAAACTGTATCAGGTGAATCCCTGTCTGCAAGCTTTGTCCCATGCACGTTCTGAATTATTGCAGTAAAAACCATTCAATAACTTGTCACCAGTAATGTCTGAAATAAATATAATACAATCTGCTTCCTCTACTGCTTACTGTGTGAATGCCTGACATCTGGAAATGTCTCAAGGTTGTTAGGAGACCCCTGCCTAACCTGGGGCAATCCAAGGGCTTAAATCGGGTACCTACATTTGATCCATAATATGATGTCATCAAATCATGTTGACTGCTTCTCTCAGGGTGGTTTTAGCAACATCAGACAGACGAACCTGGCAGAATACATCCTCCAGCCAAATGACCTTCAGATAAGAGTTGCCCAGTTCTGCAACACCCATCCATTAAATATGATATATATTTTACATTTTGGTTAAAAAAAAAAAAAAAAGTAGACCCACCAGTTGCATGTTTGCCAGTTTGGCTATCACTGGTTGATTAACTGTGCTTAAAATACTCATGGGTCAAAACCTGGCATTCACAATCTCCCCTGAGGAGAAACACAGTTATCTCCGTCTGAGAGGAAAATTGTGATGGACAGAGGGCTTGACCTGGAAAGCCATTTACAGGGAGAGATGAAACCTCCATTTACTGAGAGACAGTGAGCGGACAGCAGACATGGAAAAGCGTAGATCACAGCAGTGAGAAAGTGGAACTGTATTGACTTCAAATCACAGTTAACTGGGTTAGTGAGCACAACAAACTGCTGCAGTAAGCACTGCTGTCATGCTGCTGAGCATGCGTGTGTGTACGTACAGCAGGAGTGTGTATGTTAGGACATGCAGCCCTGAGGCGCTAGCTACGAGCCAAGCCTCAATACCGACCTCACCCCTGCTTGATAATGACTTCCTCGGTTACGCCTTAATACCATTAAATGCATAATAATGTGCCCTGCATATTAATTTGGGAATATTTTTGCTATTGCAGAAGAACCCACCCAGATGATAGCAGATTTCTTTGAAGTCTTCCTCCACTTTAAAACATTTTTTAAAGTGTTATACATAAGTTCTACTGAAAGGATTTTCCCCCATTTATCTGTAAGGAAGGGAAAAGTACAAAAAAGTATTTTTATATATAATGGATAGCGTTTGGTAGATTTTACAAGGTAAGATAAGAAGCTGAATTAAATTCAAAGATGTGTAAACTTTGTGGAAGCTGTTAGATTTTCTTCTAAGTCTTACTAAATGCTGGTAGAATCCCAGAGACAAAGGCTTACAGCTCAGCAAAATGTAGTCCCTGGGTCATCGGAAGATTCAGTTAAATCCATCGAAACTCCGTAATGATAAATGCGCTGGGTTAGTTTTCTGTTGTAAAGCTCCTCTGGACACCTCGCATTTATTTACAAACAGCCTTATTACACTGGACACTGTGAATCTTCTACTACTACTAGTAATACTCACAGCCATGAAACTAAATGCCCTTGATTCATTCATGATTGTATTGATTAGTGTAAACCAGGTCATCAATAGACCCAGACAGATAGATAGAAGTCATGCGCATGTCTGAGGATGCGATCTCCGCTTTGCAGTTTTAGCCTGTGGACTCCCAGAGACACAAAAGTAATGCGATTACTGGCAATCTCTCTCCATGCTCTCAGTATGCACATACACTGCATTCCTCTGAACTCAGGCTATGATGTGCCTGAACAACAAAAACAAAAAACAACAATCGCTCAATTTTAAATCGATGGTCGCAGCAGATGGCTGCTCCTCCCTGAGCTTGGTTCTGCCAGAGGTTTCTTCTTGTTTAAGTTTTTCCTTCCCTCAGTCGCAAAGCGCTTTATCAACGAGTGTTGTTTGATTTTTGGCATTTTCTCTGTAATGTTGTAGGGCCTTCACCTTACAATCTAAAGCACCTTAAGGCAACTGCTGCTGTGATTTGGGAACATAGTAATAAAACCAAATTCAATTGAACATTCAAAACGATTAAAAAAAAAAAGCCCCCTTTGAAAAAAAATCTTGTTTAATATGGAAAAGATTCAAGTTCAGCCCACAGCGATTGTTCTAATAATATTGGCTTTTCCTTACCGGTTTTCACCAGTTTTCACGTGCAACCCTCAAAGCTATATCCCACGTGGCTTGTAGCTTTGCTGTTTTTGCCGTGTCCTCCCACATGACACCACAGGGCAGCGGTGCAAACCTCATCAGTGACTTCTGACCTCTGTCCTGGCCTCCCTAGAGGCTCCTACAGTGTGGCCTGATGACCCCATCTGTGATTAAGACATCGCCATCTCAGCGGAAACATCCATTAACTCATCCCCAGCTGAGACTGCAGTCTTTCATTCAAACCTGCCTGACGTAGTCAAAATAAGACGCTGGAAAACACGGAAACCATCCGAGTTCCTCTGGATTATACACCATCTGAATTACGTGACAGGCTCAAATCACCTTTTTAATCAAAACGATGCTATGATTATACATGTGTTGTCTAATATTCCCATTCATTCATGTTCCATAATCTCCACCGTCTCACTACATTTACCGACCACCTTGCCCACGTCTACATGTCTAAATTCATCGAGTTGCTTTTGTGTGATTGGCTGATTTAACATTTGTGTTTAAAAGCAGCTGAACAGGTCCAACTAAACACTAGTATTAGAGGTTCAGAGGAATGATTTTAATGCACAGCTGTAATGGGAAGTCCATTTTCCATATTTTATTTGACACTTTGCATGCCTTCAAAGCACTTATTAAGAATCAGTCAAGAGGAGAAGAAGCAGTTTTTCAAAGATACTAAAAATCCACTCTTTGATGATGCAAGCTCTCCAACTGGCTGCAGAAATGAGCAGCTGTATGACTTTTAAACTAACAATAGGACAAATAGAGCTGACCCACAGAGCTAATCACTGATGCACGGCACTCTGCACTTGACCTGCTTGTGTAAGGGTGTGCACAGACATGTTTCAATCAGGCATCTACAGTGCTGCTGCTGCCACCTTCTGGCAGAACGCCTCAGCACTGACTAGACTTGGTTCAACAGATACTGCACATCTCCCCAGATTGAAACTAGTCTGAGAAGGATTAGTTAGATCCTCCCAGATGTCAAAAGAGCTGTTTGATGTTAATGAAGATGTTGCTTGATTATTTCATTACATTACAGCAGTAGAGAATAAGTGAAACCAGCTTGTTCCAGGCCATGATGTTATGTGTAACGCCGACATAGATAGACCCCGACTATCTGCTCAAATCTTTTGAGGCTATTTAAACCACACATTACAGTGACAGTAGGTATTTGTAACCCAGACAGGAAATTAACATTTTGACATGCGGCTGAATAAAGTATGTCTCACACATGAACAAGCTGCGACAGAACTGGAGCCAGTCATACAAAAGCAAGTTGTTGCAGGACTCTGCAGAGGCCCTGTGGTGTCCAACCCACCACGTTTCTCCTGTCTTATCAACAGATGGCCCATTAACACAGAATCCATTATATGCATTCACTCCCACGCGGCAAAGAAAATGCAGGCAATATAGGAAAGAAAAAAAAGAAGCTTCAGACTCTTTCCTGATGAGGCATGTTTTATATGCCTAAAGCTGGAAAAAAAAAACCTGATAACATGCAAAGTAGCTGGTGTGACCGTGTGGGGGTAAGTAAACTATTCCAAACATTTTTCTGAGGTTAAGATTCTTTCGCTAAATGTCACTTTTCAGGGGGAAGCGGGTCTTTGCTCCCAGCAGTGGCTGCCTCTGTAAAGGATTCAATCAGCCACCAGCCCACCCTCGCCTCCGCCAGAATGTACAGTATGCCGGTCGCGTCTGTCACCGACACAGAGAGGATGGTGTAGACGATACAACGCTTCCATTCAAGCTGCAAGAACAAACAGCTTAGCTAACTTTGTGCATTCAAAACCAGCCCTGAGCATTTACATTACACAGAACTCCCCAAGACTCTGTGTCAACACTGCGCCCAGATAAGGCAAAACAGTTAGAAACTAGGAGCACAAAGACGTTAGTGGGGAGTGGAATTTAATTTAATTTTTTTTTTTTTACATGTTTCAACACTTGAAACGGGTCAAGTCTAGTGTTCAAACAGAAGTACTCAATTTCAGTGACAGCCTTAGCAGAATTGTCAGGAGCTGCATGAGATGGTCGTTTCATGCAAGTGCTCTCCTGTAAGCTACCGTGCAATCCAAAAGCCTTGAGCTACCCATCATTTCTCTATATTTTGCCAGGAAAATGGGAAATAAGTCCAGTAATTTATTGCCTATTGTTTTGTTCACTGTCAGAAATTTCCTACTTGCACCAAAAGAGCAGCTCCCATTCACTGTCAGTCCTGTTCTTGTGTAATTTGGATACCTCAGCTTCCCCCCCATTTCCCTTCTAAAGAATGGCTTCTGACAGCCACCCTTTCTCTAGTACTGACTCTGAGGCTTCAGTGAACAGTAGATGGATCAACTCACAGGCCAAGTGCCTCTCAGAGGTCCCGTGTCATATTTTTGCTGCACTTTTTCCCTCCTCTTTTCAAAGGACACGACTTTCAGATGCTGTTCATCTGCTGTAGATGTTTTTTTAAGCCTAACACTGCTTCTTTTGTCCTTCACTTGTCCAGTTTCTTCAAAATTCTTTTTGTAAATAGGGACACCACGCTAAGACACGCCAAGTCTTTTTGGCTATCTTAGCATGGGGAATCCCCCTGTTGGTGCAAAAGTACTACATTATGCCTGTCAAACTGTTATCTTTGGCATTTTTTATAGACTTAACTAAAGACATGTGAATAAATGGGTTTCTTCGACAAGGTGCTAGAAACTAAGTCCCTTAAGATGCCAAGTTGTCTGTTATGTAAAGACAAAACTTCAATCTTTTATGTCTTAAAGCCAACTTGTGACAAATAGGTCTACTAGTTCCATTTCAGCAGATCAGCAATATCCAACATTAGGGATTTACCAAAAACTTCATGTGTCTTAACCAAAAACAGATGATCCAATTCATTTTTCAAGTACCCTGATTTTACAATACAAAAATTATGCTGCTGGTTATGATTCAGACGTATGTCAGCTATAACGGCTCTTATTGTAAGGTACTGGAGAAAGACACACGATTATTCTCGATAAAACATCAACACTTGGAATCAAATCAAACACCCAAAGCGGAGAAACTAACAAAACCTCATCCGTTGACAAATGTTTACATAGCTGCGCAATCTCCTTAGAACAAATTTAAAGGCTCAAGGCGTTAATGTTGCTAAAGCTCTGATGGTTTAAACCTGAGTGCCTGTAAGGTCAACTGTAATCCCGTGGTTATGATACCAGACTCCAGGCAGGATGGATCATGATTCATACAATGCAGAAGCTCCCCTATAATCCTAGGCTGCACTGTGCGGTGCGCCCTTATCACTGGCAGAATTGGTGCGAGGTTTCAAGCACACTTGCTCCAATTAGATCTCAAATCCCCTCTTTCTGCTCACGGCTCAGCCTCTCCTCGACTTAACAAAAGAAACTATTTTCAGGAAAAAAGCCCAGTCGGAGAGAAGGGCTTGACACAGCTGGCACAAAAACAGTCAAATACCTTTTTTTTCTTTTTAAAGCTTTCTCCACAGTGTGAATCTCCAGAATTAAAACTCATACGAATATGAAGTAAATCATTTAATGCACAACGCGAGCGTGAGCGCTGAAAACAAATACAGTGAGAGTCCTTGATCGAGAGAGTTTCCACACTATGAAAACTGAGGACTCGGGTTCATAAAAAGACTGGTGACGACAGCCGTGGTGTTGCTGACGGAGCGGGTTATGGATACAGGCGTACGATGGGAGGAAGCGGGGACGGCGGCAGCGGAGGTTACACTATGTGTCGAATCAACAGCAAAACCTGTGAACCTAAAAACAAAACGCACAAAGTAGATATGAACACGGTGGGTTAAGTATCCCACTTTGCAGAATGGTTCACTCCGTGTCTCCTTGTAAGGATGCCACATGTGCAGCAATGCATGACCACTTTATGCAAAAACAAGTTCACTCTGACACTTTCCAAGCACTGCACCAATAAGTTGTGACTCTGTATCCGGCTCTGCATCTCCCTTTCTTTACTCCTCCTAGAAAAGCAAGAGGTTGGATTGAGAGTCTAACCCAGAAAGCACAGCACCAGCTGCCATTTTTTCCACTTACCAGCCAAGCCAAACAGCCACACACAAAACTGCTGCCACACACAGGAACGGAAAATCTGAGCCTTTATTATAATCTTAGCTGCAGTTCTTTTTCCTTTTTTTTTTTTTTTTTTT
>NW_024582427.1:183268-216040 GCF_018398535.1 Haplochromis burtoni | reverse complement strand
ATGAAACGATAGACGTTTTTATATCATCATCCGATATATATCGTTATATCGAACAGCCCTATTTTCCACTCCCCTCTGCTACCTCTCATTACCAGCTCATTTTGCCCTCATCTATCATTTCCCTGTGTCGACAACAGTACAGTCTGCACCTTTGTTAAAGGCTCCCATTTACTCAGCTGTAACCATTGCTCCTTGGTTAATCCTAATTGCTGGAGCTATACGTTTTCAAGAGTTTGAGGCTTACAGCTAAGGAGCTCTTCGTCACCTGTGGTTTTCAACCCATTTGTCTTTTAATCCCTCTCAGAGATGGCCGACGCTGCAGCCGGGCAGAGAGGTTCGGGGCTGTTCAAAGCAGCAGATGTTAGAGAGCGAGCACACGGTAGTGAGCTGAACTCTGCTGCTGAAGGTTCCTGCCAGACAACAGCCCAGCTGGCAGGCAAAGGTTGGGGGGAGGGTGAGTCGCTAAGTTTAGACAGGCGCACAAACGGATATGTGCAAACATGAACATGACGAAGCACGTAAATGAACACTGCACCTCTGGTTTTCTGTGGTAGTCGGTGTAAAATAGACAGCCACCTGGCCTAAGCGTAGCTGTCATCTGCGTGGCCTTACAGCCACAGGCGGGCTGTCATGTAGCCAAGATATGGAACCGACAGCCCAGTCTGTTCAGACAGGCAGCTCTGCTCTACTTCTCACACTCTCACTGCAGCGCCATAAATCATAAACGGACCCATGCAAGCAAAGCCCGGCGCCTTCTCCCTATTTTGGACTGCAAACACAAATAGCGCCGAGTGTCCCACAGCTCGGCTCGCTAGTTTCTGCTGGCCTGTGGGGCTTGAAAAATGTATTTCTTTTTTTGTAGGTTTGGTTTCAAAAAAGCCCCCGGAGTCGTCTACAAACCAGGTGAAACGTCAGCAAAATTTAACCACTACTAACACTCAGAAAACAGAAGTTCTTGTTTGTTTTGCTCCTGAAAGCTTTGATTCAACAGTGGTTCAACGCAATGTCAGAAATGTAGGTGCTACATATGACTAGGCTCTTAAATCTGCATTTCTTTTCTCAACCCTCCATGCCTCAGTCGGGCGGTATTCAAATCAGAATTAGAAATTATCATTAATGCCTTCATTTCCTCCCGACTGGACTATTGTAATTCACTGGACATTGGCCTCAGTGTGTCATCTTTGGATCACCATCTATGCACTGGCTCCCCATGAAGTCCAGACTTCAGTTTAAAGTCTTGGTGATCACTTTCGGAGCTCCGTGTGCTTTCCTGATCACATTAGCGATTTCTTCCATCCATATACAACGTACAGGTCACTGATGTTCTGACCAAAGCCTGCTGGTGGTTCCTCGTCCTAGACTGAAAACTAAAGGAAAATGTGCATTGGAGGTCATGGCTTCTAAACTATAGACTTGAAACTTTTAAAGACCCAGAGACTTACATGTATATGCTTGATTTTAACTAAGGGCAGCACGGTGGGCATGGAGATTAGCACTGCTGCCACACAGCAGTTTATGGCAGATTGTCCAATATGCTACTGCAGGTAGAGCTGGGCGATAGAACGATAACGATATGTATCGCGATATAACTTTTACTCGATAGAGAAATTAAGCTATCGCGATAGACCTCGCCGCTCTTGTCCTCTTAAAAAAAAAAAAAAAAAAAAGGTCAGCCAATCCAAACTAAGTAGCGCAGAGCCGAACCAATCACAGCCGCAGCGTCACGTCGCGTGACTTGTTACGTACAGCACAAGTGCCAAGCCGCACGTGTGTTTGTTTGGGAAGCAGCCAGCGGGTAATGGAGCCAGCGCGTAATGGAGGAAATGAGTGTGCCGACTAGAAAAATCAACCGAGCGTGACCGAAGAGAAAACAGATGATGGTTCCAACGCCGGAGAGATTGTCGAACGGAAGAGCCATAGAAGTTCCGTAGTGTGAAGGTATTTCGGCTATTTCAAGTCTGACAAAAAACAGAGTAGCGTGCACTGTAAATTGTGCCGAAAGCAAGTCTGGAAATACAATAAACTGGTGCATGCGTCACACTGTGCGCCACGTTATTGTTTCGGTGAAATGAATTTCTACAATTCTGTTACTGTTAATTCTACTCTCTGCAGTGTTTAAATGCTTACATATACACACAGTTACTATCCGTCCACACATACGACTCGGTTCTGCTTCTATGCCGCAGCTTTGTTTACTTTTTCCCACCGAGGCTTCTAGACTTCTGATTGGCCAACATTTCTGCACGGTTAGGAATCTAGCGCCACCTGCTGCTTTGGCATGTTCATAGCAGTGTTTTCCTTCATTTCTGCCTTTATGTGTGGACGGGATTATTTTTTAAAACGAAAACGGAAAATCTCAGTTTTCACAAATACCCGTGTACGTGTGGACGTAGCCTCAGTCTCTGACTGGAAGCGCTAATTCGTCATTCGGCTTTTGTCAGACTAAAGTAACCGTTAAAACTGTTTGAAAAGCTCAGCTATACAACAAGGAGAGATTGAGAATTTCCTTTTAGTTCTCAGTTTATTTGATATTGACAAAAGTTAGTCAGTTTTGTCTGTTATTCTGTAAAACAAACTAAGATTTATTTTTAGAATTAATATTTTGTTTCTAAGTGGAATTGACAATTTAGTCTGTTTTGTTTGTTCTATTTTGAAACTTAAACGCTTTAGCGGCTGCCTTTTGTGTAGTTTGCAATATTTGCCTTTATTTATCTGAAAAAGTCTCATGTTCCTTAAGTACATCTACCCTGTTGAACTTATTATGGGAAATAAATATTTAAATCAAAACAAGCTGCTGATTATTTCACATTTTACTTGTGAGCAACGGCACATTTAAATCGTACAAATATATTTATTTGGCTTATATCGTGATAGATATCGTTATCGCCTGAAATGAAAAAAACATATCGTGATATGAAAAAATCTCATATCGCCCAGCTCTAACTGCAGGTTTCCTTAACAGATCCTCCAAGCGTTCTCACTTCACACCTCTGCTAGATTCACTGCACTGGCTCCCTGTTAAATTTAAAATTCTGGTAGTCAACTTTAGGTCACTGCCTGGTGAAGTCCCCTCATCATCAGGATGATAATATCCCTGTGGATGAACTTGTGGCCACATTCACATATACAGTGGTTTGAATATATTTGCATGAAAGATAGTCATGTGTAAATCACATCAAAAGCCGTATCACCATAGTTACACGATCAGACCACCATCTGACTTACAGGAACACACACAAACCCCTGCCAGTCAATGGTTTTATGTCTGTATATACATAACCTGATTGACACAGTGGACTAAGTGGACTAAGCTATTTCAATGAGCACAGCGACCACAGAGGTTGGCGGGGAAAAGCTTTCTCTCACATACTCAACTCCATATACTTCAAACTTTCTCAGGCCTTGGACAAATATGTTTTCTGCCTTAAAATCCAGGCAAGTGGGAGGGGGAAAAAAAATCAGTTCAGACCACCCCGCTTACAATGAAAAACCCACCACAACACATCTGGCTTTGGTGGAACCAATATCAAGACAAGACAGAAAAAGAATCAATCCAGCAGCATTTCAAGCACAACTAAGAACTGAAGATCAAAAACTTAGAGCAGGATCTCCTGGTGGAAGTGGAAATGATTTCATTTGCTTTTTTTCATCTATCAACAAACAAATATATAATTAAAAGATTCTTTAAGACTTTTTAAAAGTGGCTTCAGTAGAGAAAACTTTATTTTTTGGTTAATTGGCAAGTCTGGAGGAGTGTGTATTAACATTAACATGTCACATGCCAATGAAAACAGACGCCACATCACACACATTTTTTGATAATGGAACTTACTGTAAGCGATCGGTGAGATCACCAGAGCCTAACCTCACTTTAACAGTCTCAAAGGATTTGTTTCCATGTGTAGAGATCAATCTGTCTCTCTCTGCCTCTAACATGCCTACTTAACTACTCTGTTTGCTCTCAGCTGCTGAGTCAATAGTCCTCTCCCTCCTTTTTTAAAGCACATTCCTCTAATCCTCCCTCCTCTGAACACACTTGTGGACATTAAGGCTGATACGATCCTTATCGATGAGCTGGACTGGGTGGATACCTACAGTTTTAACCGGAAGTTAGTTCTTATGCCACCTGGAGAAACCAGTTAGAGAGAGTTCACTGGTTACAAATTAGAGGCTACAAGTTACTATTATGGACTCTGTAAACATGTTGTTATTATCAGCCTCTGTCTTGATAATATATATGTTTAAGACTGTAACCTTTAGAAGCCAGCTGATATTGTTCCCCCCATGAGAGCTTGAATACTGACATCTAAATGACCCCGCTTACCTCATTGTAATAATATGTTAAGGATGACTGATTCTATGACATGATGTTAAAGTACAGTCAAATCATTAGAATCATATGCAAAGTTAATTCCTGCAAAATCTAAATAATAAACTTCTTTAGAAAAATCTGAAAGGTTTGATCAAATGTAAATTTGTATATGATGTCCTCAAATGACTTGTGAACACCAAACATGTCACATTACGTGCAGATTTTTCCGGGTTCCCTGTGCACGCACATTTGCACCTACCTGATGAACATTAATGTGTCTGTTATGGTTCAAACTGCACTACTGTCTGATAAGAATTGAATGAGCAGCTAATATTTTATCTGATAGGGGTGTGAGGTAATTGCCAACTGCACGACTGCGGGTGAGAAACAGCAGCTCGTACAACCTCCAGGGCAAAACTGGGGTTTAAAGTATTTACAGAATTGCACAGCGAGGTCAAAAACACCCTTATTTTCGCTTTTGTTTTAAAAACAAATTTCCCAGATTTAATAGGTTTCTCGCCGACTCAAAAATGTGTTTTCAGAACCTGATTACTGCAATACTGAAGTATCACTTCCTTATACCGTGTAAGAGATTCAATCGAGAGAGAGAAAACGGGAACATCCCTCATTTCAAAGAAATTTAAGACATTTCAAAATTAATAATGAGACATAGAAGATCAGCACCAATATGCCCAATATACACAACCCAAAGTGCACTAAAGGACGAGGGCACACAGAACAAGCATTCATTCACAGAGGTGTGATCTATTGTAACATATACCACCTTTAACGGTCTATAAGCACATTATTAATACTGTAAATTCTGATGCTTTGATAGTATTTTTTGTTAAACGACCATGCCATCAAAGCCCTTTGAACTGCATATATATTTTTTTTAATATATATTTAATGCTACAAAAAAAGAAAAGAAAAAAATACCCTTTTCATATGACTTGCATTCTGATCTTTGGTGATGACAAACGTGCAAGCGTCAACAGCAGCGGACACGCTGATCCTAATCTGTTCTGACTTACATTGTTGCCTGAGAACTTCTCAGCAGGATTTTTTTTAGTCCAGGCAAATGAGCTGATTGTTTACTGATTTGAAAACACGCCATTGTGTCATACGCTCTTCAGTTTAGCATGCTTTCAGTAAAACACCTTCACTGGCAGCGTGTTTAGCTCGCGGCACTGCGGGCACATCTAAAGTAAGGGCAGATGGGTAAACTATTGTTGCATGCAAGAACACTTACATGCATCTGCAGGTAAAAGCTAAATTAAAACATTTTTTTACAGCAGTTTTAAACTTAGCTTCATTTGCCATTCCCCACCTCACTCCTCAAACCCAACCACTTCAAATAATTCTATTAACAGACGCACGTTGCAAAGTTATTATCAACTAATAGGTTTAATATGAAATACTTTAAAAAGGCACGAACGTGTCGTATTACGTCACAGGTGAGCGGGCTTTCTTTGTCTTGACTGGGTTCGTGCCGTGCTCGTGAGGCAGATGGGAAGTTCAGGGAACCCAAGCTTTCACATTCCCAGCATTCCAGAGGTGAGCGCCCTGCATTCTTTTTCAAACGCGTCAGCAAAGGAGGTGACCGAGCAAGTAAGTCAGATAATGACTTGGTGAATAAATTTGCAGGTGACTGAAAACACTTACTGTAAGTGAAAGGCTGGCAAGATAATGGAGGCAAAGGTGACGTGAACAGGTGACGATTCCAAAAAAAACAACAACAACAGAAAAGAAAGACGAAAAACTTCCCATTTAAAGCTTCACAAGAGTAGAAATTTGGGGATTTGTCACACACGAAACTGGGTAAAAACTGCATGAGTCACAATGATAGTTGAACCATCATATTGAGACACATGGGTTAAGCAACACACAATAAACTAACCAAACCAAACCACGCGTCATTATGTTTGCTTACATTTTATCATCACTTTCGACTTGTCCTCACAAGTCTTTGCAAGCGCAGTGTAGCGTACCCGCCACACCATGATGTGTAAGTGGTCTGGTTTACAAACTATTGCATCAACTCCCCCTCTTTTTAATCGCATGTTGCTCAAACGCTTGCTCATCTCATCTCCAGGTGCGTTACTGCCGAATTCCATGTGGGCTGCATTTTCAGGAAGTCGAATTTCAGTCGCTGCGCAAACGTGCAGAAATTGTAAAGACAAGATTTATATGAGCTTATATTCCTGCAACATATCTTTAAAACATCCCTCAACCACTGTATTCAATCAACTGGTATTCTAATATAAGTGACCGTGAGAACAAGCGCACAAAGACCTGAGTGACGGCCAGTGTTGTTCCGGCCCGGCTTCATTCTTTTCATGCCTTTAAAGAAGGGGAAAGCAGGAATGTTGTCGGTACAAGCCCTTGTAGCTCGTGTCTTTTGCTTTCACTTAACAGAAACACTGCCCGATTCCCGATATCTTCAGAGTGGCCAAATCTCTGCTTTGAATATTAAAATATCAGGTGAGCAGTTGCACCTTGTGTGCACGCCCCTTGTTAAAGACAAAGAGGAGACCACGTGAGGAAAAAAACGTCTTTGTGAAGTAGTGGTTTGAAAATGTTTCCATGCACAACAGCGGCCAAGCCGAAATTCCCAGCCACAACAGGACAGCCCGTGTGTCATCTGTTCCTTTAACATTTCCCAGCACCCACCTAGACCTCACACCTGCAGTTTTTCTGCAAGAGGGTCACCGCTTCACTAGCATATATCCTGCCTCCGTGACTTTATCAGATACAGCCACGCAATCCTACAAATGCTATTGTTGCCTGTGGTCGGGATCCAGAGCTCTTTTGAAGTGGGACGAGTTCCTCTTCAAAGTGATGTTTGGTTTCCAAAGCTCGCCATGTTAGCATCAGCTTCACCCGATGAATGACGTCCTCTTGACTCGCGTTCACTGGTGATTAGTTGTGGTTTGCACCACACAAGAAAGTGACTCATCCCCTTCCCCATTATCCCCCTTACTGTCGAACGTGGCCTTTGATGCGTCGCACTCTCGTAATCCCACCATCCAACCGCTGGGTAAACACACTGAAGTTCCCTTTCACTTTTTTTAGTGGGAATGAGTGCGTGCAATGTACAGATGCTGTAAATGAACAATTCATTCATAGTTTTTTTTCGCGGTTTATTGCAGTAACAATCTTTGTCATATGAACCCCAGAAGAAAGTAGCTCTGGCTCAAGAAACACACGACTTGGTAACAACCAATCTAACATATTTAGGATGTAGGAAAAGAGGGCACAACACAAACCCATTGCTGCTTACAACACTTCAAGGACTCATTGATCTGTATTTGATTTCAGTGAAACGTGATGCTGAAGAATTAGCATCCCGATTTTGTTTAGAATGAAGGCAGAGGTTTGGGTCAGAGGGCTGAATGGGAAGCAGAGGGGAGAGGGCAGCGAGGCAGCAGCCTGGGGTTTGTGTTGTGATGTGGACAGTGACTCAATGTTTCCACAGTGGGATCTGCCAAAAAAAAAAAAAGAGGCCTCCCACAACACCGCTTCTGTCAGCACTCCAGACTTCATCCCACTCAATAGGGACGGCTGGCAGCCAGTCCATCTCAAATGTATGGGATGAGACAGTTCATGCCGACTATCAGAATCTGCTAATTACAGCTGGGCAGGAAATTCTTGTGATCCTCAAGGCTGATGGATTTATAAACATTTTGTGTTACATGAATATGACTTTCTTTTTTTCTTTTTCTTCTTAAATGGGAAGAAAACTCCAGGGCACGGCAGAAACAACCACAAATTACCAAACTCTACTGCTCAGCTGCCCTTTTGGTGGAAACCTTTCTATTATTCTTAACTATACAATACAAAAAAACTCCCAATATTGTAACTGATCTAGAGGAGATTGAAACACAAATACAAAAAAGGTTTTCAAAGGTCTGTACAGAAAATCTTAACATTGCTGCCAATATAAAAATCTGCTGTTTGTTTGTAACTATGTTGGTTGAAGGGGACTAAGTGATGCTTTTCCTTGTTTTCTCTCATATAGAGTGCTTGACAAATTTATTAGACCACCGGTGATAAAAACAACAAAATGCAAATATTTTATTACCATTACAGAAAACAAAAAATGACTTTGGTAATTACCAATACTGTTAATTTAGGGCAGTAAATTAGCAGTGTTGGTAATACTTGATAAGCAGTGTCAAACCCCAAATCCCTTTGGGGAACAGATAATGCATCTCTAGTATAAAAGATCTAAGTAGTCGCTGTGATAACAATCATTGGTTTTGGACTCAAAGAGTAATTATTTACGAGGCATTTGCTCGCTCCACGACTGCTGTTTAAACCTTCTGTTTATGAGGGAAAGCCAATCAGAACAAAGCAGGCTTTGAGGGCTTGATTCAAACAGTGGATAACCTGAAGGGCTACACAAAGATACCAAGTGTATGATAAACAAAGATTATTTTGACAACTTTAGTAAGGGTTCAAGTCCAGATTTTCTTTTTTAGCTTCCACCAAATGAGGATGTTAAACATCCAAAAAGCTGTTCGCGTTCTTTGCTTTCTATATGCTGTGTTGCAAGGTGAGAAACAGGTCACGGTGTGCTAACAGTCTACAATGAGGCCGCTAAATAAGAACAACAGTAATGGAGCTGGACTCTTAGCGAGACCACATATTACTATAGTCCCAGCCTGAAAAAGTTAAAAATGATATACAACATCTGGAAGGACGTGGAGCAGGTGTGGCTCCTTGTACAACATTCTGCCTGAACACTCCGCCAAGAACCATAAAGTGACTCTAAAAAAAATAAAATGGAAAAAAAAAACCCTGAGGGGGGGGGAAAAAAAAAAAAAAAAAAAGGACTCAAACTAAGTGAAAGCATTTCTGTCCCACTGACTCGTTACTCACACATGATTCAGTTTCTAGGAATTTTAGCATTATACCACGACCATGCAAGAAAAAAAGATGGCTACTTTTTATTTTTGCAGCATTTACTGGTTACTTTGCGTCACCTAAGTAACAGATATTTGGTTACACTACATCCTTCATGCCTCATGAAACGGTGAAGAGACTCAATGGCTGCACACAGTGTACTGACGCAAATCTGAAAATAGTTCGTCTGGGAGCTACTGGAGTTTTATTTAGTAGATCTGAATTGTTCGTGGCTGTAAATCACTTCGTGAGATTGCATTTCTAATCTTCAGTCTTCAAAAAGCCCTGACTCATCTCAGCAGACTGCATAGCTCACTGTCAACAGCTCAGACCTCTAGAGATAATGTGTGCACGAACCTTGGATTGGCTATTTTGTGTTCACGGGCAAAACAAAAGCCGCAGATACACTTTTAATTCCCTTGTGTAGCTGCACTGCCTGGCTACTGCAAGGAATGCTTCTGCTGTTGACTACAGCCAATCTCCGAGGAATTTACAGGGCAGGGTGCTTGAAACCAGGAAAATGGGTGTGCTTTACAGAGTCCACCACACAAGGGGAACATGCTTTATTGCTGTGGCAACAAACATTACAAAAAAAAAAAAAAAAAAGACAAAAAGAGGTCAAAAATGCAACAAGCTGTGACATTTACTACTTTGAGTTTTTGTCACTCATTGTTTACTGGGTGACAAACATGGGCACATGGGCTGGAAATAGCCATTTGTTTCCCTCAGAGTCCTTTATGAATTGTGTCCGATTGAAACTGAACTCTCAGTGTTGTCTGGGAGAGAGTGATGTAGATTCAGGCAATGCTGCAAAGTACAGACTAAAGTGGGCAGATCAATAATTAGATTTGTGTTGTGATGTGTTAATAACTGCAGGGAGCCTGTTTTAATAATGCTGGAGTGGTGCTTTACAATTTGTGGCTATACGCGTCCAGAGACTGCTGTGATATGGGGGACGATGTCTGCATCTTCTAGCCATCTGCGGCTCCATATTCAAGCGGTCCAACACCGCAAGCATCAAAGCTGCATGTTCTGGTCCCGCAAAAAGGCTGATTAAAGTGCATACTCTCTAACGGAAAGCTAGCGTATCAAGAAATGTCTGCTGACGATTACCCAAAGCATTTCAGCAAATGAAATTCCTCACCTGCTCTCCATATCGGTCAGAATTACAGCAGCTTGTTTCCCTCGTGTTGTTGGTGATGGCTGGTGGACGGACTGATGCTCTAGTCCCTGCTCCAAACGAGCGGCATCATCCATCACACCACACGCTTAAATGGGCAGCAAAGAAGTCGTTCAGCTGATTTTGACTGAACAGTCTGCCGTCATGCCTCTCAGAACTATAAACCTTGTCAGTGTTGGCTTGAAACATTGAAATGTGACTGTTGTACTCTACTGGTACGTTAACATTTTGTGGCTTTAAGTACACACGCTGTTAGTTGTTTCATTTCTCTTCCACTTCCCACATGTGTGTAGGTCGCTTTATTTTTATTCAGAAATAGTACGTTTTAAGAGAGTTATGTGCTTTTTTCTTTAAATTACTAACCTGTAATCATGAACTGGTACTTATATTTGAACTCTAACAGCACTTTTTTACTACAAACCTCATTCACTCATTTACAAACACACATTTTTGTTTTGTTTTTGTTTTTTAAGTCACACACACTCACACTCCAGTGGATCCATCAGGGGTAACTCAGTTCAGCATCTTTCCCAAGGATGCTTGGATGTGGGGATCTAACGACTGGCTATCCGCTCTACCTCGTGGGCCGCAGCTATGATACTCCCACTGACATCAAAAGTTAGGACTCTTGTTTATTTCTTGGCTTCGCGTGGTGCTTAGTTCTGCAATTTTCGTTATGGTGAAAACTGTCATTCATTAAAAGACCATGCTTTAGCCTTCACCTGTTTCCACTTGGTCATCAATTTTACTCCCCCTCCCCCTAGAGAGCTGGTGACGGGGAATCTTAAGATTTAGTTCACTAGATTTGGAAGACCAATAAAAACGCAAAACATTTGCCTAGCCGTTTATCCATAAGATATATTTTTGGAAATAAACCAAAGATATGTAAAAAATAAATAATTAAATCAATAGGAAAAAAACAAAAGAAGCACTGCAACAAAAGTTCTCCATCTCATTAGAGGCCTCGCCTTCTCTACTTAAAGCAAATGCATTCGATCTTTATGCAGAGAAGCATAACGGATGTCAGGAAACTTTGAGCTGACAGGGGAGAGGGAGTTTTAAATGTCCAGTAAGTCAAAGTTGATTTGACATAAATGGGAAATCTCAGCCATATTCTGCCAGTTCTTTAAGCCTTAATGCCTCTTTGTACTGGGAGGAGAAAGGATCATTTTTGCAGAGTATAATGTCAGGCTTTACAAAAGATAGTCTACAGGGTTTCCTGCATGCCAGGCGCAGTCAGCCTACAGAAAGGAGGGCTGCTGACATCAGCCGGCTCTCTGTTGGCAGAACTGCCAGAAGGGTATTTGTGTACACTGGTGTTCTGTCCAGCCTCATTCCAGTTTTAAGCTCACATTTGGCATTTTCACTGCAAAAACCTGGCTGGGATTCCCCAAACTAGAAATAGAAGAAGAAGGACATAAAGTAATTGCTGCGACGAGTTTCCATAAAAAGGAGTGACCCTCCATGAATCATTACATTATTGTGGTGTTGATGGGGAGGGATTTATGTGCCCCCATCATCCCAGGAGTTATGTTGTTTGCCCCTGGTAGGGTGCCCCCAACTCAAATTGGTTCTGGGTGGATGGTCCAGACCAAGAGAAATGTATAAAAACCCCTATGATGGAATAGATCAGTACATAAATAATAACCAAGGGACATGGCTACACTACTCAGGGTAGGGTGCAGCCCAAAAGAATTACACGGGCCCGACCACCTGTGGATCCACCTCTCACGGGATGGGTCATAGGGATTTGGCGTTTTGTGGATCAGGCAGCAGTCGGGGAAATAGGAAAATTAGCAATAGGAAGATGGAAGTATCTCAGGGTCTTGTCCACGATTGAGGGCAGAATGGAGTGGAAGATCGACAAAATGATTGGCGTGGCATCTTCAGTGATCCGGATGCTGTGCCAGTCTAAAGGGAAAGCTGTCGCTTCACCGAGTGATCTACATTCCTACCCTCACCTGTGGCCACAGGCTCTGGGTAGTGAAGTGAAGAACGAGATGCCAGACACACACAAGTGGCAGAAATGAGTTTCCTCCAAAGGGCATCTGGCTTCTCTCTCAGAGACAGGAGAGGAGCTTGATCATTTCGGATGGGTTAAGTGTAGAGATGCTACTCCTCCAGATTAAAAAAAAAGCTAGTTGAGGCCTTCTGGACATCTCCCAAGTGAGGTGTTTTGAGCATGTCCCACTGGGAGGAGGTCCCAGGTCAGGTCGAGCACATGTAGGATGGTTGGATGGATGAAATTTAGTACAGTTTAAGTCATGGCCATATTCAAGGATGAAATACAGTTGATTGAGAAAACAATCTGAAGGTGAATTCCAAAAGAAAGTTATTGTTATTTGCAGTACTGGCACCTACAGCACTACAGGGATGCAGGGAGAATTGCTTTGCTATGATATTCTGATTGGTACGCCTGTAAACTGAATTTTATTGGATTGTTTTATTGTCAAGGAAAACAGCTACATGCTGCCAACAGACCTAAGATACAAAGTCTGTCAAGTAAAGGAAATACTTAAGGGTAGAACAATTTAACTTTGCCACAAATCATTACACTGCAAAGAAACACTCAAATCGTGACCCAGAACCTGACCGGGCATGATCAGTAAAGCAGACTCGTATGCAAACATACAGCTGTAAGTCTCTGCTGATTTCCTTTTCTAACACACATTCCAGACCAGTTTTGCAAGCTCATAAAACTGCTTTAATAAGAGTACTGCGGCAACAGGTTCCTACACAGGCTGCTTCTTGGCCTGCTTTTGCTCAGAGAGAAAGAGAACCAAAACAGTAAAGCGCCAAGTCTGACAGATTTCTGGTATCTCAGTGTACCACACCCTTCATGCTAAAATTAGTCGGTTAACTGGAAATAAACGTGAGTCATTTAAAAGTCTAAATTATCCAGAAAGTAGCCTAATGTTTACAAAGGAGAAAAATCAATGCATCTCTATTACAGATCATTGACAGGCATAAGTAAACAAATGTTGATAGTGAAAATATTAAGCAGATGCACAAATTTTATGAATCTACTTTTCTTTTTGTCATTCCTTAAAGCATAGCTACTTCCTGCGTTAGTACGTGGTCACCCTATGGTCACAGGAGCATCTCCTTACTGCTCATTATCACAAATAAAGCTGTCACGTATTAGTGGCAGGTCACTCTCAATAACCGCACCAACAAGATGGCTAACATAGCATTAACAAGCAAAGTGCATTCCAGGACACTGACATCCCGGGGGTATTTATATATTTAAGAATTTAAGCCCTTAACCCCATGCCCCACCGTTTTTTTAAAATATCTACCAAGTTTAGTAATAATCATTTTGCAATTAGGCATTGCACACCAGCTTTTGGCAGAGCAACACAGCAAATGATCAACTCATGCATGCTGAGCATGTCAAGGTAACCCCGTCAGCTAAACTATGCAATATGACTCCATATGTAGCCTTGATCTGCATTCCCTACAAACCCAACAGCACAGAGCTGACGATATCTGCCTGTTCACGCCTGCTGTCCTGTGTGGAATGTAGTTACGTTTCCCACCGCTTACACACACACACACACACACGCACGCACGCACAGCAGCAGTGACGTGCTATACCGTTTGCGCTATGCATTGCATTCGCATATGCTGGGAACCTTGGGCTTGTGGGCGGTGTGGTTGGTATGGTTGGTGGCACCCACAGGAAAAGCTGACGTGTTTACATTCAAACAATACCCAGCGGGACAAAGCCCTGCTGTTGTTGTCGACTGCTGTGTGAATGAGGGACTTCAAAACAGGCTTTAAACAGCTAAGCTATTAGGGACTTAGTATTACAAGTGGTTCTGTTTCAACACAAGCTTATAATGAATGTGTAAAGTGAAACGTGGGATTACAGAGTGATTAAGGCAGTAAACACAGACTATGGCTAGATTAGTTTCTTAGAAGGATTAAGTGAGTAAACACAGCTGACCAGAAAAGAGTGAAAGCAGCATTTCAGATACATTTATGTAACAATTAGTATTTTTGTCACTGGGGGTGGATTGAAACTAACGTAGCCTTATGAAACTCAGTGAAAAACCTTTGAAAATTCTGTGTTGTTCTAGTATTTCATCATATCCCTATTTAGATGAAACAGTGTCATAAATTGCTTTCATTATTACACTATTCTGCTTTTTTTTTTTTCAAAGCGCTAACTTTACCCTGGTGCCATTTCTCAGGCTTTACCCGCCTGCAGTAGCATATATATAAGGCTAAACTGAAACCAACAACCACAAACTACATAGAGGAGAAAAACTCACTCACTAAAACTTGAGTCACTACCAGTTTTTCAGCATCTGCCTGCCTCCCTCCCAGTCCACAGGCCCTTAAACTCAGTTAGGAGGGGCCTTTATTGGATCCACAAGGAGAGCTTTCAGTGTCCCGGGTCAGGGGAAGGCTGTGTTTATTCACCCAGTTAAACACACAGACACACACAGCTTCGCCACTCATACACAGACTGCTCTGTGCCCGTTTAATTTCAGATTTCCTGTTGTCTCGGCGGTTCTTCTGGCACAGTCGGGTTTGTTGATGTCGTTGCAGGTATGTGGGAGTATCCCCTGCAGATGCGAGTTAAGTTGCGCTGTGTTTACATCAGGCTGGATGAAAAGACCCTCGTCGTCTGACGCTTTGGGGCAGAGACTGACGAAATGTGACGATGTTGCAAGTATAGTCGCTGATATGACATGAGACTGTATATTCAAGTCATTCATGACTGTCACCTTAAAGAACCTTAATAAAGAATCAAGAGCCACAAGTGGAACTTTAGAAACCTGGTTCGACAGGCTCGTGGTCGTTAGGGGATTGCTTAGGTGTAAGGAAATGAAACCCAATGATTACCCAAGTCAAACCACGGTTAAATTAAAGGAGCAGGGTGGCCTCTCGGGTCTGTGTGTCAAAACAGTTCAATTTTATTTTATTTCTGTAGTGCTAAATCACAACAACACTTGCCTCAAGGGGCTTGAATTCAGGTTACATAATGGGGCAGCCTCACAGCAAGAAGGTTCCTGGTTCAAAGCCTTTCTGTGTGGAGACTGCATGCTCTCCTCTTTGCCTGCAAGGGTTTCCTCCAGGTACTTCCTCAGCTTCCTCCCACGAAAGTGTTACACAAATGCCAGTCAGTTCCTTTCCACATTTAGTGTCCTGTTAAAATACATTGATTAAACACTGATGAAAGGTTTCTGCCAGAAAATTCAATAGGCCCAGCAGCTGCAACCAGCCAGCATCCACCCACGAAGATGCCAGCTGTGCGGGACAGACGGATCGCTGCCCTGTGTAGGTGCAGCTTTGCTCACAGAGACAATCACAGACAAAAGACAACATCCAGCATGAAGACAAAGTCATTGTTAATCTTTAAAAAACTAGAAAGGGTAACAGTAGGGCAACAAAGATGCTTGCTATCTAAACAATTTTAACTATTGTCTGCTTTTTCTGTGACCAACACAACCACTGGTTGACTTGTGACAAATGCTGGTTGAAGAGTGAGATGCCATCCCACAATGTGTGACCAAGCTGGTGACCAGCACGAGGAAGAGGTGCCAGGCTGTTACAGTTGGTAAAACCAATAAATCAAAGTATTTTCCTTACAAATGTGGCACCAGTTAGGGAGAAATAAACAAGCTTTTCAGCGGTATAAGAGTTTTTGCCAAGAGGAATTGTTATAACAATGATATAAAGACCAAATACAAAATTTTGTACTTTTAGTGCTACATTTACATACTCCAGTTAACCAGTGAATCAACAGGTTTTTCATGGACACCTTACACACCTCACTCTCATTCTCATTTAAATGCAAACACCGCATTGAACACATGGTGCTTCAGCAAAGGGTTCATCCTAGCTCATCTGTTGTTGCAGCAACAGATAAGCTAGGATGAACCTTTTATTGCCATCTGACAACAAACAGTTATTGGGCAATTCAAAGTGGACTTGCGTCATTTTGTCACCAGTACCTGAAGCAACACACCAACACGTAAGCAAGATCTAATTTAATTTGATGTGCACATTACTGTGGATAAAAAGGTTCAAGTAAAATCTTCTAAACAGGAACTTTTGTGTCATATCTTTTGCATTCAAATAGCACTATTTTATATCCATCTCGCATTTATCATTGTGAGATGTTTTCTCCCTGTTCTGGCGTGAAAGTTCACGTCAAAAAATTACACAAAAACTTCATCTGAGGTTTTCTTTATGCATCCACACATATCTGTCTAACATTGCCTACCTGACTTTCTCAATGTAAAAAACCCATATCTTCCCCCTCCCACCTCTGAAGGACCTTCTTGTATAACCTTCCAGTAACTTTGTCTCTTACTTTCCCCTTCCTGCCTTCTGTGTCACCTCTTCAATAATCTATACCTCATAAAAACATTCTTATCAACGAGTGTATCTCTCTGGCTCTCTCTCCCGCTTTCTGTATCATAAAAACTTCCTCAGTTTCCCTTCTGTTGTCGTGTATCTATTGTGTTGCAACTCTTTTTTTATGACTCATCTGACTGTTCCCCCACCTTCCATCTCTTTACCCTGTTCTAATCTTTTGATTTTTCCACTCTCCCACTTATTTTCACCCATTTTCTCCCTTTGCCTTACTGATCCAGTGTTTGCCTAGCACGCCAGTTTATAACTGGCATAATAGTCAGTCTGACACTGTGAAAGGAAGTCTCACAAATTCAGTTTCTCTTCAACAGATGTCTAAACCACAGGCCAACCTGTGGTTTAGAAACCAATAGTAAATGCTGAGAAATTTTCTGCCGTGTATTTATGTTTGAAAGCTTTGCAGAAAATTAAGAAAATATACCCATTTCTCATGCTAAGTGGGCCAGCAATGTACAATAGGCAGTTTTAATATGGAAACCACCTGCATTACACCATGTAGGTCGCCCCTCTTCCACCAAAGCAGTTCCGACAAAGCAAAGACCTCTAAAGACGGCCTGTGCTATCAGGCAGGAGGACACGAGCTATAGGTTCTTTAAGTCTCCTCCTCAGACTTTGTCACATTCATTAAAACTTTGCAGAATGATGCACTATCCTGTTGGAAAGGGGGTGAAGGGAGTCTGCACCAGTGTTTAGTACACGTCAAAGTGGCAGGGCCAACTTTTCTCAGCAGAACGAGAAGAGCTTTCTTTCCATAGTGCATGGACTCATCTTTTCTCCAGGTGAACAGTAGACGTGCGCCTGGTGAAGGAAGAGAAAAGCTGATTCATCAGAGCAGGCCACTTTCTTTCACTTCACCACAGTCCAACTCTGATGCACAGCCAGCTACGAGTCCATGTGAGTTACTATTAAGTCACACTACAGATCTTAGCCAGCATTAAGGTTTTCAGCAATTTATGCCACAATCAGTGAGTACTAGGCACCCATGACCCTGTTAAGAGTTCACTGGCTGTCTTTCCTTGGACTGCTTCTTGTACTAATCACTGAATACTGGAAAGACCCCACAAGACCTTCCTTTTAGGAGACACCGTGAAAAACTGTGCAGCCAACACAGCTTGGCTCATATCAAATTGATTCTTATGCTGCCCGTTTTTCCAGCACTTCCGCTTCAAAAAAGTGACAGTCCACATGCTGCCATATACATCCTGCAACTTGACAAACGCAACTGCAACAAGATAATCAGTGTCATTTACCTCACTTCAGCTGGCAGTTTGCGGCGTTCGCCTTCAAAAACGCTGCATCCAAAAATTTGGCTTTGAAAGGTTAATTCACTCGTCTAAAACATCACTTCCTATCCACTTCATTCACCTCGATGCTGCCCCACGATGACAGAATAATGTCTCGCTGACTATATTTTATAAACTGGCAAAAAAAAATCCAACGAATTGCTTGGCTCATCAAAAAATGTCAGTGTGTTCAAAAAGCTGCTGATCTGAGATTTGATTCCATTTCTTGACTGAAAACTGGGAAAAAAAGGTTTTCACAGCCGCTGTTTAACAATGACTGTTATTATGTGATTTAGGAGGAAGAACAAGGTGAAAGGAGAGACTGGTGGTCAATTTATTTCCCACTTTATGTGTAGAACAGCAGTAGAGCAAAGAATCATGGCTATTCTTCCACTCATACATTATAAATGACCAGGCCTGTTGTCATTAGTGCAGATAAGTGGAGTCAAGCTGTACAGGTCTATTAAGTCATGTGATTTGACTGGTTCTTTATAACATTTTTTATAGAATTTTTAGGGTGGATTGTTGAAACAGATTAACTGTTATGGAAAAAACAATCTCTACTAATAGGGTTTTGCAATGCACTGGCAGAAACCCTGAAGTTGTGTTCTGCAAAGCGACCAAATCCATTCATTTTCTTTTGCTCATCCAATTCAGGAGGGTTAGTGGGGGTGTTGGTGGTGTTGGGGGTATTGAGCCTATCCCAACTGCCATAGGGTGAGAGATGGGGACAGGACGCCAGTCTGTCACAGGGCTAACAAAAAAAGACTGACAACCAGTCATGCACACATCAGATCCACCAGCCAGTTGGTGGATTTGAACCCAGGACCCTCTTGCTGTTAACCAACACGTGCCACCATGCTCCCTTAAATATGAAAAATGTCTGAATCAAACTTCAAAATGCAACCCACACAGTTCTCTGTAAAATGATGCATGTGTCAAACTGGTTTTTACTTTGGTTTGTTTTACTGGAGTACTTTCCTAATTTTGCAATAATTACGGTTAAAACAGCAACCCCAGAGAAAATTGCATAGTCTGAGGTACTTTATGGGTAATAAAATATCCTGTCGTAAAGTAGGCTGGGTTAATTACTGAAGCCTAAAGATATAGCTCAAACTGCAATATCAGTACAGCTAGAAGACGCCAGGCTTGTCTAGCAACATGTCTAGCCATGTTCAGTGGTAATTAGCTGTAAACTACGTCGAACCAATTGGACGCCGCAAATATCTGAGAATATCAGTTTTATAGTTACTGGTGTCACGCATGTTTGGGTGTCTTCACCTCCTGCTGTCTATATCGCTGAAAGTCACCAGAAGCGTATTTTGAGCAGACTTTGTCAGCTGTGCAGCGATGCCCGAGCAACACCGAAGAGAAAAATAAAGTACCAATGAAAGCAAGCAGGAAGCAAGAAGACCATATATGCCCACATGCAGTTTCAGATACTAAATAATGTGTGTGTACTTTGCACAAAAGCACATGCGGAGGCTTTCTTTTAATGTCATTCCCCTTAAGTGTTCTGTCATTTACATCACAGCACTTAAAGGCTCAGCATCAGAGAGAGGGGCTTTACCATCTTAGTTCGCTTTCTAGAAAGATGCAACTGAGGTGTCGTGCAGAGCAAAGTATATTCCATATAAAACTGGAATTAGGATGCAATTTCCTGTCAGCCTCACGCAGATTTGGCTCGTTCTATGACTTTAACTATACCATATATATGCGACTGCATTTCCACGGTAACGGCAGATGACTGCCCCTCCCTAAACCAGGTTCTCCTATTTAAAGGGAGTTTTTCCATCCCGCTGTCACCAAGTTCTTGCTGATAATTGGGGTGTCTGTCTATTAATGTAGGGTCTTTACAATATAAAGTAACTTGAGGCAATTGTTGTGATTTTGCGCTAAATAAATTGAATTGAAATTACAGTTACATGAGCCTCTCTGATGCAGTGACATTTTGATCAAATAAAGAAAATCAGAACACTTGGTACCATTTCCACTGTTGGACATCATCTAGCCTAGGCTGCCCTCAGCTGTAGGGCCAGTTTTAAAGAATGAATGGGAGCCAAAGGCCTCTAAAGAGAGGAAAATGACAAATGCTGACATTTCTGTGCTGACTAGACAGTACCAGGGCCCATGGATGGAGGCCTTTAACCTGGGCAACGATTTTTTAAATCAACATCCCAGTGTTATCCTTTACTTAACCCTAATTTGCTGAGCTGTGTCAGCGCTGAGCAAACCACTGTTTTCGGTAGCTCCTGCTGAAACACACAGCCTCTTTTGAAACATTTCTCTGCGAGCACTCCAAGAACAAGGCTTCGACCACACACCGATATGCTCCTCCGCTCTGTTCATGCTTGCTGAGAGAGCAAGCATCTCTCCTTTACTTGCACCTTTCCCTCGGGAGCCTGTGGCTTTGTGATGACTGGAATTCCCATAAATGTCCGATGTGTACTGGGAGAAGCCCAAACCACTGTAAATCACCCAGGCATGATTTGTCGTCCGTTACCACCGGGGCGTCTGGATGGCAACGAGAAAGGTAGGCAGGGAGGTAAAAAGACCCACAAAACTAGGGAGGGTTGGGGAGGAATTAAACGTGCGGTGGGAAAGATTTCACACTCAGCCAAACATCTGTACATGAGACAGGCGTACCTACAGCACATCCAGAAAATTCAGATGACAGGTTTCCAGTAAAGTACAATTGTGAAAATTCACCTGATTTAAGCACAAAGACTTCTTAGTTGTTTGTTCTCCAATATGTCTCTTTCTCTTCTTTTGTATAGAAATGTCCTGTTTGCTATTTATTCTTGCCGTTTACCATTTGTATTTTATTTCGGCACAGTTGATGTGGAGCACCTACAATTTAGTTGTACGTGTACAATGACAACAAAGGGCTAGTCTATTCTATTCTCTCACGCATACTCCATGCTGGCTGCTAAGCCACCGGGCTACATGCTCAATTGCTTGTGTTGTACCACCTTTTCCTTGCCCCAAACTCCTACAACCTTGAATGTGGCATGCTGACACAAGAAGGGACATGCTAGTTTGCAAAGCAGAGGCCATAGAAACACTGCATTTTCAGTTTTCATCAAAATTTTGCAAAAAAAAAAAAAAAATCCCCACAAGGCCTCGTAGCCCCTGTTTAATCTCAAGTTCATCTCTACTAAGCCTCAGGTACGCAGGGGGAAACTGATCTCTGGAAACCACGCTTTCATACCCAAGAACATGTCCCGACTCATGTAAAAAGAAAAACACAACGACTCAACATTATTATTAGTGATGTAGTACAACACAATGAGATGGGTAAAACATAAGCAGAAGAAGAGATCTGACGCTGATCTGCAACAGAGTGAAGTCAAGCCAGCAGCTAAGGTCAAGATTTGGTTGTTGTCACTGGAGCGAAACACGCGTTAAGGTCCTGAGATTGTGTGAGGATTCTGACAGAGATTTGAGAAGATTTCGTGTACTTCTTGAATCTGGTTATTGCGTCTGTCTCACCTCAAATATAGCGAGTCCGTTTTTAGGCTGTTTGTTATTTGGAAGGTTTTTTTTCTGCCGCAAAGCAAGAAGATCTTGGGTTTGAATCAACCGACCAGCTGTGATCTTCCTGTGTGAACTTTGTATGTTCTCTCCGGGTACTTTGGCTTCCTCCAACAGTCCAAAAACATGCACTGGGTTAGATTAACAGAGGATTTGAAATTTGAAAAAGATTTGAAAAGCTCTGTGATAGACTGGCGTCCTGTCCAGGATGTACCATGCCCTTTCACATTACAGCAGCTGCAAAAGGATCCAGACCCTAAACTGGATAAGCTGAAGAAAATGGATGATAGATAGTTGGATGGATGATACGACACTACCTACATCCTTTAGGGTCAGTCTGTACACTTAATCATGACCAACTGGCTCAGCTGTAGACTACTCCATGGCTACTTGTGAGAGTTTTAGACCAGGGGTGTCACACATAATGCCCTGAGGCCAAATCCAGCCCAGCAAAGATTTGAAATGCAAACAAGGGTCTAAATTTTGGACCTAACTGTATTCTCTAAATTTACAGCTTCTTAATTATACCAAAAAGTAATTAAGTAAGAAATAAACACACAGCAACTCACCCATGTACAAATATGATCAGTAAAGTCAAAAAAAGAGTTACTTTGTAAGTATCACACACAAATAATCACAGACCCACTTCGTTGCCATCACTGTGTCATATTTATAGACTAAACAAGGTTGTTTTGGTTTGTTCAAGTCTGCACAAAAGCTCTCTATGACGGTGTGAAAGGGGTGGGCTTTCTACCTTCCATACACCCCACAAGCAAACAGGAAATTGGAGCCTTTAAAAAAGAGCAGGGGTGCCTCCAGAATTTTTTTCATTGGGTGGCCGTATGGGGGCACACCAAAAACAGAATTTCCAGTTTTATTATGCTGTTGTCTAATATAGATTCTTTAAAAATGTGGAAAACGAGAGAAAGAAAAGAATTATATGCAGTCATGGAATAGTTAATTTCCCGCAATTAAAGTTGATAACACTGAAAATGGCTACATATGAAAACCAAATTAGAGTTTGAAATTCATAATAGTCGGTTTTAAATAACAAGTTAATGTTTCATCTCAACATAGGGTGTCTTCCTCTCTCTTCCGCTCACCTTTATTAAAATTATTACCAACATAGGACTGCCTTGTCAGGGGTGGCAGCAACTTCTGGGCGTGATCAGTGCCCCCCTTTGCCCCCCCTCTTGGTGGCGCCCCTGAAAAAGGAGCCTTTCCAAAAGAAGAAAACACAATATTCTGGAGTCTGATTTTATGTGCCTACAACTTCAAAACTATCACCAGAAACTGAAAACGGAGGGGCTGTACTCTCTGAGTTATTTTGGGTGGGTGGGGGGCAGAGAGTGTAATTAAAGCAATGACAAGCCAGCTGTGTTTCCATAGCTTCACACAGGGAGGAGGCAGAGGAGGGATGAGAAAGGAGCAGCAGCTATTAAACTTAACTGGCCTCGATCGGGATGAGGTTTGCACTAACTCACTCCCAGGCTTATGGATTTAGCCATCTGATGGGAAGCTGCGAGGTTAGGGTTTGTTTTGTAAGACAGGATGTGGGGGAAAAAAATTTAAATTTAAAAAAAAAAAAAAGGCAACCTCTCAATGAACCACTCCAGAACCATCAGAAACTCTGACACTAAAGTCTGCTAATCTAAAAACTAGCTAAATATCTATTTCCCCCCCTTTCTATATTACAGACTGTTCACACTTACACTTTCCACTAACGAGCATGTGACTTCACTGAAAAGTCTCAATTAGATCGTTATACCACAAGCAAGCCACTGTTGGCTCAATCAAGTCAAACTCCAAACACCAAGAGGCGCAAACGTCTGATTTTAGCAAACATTAGCGAGGCAATGCTAATTAAAGAAACGCTGGTTTTGTTTACCTCCGCCGTCCGCAGCGAGGGCGGCTTCTTCAAAGCCTGCTTAAAGGAAGTTTCCATAGCGCCGGTCATTTTCATAACTTCGGCTCAAATCCACAGTAGGACTTTTTACTCCGTCTGACTCTCACTTCACGTCTCCTAGCTGCTCTTAGTCGACCCGGGATGACCAAATCCCCGTGGATCTTGTCCTCGCCAAGCCGAGCATGGATGGAGTTTACTCCAAACGGACCGACCGAGAACTCCTTCTTCTCCAGGAGAAGAGAAAGGGGGGGGAAACTTCACTCTCAAGTAGCTTCTCGTTACTGTGCGTCTGAGAGAGAGCAGGCACCGCCAAAGTGTGACAGAAAGTTACGTCTGTTGGACCTGCTGCCTTGATTTCTGTACATCTTTGGTAAAGGAAATATCCACTTCGGTAGTCAGCGTCATTTAGATCCAGGAGTTCAGATTTAGATCCCTCCTCCCGCGAATCAGACGGTGGAGAGTTGACGACATCTGTCTGCCCGAGCGGGGTGCTGCGTTTACGTTCTGTCGAAAATTACATTTCATCGTGATAGTAGCTACACGTGTGCGCCACAAGTGGTAGCTACAGTTGTGCTCATAGGTTTACACACATTCGTCGTGGGCATTAGTGTCATGGTGAATCTGGGCGTTTAATGATATCTGTTAACTGGTTTTGTTTTCCCCCAGGCTGAAGTGACTGTACAGCAAGCAGGTTTGACACAACACCAATACTCAGAACAAGGAGAAATTCAGAGACATTAGCGATCATATAAGCAAGAGAATTGTAGATTTACATAAGTTGTCAAGGTCTCTTAGAGCTACAGTTGTTTGCCAGTTGTTTCTAAACAACTACAGATTTCAAGATCAACCATTTAAACAACTATTTAAATAAAACTATTCCGACACAAGCATGACCTGAATTAGAAATGGCTGGAACACCAGCATCAGTGTCCACAGTGAAGCAAGTTTTACATCACCATGAACTGAGAGGGTGTTGATAAAGAAACAAGACAAGCGCCTGCTCCAAAATCAGTTTGTTCAAGCTCAACTGAAATGTGCTGCTGCCCACGTTGACAAGCCAAATGTCTTCTGGAGAAGGGTTTTATAGTCGGACAGGCAAAAATTGAGCTCTCTGACCACAGCGACAAGAGGCATGTTTGGAGACTTTCCAGCCTAAGCACACTACCAGCTATCAAGCGTGGTGGTGGTAGCATCATGATTTGCGGTTGATTTGCTGCTAGTCCTTCTGGTCCTACATTGCACAAAGCTTGTGGAAGAATGGAGGAGGTCAATCTCCAAATTCTTTATCTTCACCTCAAATCAGCAGTTACCTGAAACATGGAAAAAACTGACCCGAATGGCCTTTCCAAAGTCACAACCTCAACCCTATTAAAAATACAAGGCAACCACCCAATTTAAATTACCTTTTCCAGTTATCCTAAGAGCTATAACCAGACGTTTGCTGTAAGCTACTAAACATGTCTGATCAAGGTGCAAATTGCTAAGGAGTATTTAACCAAATATTAGCTGGGGTGTATGTGTACTTTAACCATGTGTGGATTTGAAAAAACCCTAAAATGTTTAAAACCTTTTTATTTTAAGTCAGTGTAAAATATTTCTATCATGAGAAAAGAACAGTTCAAAGAAATAATTAAAAAACCCAAAATATGGCATTTAGGCCCGTGAGTGTATGGAAACTTCGAATAACATCATCTATCCACTATCCATACATACCTGTATTGTCTGTCAATACATTACCATACGCTATTTACAAGAAAGACATGCAAATTGTTATACCACAGGGACTTTTCCAAACAACCACAGTCATAAATGAAAATGCAGATAAAAGCTGAAAGCAGTGCAGCAGAAGGGAAGGGTCAGGCTGTGTTTCAGTGTAGGAATTATGAAAGCAGTACTTAAACGCAGCATAGATCCTCCCTCTGCCTTTGGACACATGTGAAGGCAAAGTGCAACCAGAGTTTTGCTCTGCTTGCGGAATATTGAGATTACCCTAACGCGTGTGAACGCAACACCTGACTCCAGGGATTATATTGAAGTCGATTTTTGCCACCTGAAGAATACAAATGGCATTGCAAAGTATATTATAATTAGATGATGTTTCTCAGAATTTGGAGTTTGTGTGTTATAATTATGGATTCCTACCTCACAATTATGACTTATTGACTTTTCCAGGTGGCAAAAATCAGTTTTCTTCAGCTCCTTTTGTCCTTATATTTCATAATTAAACCCGTGCCCTTAGAGAATGAGCTGCAGAGCCGAGTTAGATCCAATAAACCACTCCTTTAATGTGCACATGCCTCGACTTCTACTGATTCTTGTTACCCTGTGTTAATAAATTACCATTCACATAAGGCAGCAGTGTTGCTACTGTGGGGAAACATAGCTTCCACCAGTGTATTTGCTTTGAGTCAGGACACTCCTTCATTTATTGCATAACTGCAGTGTGTGCGTACGTGCTCTGTTCATTTAACCTCGTGCACTGAGAGGGCTGGGTGGAGTGGCAGACAGCTTCAGGGTGGGAAATTCAAAGGTGGGTACAACGTGTAAGCCAGATGGTGACTGCTGACAGCCAAACTTAACAAAAGTGCTGTTGTTGTAGAGTCTGCCCTGATTTAGATCCACTGTCTGTGTAAGACAAACAGACCCAAAAAACCCCAACCCCCCCCCAAAAAAATGACGCATAATTTGTATTGCTCATATGATAAGAAAGAGAAAATGAAAGACTGCTTTCCTTAAAAGCTAAAACCAGTTTACACATAATTATGCAGTCATGGAATAGTTTATTATGTAGTGTTTGTGGGGAATGAGAGAAGAAACCACAATATAAGGATGTGATGAAACGTAAAGCTGGAGCTGCGCCAGTGACTCAAAGGCTTGTGGTTTGACAGAAAGCCACTTTGTAATGTCTTGTAAACCAACCAAAAACACGGGGTCATGTCAACTAACTGTCCGTTAAATTCAGAGACAGAAAAACTTTCCCAGAGAGGCACGGAAATTTTCATCATCAGCATCTTTATTGCACAACGTTCCCATAAAATTGGGAAAAGAATAAATTCGAGGAGACAATTTTTTAAAAGACATTCTGTACAAATACATGGAAATAAACTTGAGTATGTACAGTTTACACAAACCGTTACACTTAAACACAGGCAACTAAATAATTTATCCATATACAAAGAGGGAAAAGGAGATATAAATCCATACCCTTTAAACATAATGGCTGGTTTGTACAAAAAAAAAAAAAAAATCCACTTGGCATCTTTCTTGGCCTTCAGACAACAATTCTGACGGCTAAAGATCCAAAAGTTCAAAAAAAAAAAAAAAAAAAAAGTAGGCTGATATAGCGGAGTATCTTCAAATACAGTAACAAGCATATTTGTATATATCAATTATAACAGCAAAAACGAGCTCTCCAGAAGCCTGCGACACATTTATGCCACTTTTCCGTTAAGACTTGGGTTATACCCAGGGTGCGATTTGGGCTGAACAAACACACACACACACAAACACTGTGGAATTCCCAGGGTTAGAGTGCTGCTTTCAGAGAATGCAGTTAGACTGCGCTTCCATTAACAAGCTCAAACAATATTTTCATCTTAGAGATTTGCAGAAGTTCAAAAATTGTCCCACTGCCTCCAAGGTGCTGGATAAAAAGTATGCTATAGTTAGAAAATATGTGAAGCTCTCTCTGATTCGGGCAGTTTGTGAACGTGTTAACATTTTCCCATCAATTCAAGATTTATTTAAAAAAAAAAAAAAAGGAAGAAGAAAGAGTGTCCCAGATTCCACAAAATCTAAGCCTGCATTTTTACTCTCAACAAATCGCACCCTGCTTGTACTGCATAACAACCAAAATCTGTCAATGCCAAGAAAACAAAAGGAAAACGTGTCCTACTATAGTTTTGTATTTTGTGAGTCTAACTGTAATAGAAACAAGCTTGAGAATAGTGTCAGCTGACATATACATATCCACTATAAGGCCTACTGTGTTCCTCTATTCCTCTCATTGCAGCAAACATCAACGCCGTAAACATCGTATAAAGGTCGCAAAGCTATAAAAGTGTGAAAATATTTCAGCATTTTTTCTTTTTTGGTTGTAAAATAGATGTAGATAATGCATGGTTTAGCTTTTCCACAGTATAAAGGGACCCCATTTAATCACATTCTGACGCAAAAATAAGTTTCTTCCTTTTTTGTGTGAATCAATCATCTTAAGGAATTACACAGCCTTTCCCTTTTTTTTTAATTTTATGAGAACACAGCATAGAGTCTGCACAGTTGACATTCCTATGATTAAAATAGCTTAGAAAGTACCTCAGGGTTTTCTATGGGGCGGCTGTACATGGTTAGCCACATGCCCATATGAAGATCTGAGGTAGTGCTGTACCTGTGATAAGAATGTCATAGCCACTTAATTCGCCATTTCAAAACAAGTTTGCAAAAACAAAACAAAAAGTCAGGTGGGCACTGCAGTTTGACAAAAAGCAAAATCTTTTGATCTAACTCAGGGAAATTTGGCCTGTAAACAAAGTCCTGACAATAAACAAAAAGACTTAATTGGCATGAGATTGATAAAGTTCTCTTCCAAGTGATATTTACCTCAAAGGAAAGTTTAAAATCATCCACCTGCTTCATTTAAACATGTTATTCATCACTTCGTATGACCAGGTTTAAGATTGTACAGGGGGGAAAAAAGCAGATGAAGAAACAAATCCACTGTTATTACACTATAGACGCCCTTAGATTTTCATTTTTAGCTGAAAAATAAAATTAAAGTCTTTGGCTTTTGTGTCCTAAAATGAAAGAGTCCTATTTAAAAACATTCAAACAACGACAGGAGAAGGTCATCTCAGGGATGTTTCCATTCATCCGCAGTGCCTCGCTCCATCTCTGGGTCTGTGGTCTCTAACTCCACCCTGTGGTTCAACATCATCATTGCTCTGAAATAGCAGCAATGAGTTTAAGCGTCAGCTCTGGCTGTGGTCCATAAAGACCTGTGCCACACAGACACGCGGGTCAGGAAACCATGTAGAGAGTCAGCAGCAGAGCGTGGACGGCCCGTTTCTGGGGCCGGGTGGCACCGCACAGCTCTGACCGACCTCCCCAGGAAGCGAACTGTTGGAGACCTCAGTGCCAGTACTGTTTCATAGTAAGATCTGGGCAACATAGGGGGAGTGAGTGCTGGCCACGGCAGCTAGCAAGGGGAGGTCGCTGGACTCGATTCTGCAAAGATACCAAATAAAATAATAAATAAAAGTTAGATTAAAGGTTTACACTGTTGTTCACCTGGGAAATTTATTCAAGACCTGTATTTTTTTTTAAGATGGGAGTATCCAAGTCACTAGCTGTAATGATGAAAACAACTGGCTGAAATGGGTGCAGATGAACCTTTACACAGACAAACTTTAAGATTTCAAAGTCGGAATAAGAAAAAAGGTAAAGGGCTTACCCTAAAACCATGCCCAGTTCTTTCACGTGGACTCTGGTCTGGCCCTTCAAATACTCAGCAAGCATCTTGCTCTTAAAGTAGATCTCCTGCAGACGGTCCTCAAGGTGCATTATACACTGAAGATGAGAGGAACAACACATGGAGCATGACTTATAAGCAATAATATAAGTGCTATTTACTGTATACACACAAATTATTAGGGGTCAACATGATCTTGACTCTAAAGCAGAAAGATGAAGACTTAGCGTACAAAGTTGGGGGACACGTTGAGTTTGTAAAGCTGGTTAGTAGACTGCAATAAGCTGGAAACCAGGCTGGACACCAGGACCTCCTTCCCCAGCTTGCTGACATCGGTGGCTCGTCTCTGACTGCTCGCCACCTGCACTGTCCACTTGTCTGTGTCTGCTATAATGCAGACGGCCTCGGCTATGGGCTCATCCAATACTGGATGCTACAAGAGGATAAGGATGGCCATTTAAACCAATGAAATACACATAGAAAGCACAAAAAGCACGAATATCCATAACGTGACCCAGTCTTCCATTTTATTACTTCTCAAACATGCATAAGTCAACTCCATTTTTTTCTTAATTTCTTAGTGACTTTCTGCTGGATTTAATTGTGTGCTTAGAATCATTTTCCAGCTGAAAAGTAGAGTTCAAGTTTAACTACTGGCATGATCTCAGGCTGCCCACTCCCTGATGCTGCAAAGCCTCCTTTTTGGGTACGACACCACCATTGAGCTTTTTGTTTATGCAAGGAAAATGTGTGGCTCCTTAAAGAGTAAGTCCTTCCAGTCTTTACCTGAACTGCATGGGTTAATTCAGTCATGAGGTTCTGCCGTAGCTTCTCGTCACTGGGCATCCCATGCAGTACAAAGTCTGGCACATAGGTGGGGCAGTAGCCTCCAAAGAGAGACCGGCCAAAATTAGCAATGCTTGGCTTAGAGTAGTTCTCCACCAGCTTTGACCTGTCGATGAAACATGACATGAGAAATTTGTTTATTTTATCTCATATTTTGTGGATAGATTTCGTTTTCCTCAACAACTAATCAGCTATTGCTGAAAACACAAACACGTTTTTGAGCAAGTTCTACTCACCCGGGAAAAGGCACCAGAACTTCCTCCTGCCAGTCCTCAGTCTCTTCACTCTCACTGTCTCCCAGCGCACTGTCTGAGCTCTCATTGCGTGGTATTTCCCAGTCGTTGATGGGCGCTGATTTGTGCTTTTGGTCCTCTTTGCTGTTACTCCTTGCATCCTGGGGAACAGGGACTGATAACACAAGATCTTTGTCCTGCTCAGCAGGACAGCCCCTGCAGACGCAGATGTCAGAAGAGTCTGTAGATTCACACCTGCACCTCCTCTCCATATCCAACAACCTCTCTCCCTTCCTGCATGACTGCATCTCTCCACTACCTGGACCTAAACAAAGGCCCAAACCCTGCACCCTGGCCTTGCTGTGAAAGCCAAGATCCCCTAGTTCATGATACCGAGGAGCCGCTGAAAAGTCCACCGAGTCCTTGTTCCTACTGGCCTCATGTTGTTTGGCAACATTATCTATAGTCCTAGTTTCCCCAGGGTTGAAATAAACATCAAAATCATCTCTACAGTTCAGGTCCCACTGGGAGATCTTGCTCGGTACCCGCTGCAGGGTGGAAACTGCCTTGGTCTGTTTGGTTTGGTCCTCTGACATTCTGGTGCAGCTGGTCTTTAGCTCGGCTCCCATCTGCAGCTGCTGCGGTTGCTGCTGATAATGCTGTCCTCGTTGATGCTGTGGTGGCTGCTGCAGCTGCAGCATGTGTTTCTTGTAGTCCTCCTCCACCTTCCTTCCGCGGCTCTCTGTGTCTGATTCAGGAGACAAGGAGTCTCCAATGAGAAAAGTCACTTTTGTTGTTGGCTCTTCGTCTTCTGGCAGAGTCAAAGCCATGGGCCCTATCACAGAGTTTCCCGGTATCACTGATACTCCAGCAATCAGGTTCTTATCTGGAGGCTTCTTCTCCAAATGCATCCCCAACGGCCGAGCAGGGAGCACTTTAGTGGTCTGGTTTCCAGATGCTGCATTAATTAAAGCATCTAACCCACAGTTTTTAACTTCTGTGGGAACAGGTAAGGATGGATCTGATCCAAGGGTTGTGGGGATGGATGGATCAATAGGTTTCAGGTCACCCTTGGTCTCTGTATCCAGCACACAGACCTGCTCCCTGGTGGAAGCCAAGCCGACGTGCAGCACCGTCTCCACTCGAGCCTCTGTGAACAGTCGGCTGCTAGACTCCTTGCACACATCCTTAGCTTCTGCCACCTCTGCAGTCCTGTTAATGGGAATTGTGCCCTGGCCGTGTCCTGCCTGAAGCACACTGCTCCTCGATCCCTGGCTCTCGCTGCTGTCTTCCTCATCCTCATCCTCCTCCTCCTCTTCTTCTTCGTTGGGCGGCTCTCCAGCACTGTGCTCCACTTCATTGTCTGTGAATGTGCTGCTCTGCAGGCTGTTGTCTGAAGGGTAGATGCTGTCTTCTGTCTCAGTCTGCTGACTGTGGGCCCCTTGGGATAGGTAGTCTCCGCTGGGTTTGTGGACGGTAACCAGGACATAATCCGACTCCTCCACCTCGCCCTTTCTAAGGGAGGTAGTTATAAGGGAGCCGGGCATGACAATGGCCTCGTCCTCAGCACTGTCCAGCATGTGTGTCTCCAGCAGCTCAGAACAGCGAATGAAGTAGGTAAGGACATAAAGGAGTCTCTGGACAAGCTCCTGTCTGCGGCCAACTACTACAGTCTTTGACAGCCGAACTGGGGAGCCAATAGCCCCATACAGGTCCCCTACAAAAAGATAAAAGAACAGTCATTTTTACAAATATGTTAATTAATTCCATATTTTCTTGGCTTTATAATTTTTCGTTTTTTCCCTAATCTCAGACAGGAAATGTATATTTTGAATACAAGTTTTATTGGAGAGTAAAAAATATCATATTTTCTTCTTTATTGTTTACTTAAACACCCATACACACCAACAATACTGTACTTGGTTATCTCTTTCACGCTTCTCTTTACATATGACTGTTTGCAGCTCTCAGCTGTTAACACTAGGTGTCAGTGTAAACTCACTTTCTAATTACATTCCATGTCACATGAGTAAAAATGAGGACTCATTAAGACTTCCCTTTAAAATTTATTATAGGATTTTACATACTAGCCAACTACTAATAAATCTCAGTACTTCAATTAGTTCAACTTCTGTAAAACAACGCAGTGCTTTTCACATGAATCAGGGAGAGTTTAACAGTATACCCAGTTTTCACTTCAAGTTATTACAATTTTAAACAGTATTTATATTACACATGCAATGTGGACTGGAATGACCGCTGCTTCTGAGATGACTTAAACGACAATGTCTGCATTACACCTCTTAGGATGATGCACAGACATCTAGCTCACTCAGATTTAAAGCTGCAGGTAGGGAACATAGTCTAGTCATAACTTGTCTTCAAGTTGTAATGATTAACAATGGCAACAATGTTCCAGTGAAAATAAAGAGCAAACACAGGTGTTACGTTTTACTTTCACTCCACCCAGGTGCTTTAACAACAAGCAGAGGCACATCTCGCTCTCTCTGCCTGTGTGTTTGTCTTTGACCGTCTCACCTAGCTGTGCCCAGAGAGGATTGTAGGGATGCGTCTTTGCCAGCATGTCGACGCTCTGGGAGGAGTGCTTTTCAAGGAAGATCTTGATTGGAGGCTGCCCATTTGGCATGACGGTGGGCACCCAAGCCAGATGATTGGTCAGAATCGCTGTCAATAATGCGGGAAGGAATCTAAG
>NW_024582427.1:164688-183248 GCF_018398535.1 Haplochromis burtoni | reverse complement strand
GAGGAGGAGGAATAAATCAAGAGGGAATCAGTGCATGATCACGATCCATCCATTTTCTTCCACTTATCCAATTCAGGGTTGTGGGGGCAGTTTCCATAGGGCGGGAGGCAGGGTAACACAAAGAGACAAACAATCATTCACACTCAAATGCACATCTACGGGCAATTTAGATTTCCTACTTAACCTAATCCTACTGCGTGTTTTTGGACTGTGGGAAGAAGCCAGACTACCCAGAGAGAACCCACGCAGACACTAGGAGAACATTTAAACTCAACACATTTAACCTTCTTGTTGTGAGGCAATAGCGCTAACCACCATGCTGCCATGCTATGGGCACAGCTTACGACCATATCGCCCTGATCACCCTCGATGATTACCATCTGTCCAGAAATTGCCTTTCTCTCTCTCTCTCTCTCGACCTACTTCAGTAAGGTCAAATGTGCTGTCATTACTTGGAAAACCTTGGTCATTTCTTTCTTGTTGAACTGGACACCACAAACACAAATCCTTTGTTTGAAACATACCCAGCTGTACACATTAAGCGAAACACCCATACACACACAAACACACACACTCCATGAGCATGATTCACTTCTCAGTTCTGACCACAAGTGTCTACTTCCCTTCCTGTCTCATGACTCAACTCTGTCATGTTAGCAGAGTTCAGTCGCGTGCCGGGACTGCTGGAATTATCAGAACCATCAGTCATGGGAACACTGATGAGATGGCCTCATAAAAGATGTGATGTGATACAGTAAAAGCACTGGTTCCCAGGGAAACATGACGCTTCACTCAAGAGTCAACAGTACTTAGAGGTAGTTGCAGTAGTGGTGGAAACACTGACTTCAGCTAAGTGGTGATGCTGATACAGAAACTGGTTACTTAGGGGGAAAAAACCCCGTCTATTTAAGTTCAGTGAGCATGCTGGAAATTAGAGAACACGAGAAAAGTCCCAAATGTCTTAAAATCCATGGCTCATGTAGTACAGTAATGATAATCTGCCTTTATCTATGTTCTCTCATTGGTCTAATTTGTATAAATGACTGAATGTAAAAAATATACGAAAAAGTAAAATATAGTTTGGTTTTCAACAAAATCAGTGAAGTTGTAGATTTTGATATGGAGCTTATAGAAGATAAAATGACAAATTAATTTAAAAAAAATACAGAAAAAGTTACAATTAAAAAAACAAAAACTCTCAAGCACAGTTTTAATATTTTCAACTGTGTGAACACTTCCACTGTGGTGTTACTCTAATTAAGATCTGATAAAACATTTTAAGGCATTTTTACCACCTTACTAAACATTATGCAACACCTCAGTTTAGTGCAGTGAATGATGCTTTAATTAACTCTGCTGAATATGGGTGCTATGTTCAATAAAAGCGCTGCAACCAATTCATACGTGCACAATTAGCAGTGGTTTGACATGGCTTTGTAATAGCAACAATAAGCAATTAGAGACTGGCAGGGATCTTCTCATTCACAGCACTTTTTAAAACGGACAAATAGATGCAAAGAGGGTGTCAGTGTCTGTGTGTGCAATTAAACATAACAAAGGAGTATGAGGGAGAGAGAATGAATAGTTAAGTGTGTGTGGAAATCTGCATGTTCCCCATTTCTGTTGCTAAGAAAAGAAAGATGCGACATGTATACCGTAAATGTCGGGCTATAAGCCGCTACTTTTTGCACAAGCTTTGAACCCTGCGGCTTTTAGTCAGATGCGGCTTTTCTATGGATTGTCCGTGATTTTTGTCATATCGTAAGACGATTTGTTTTGTGTGTTCCGCTGTTGTACGGCACTACGTTGCCTGGCGGAAGGATCGGGGTTCAAGAGTGGTATGTTAGTCACATGTCCGTCCGCCAGGCAACGTAGTGCCGTACGAAGTAGCGTGAAAAACAAACTTCAAAGTAGCGGTACGCGTTCAGCGGGAGTCGTGGATGATGAGTGGCGATAAACTTGCAAGTTATGCCCAAAAAGCAAGTTATGCCCAACTCCACCGGTGGATTTTGACAGCGTGGAAAAGTGTGAAAACATCCACGATCACCAACGGATTTTGAAGGGCTGGACTGCTGCATGATGGAGAGGAGGACACCGCCACGGCCCTTCTGAGGGTGTTCGACTCCGACACTGACAATGAGGATTTCTTTGGTTTTGAAAGTGACAACGAAGGAGAGAAGCGGAGAGTGGATGACGAAGCCATCCTGAGCCTGTTTGTATCCGACACTGGAGAAGAGGACTTTGGTGGTTTTAGTGCGCAGGAAGAAGAGAAAGATGGTGAATGACTGACTTTTCTTCTTGTTAAAGCTGTGTCACTGCACCTGAGCCTAAAAGGTAGTCCGAATCTATTTTTCTGGTGTGCTGTAGGCTACTGTTATGTACTACATGTGCAAATATGTACCCATAACTTGTTTTTCAAAATATTAATAAAAGTGATGTCTCCAAACAGCCATCTCTTTCCTGACAATTCCCTTTGTGCATATTCTCTTACATATGATAAGTCAACATTGAAACACCTGCGGCTTTTGGTCAGGTGCGGCTAATGTATGTACAAAACAGGATTTTCCCCTGATTTTAGCTTGTGCGGCTAATATTTAGGTGCGCTTTGTAGTCCGGGAAATACGGTATATATTTTGTGCACCTTGCATCTTTGTCTTAGTCTAGGACACAACATCATGGACTCACTAAATCTGTGTGCCATCTATAGAAATTCCTTGACTAATAGTGAAGTAGGTGGAAGAATAGGGAGACACTCAACTGGTTCTTGGAGGCCTGCTCCATCAGCAGAGAAAGCTCCCTCATGAATTGACCGCAGAGCTGGTTCTTCTCTGATGCTCCAGACATCATAGTCAACCAGACGGGTTCGGCCACTCGGGGCATGGTGTAGAGGTCACAGATGGTCATCCTGGAGATGAGGTACAGCGAGGGAGGGAGCGATGAAAGAGGGGGAGGCCATGGAGAGTCCAAATGAAAGGGAACAAGGAGAAAGAGAGAAAACAGACAGAGAGAAAACAGGGACGTTATTGTCTCTTGGGGTAAACAAAAGAGATCTCAGTTCACAGAGCTTCGCTGTCTACACTGAGGCCATAGGAGACCCTTGCTGTATCTGTGTTTGTAACAGTCTGACGACCTTGCGTGCACCCTCTCTCTCCTCCTCACACACACCCAACTTTGTCTCTTGGTCTGTACAGTGTGTGGGTGTATATGCATCTGTATGTGGCTCGGCTGGGGCATTTGTCCATTGAGAAGGACAGGAGTTTCCATGGAGCGTGGGGTGAATTGGTGAGCATGTCTCGGCCAGAGGCCAAGCTTTGACACAGAGGCAGAAGGGAATCTCTGCAGACGTAGGAATGTAGAAAATCAGGAATTTTTAGTCATGGTTAAAATATGGACTGCAGATCATTGCTTTAGGGTTTGAAATAGCAAATCCATTTTCCCCCATATTAAAAGAGCAGTTTTCAGTAGATAAGAAAACAAACAGTGCTGTCAGTTTCTATCAGGTGATGAGGTGCTCTGTAGAAAGTTTTCTGCTTACTTTAGTTCTGCTGCAAACAAATTACCCGAATCTATAATACAATTGCAATCTTCAGCTAAAACAGCAGCATAGTCAAGGAAACTGAAATGGACTTAACCATCTGCCATCAGCTCGGCTGATCTGTCACAAGGGTTGTAGGTTCTACTGATAAGCAATAAAACCCCGCCCTGATTTCTTGATTTAGTCTTACTGGAAGCTTCGGGACAGCTGTAAACACGGTTAATTCTGCAGTAAACTCACAACCTCTCTGACCTATCATGAACCCGGTGACAGGAGTGACGCAGACAGGCTGTGAGAAAACACAGGTGTCACACAGTGGAAGTGACATTCACTTCAGGTCAAGTATTCTGGTGATCAAGCTATTTTAGGATTGCGTAATTTTCCAAAGAAAACAACTTAACGCCTCACTGTTTCTAGGTGAATTTAACAGCACTGCCACGCAGATCTATTTTTAAGTAAGATTTTTAATAAATCCATCCCTAAACCCAAGCTCAGAGTGACAAACAGCCACTTTCCTATATGTGGATTTTGACTAATCCTCAACTAAAAGAAAAACTCAGTGGAGACCTCCCAGCTTAATCCATGTCTACAAAACTAAGTTTCAAGAGTTCCTAATGTTAAAATAGAAAGATGCCAAAGTTGTTATAAACAAAACAAAAAGAGCTAAGTGTTGCTTTAGATGACCCTTTAGTGTTATAGATTTCATTTTAACTGCTGGCAGTCTTGTTTTGTCACTAACTGAACCAACATAACGAGTCTTTATCAGTGTACTAGCGCAGAAACAAATCCTGCTAAACTAGAACATCACAGCGTTAGGTAACAGTCTGACAGATAAAATGTGTGATAATAGCAAGAAGATCAACGATCAATCGGTGAAGCAGAATGAACTTGGAATAAATCAGACACACATCTCCAGATCTCATTATGTCTTCTTGTTTGCAAGGCAGCAAAGATCATCCATCATTTGACTGTGGCATCAAATGAACTAATAATACTTTATTCACTCCTGTATTATAAACGGGTTGACTTTTTCCTGCGGCCTCTCCTAAGCCCCACTTGTTCCTGGTGTCTGGTGTACATTACTGAAAGCCTGCCACTGGAAAGAGGTCTGCGGCCAAGCCGGCACTAGATGAGTGGGGAAATCTAGCTTCAGCCTCCACGCATCAGCTGTTTAGGTGAACATTAAAAGTGCACGGCTGTGATGTGGAATTAAACTGTTGTGTCGGGCTGAGGACCCAGATATAAATTACCTCACTATGGTGAGTGACAGTCCAAGCATTTGCCCTCATTAAGTTGGTTTCATAAGTTGACTTTAAGAGGCATCATAAATACTGTTAGTTAAGCTGTTTATAGAGACTAACATGTTATAAATCCAATAATAAGATTTTTGGTTGTGGGAGTAACCTTTATACAAACAGGAAAAACTCTTTGCCACCATTATTCAGATGCTTAGGGCTAAACTAGAATGGAGGCAGGGTAGACTTTAAGAGCACTGATTGCCCTTTTACTGTCATGTCAGCTCACTTTGTCAATATCATCTATGGAACCACTCTACCGACTTTAAATTTCAGTTTCTGGGAGAGTTTTACCCAAGTGCTTCAAGGGACTTCTTACTTATTTATGTATTTTTTGTTTAGAAAGTTTCAGGGACATACAGCTTTATGTTTGACACTCAATTTCAGTGTCTAAAAAAAAAACTTCCCAACTTCACTGTATGTGTGCCCGAATGAGAATTAAGACTCCGGTGTGTTAGGTGTTTTGCTTTGCACAGAAATCCTGTTCGAACTTAACCCGCAAATTCTGGCATAACCCCAATATAGTCTGCTGTGACATTTATGTCCAGATGCTTCTACTAACCTTATCTTTGCCAACATGCAGGGTGTGTGCGCGTGCCCACCCTCCAGCTATGCTGAAGCCACGTCAGCGTCACAGAAAGGCATTTCGTCCAGTTACGTCTTGCAATGTTCCATTAAGTCAAAACCACTTAATGGCAAAAGTGACTACTGTTATATTTAGTCTATATCTGAAGGTGGTTTTGCAGCTATTTAGTGAGTCCAGGGGATCAGCATTCCTCCTCCTGGCACTTGCATATTATTTACTATTCTGGTGCTCATGACCAGTTGTCTGAGACAGATAGGGCTGACACTCAGGAGACTTGGGTTGCTGAGGCCGGCTGTCAGCAGGCGTGTGACTGCAGCAATGAGTGGGACGTCAAACAGGGAACTGCGTGCCAGTGTGTATGTGGAGAGTGAAAGTGGTGGCAGAGACAAGCAGGTGGGCACACGCACGCACATTATATAAGTCGAACATTTTACGAGTCACACAATAATGGCAAGCATCTCTCACCCACACACAGACAGACATACCGAACAATCCTACAGGCCAATCATCACAAATTTATGATTTCATAACTCATGTCATCACAAATAAAGACAGAATCCTTCTTGGAACCGATGTTTCTAAAAGGTCTAAAGAAATAATTCTCAACAAAGTATGCAGTGATGCATAATTTGAGATGTAGCTTCTAAAACCGTGATCAAATAAGCCTGCCTAAAATTAGTCAAAGCACCAAAGCAAAGGCCTTCTGTGTGCGCTGCAGTAACAAAGTAACAACTTTGATTTGGTCAAGGCCAAAACAGCAAATGTGCATTTATATGCAAATAAATGCAGATTTCAGTTTACAAATGACCTTTAACCCATTTCCCGCTACATTTTCGTTGCTCCCAGAACTTTATTTTTTCCAAGGAGATTGCATAAACAAAGACTCACAAGGTAAAACTATGACACTCGCTGTTGCAGCCAGTAAATATTAAATGTCACATGTATTTTCAACGCAAGCCACCCTAGCTGGTAAACCCCAGGTCTCACACTCACATTCACTGCCTGCTTGATGTTGAAAGAGGACCCTAGTAACCCACTAGCTTAACAAACCAAGCTTGGAATGAAAGACGCATATAAAATACTTCTCAGGTAATTAAAGCTGACCAAATGTCGGCACCAGCATAAAAATGGATACCAGTACTTGGTGACCCACTTTGCAAAAGCATCGTGACTTTGCCAACAGCAGCTTTGGATAAAAAAAAAAAAAAAAAAAGTCTGATAAACTATTTTGATATAAATCTGTGTCATCTGATTCCTTGTAAATGTTGAGTCTCTGCAGAATATATAACAATGACTGCCTCTTTTATAGAGTACCTTCCTTCATCAGCGCAGCAGTTCCTTGTCTCCTAAACAGAGGAATATATTACCCCTCTTTTTCCATTCCTTCACAGCTACTTTCCTGCAGCCTATCATGCCTACATGGCCTCAATAACAGAAAACAAAATAAGTGGTGCTCAATGCCAGTAAGTTTGACCAAGTCCAGATCTCCTCTGTCAGTATTCATGTAGGGCTGAACCTCGAAGTGGAGCTGGGTCAGTGGCTCTGCAGTGTGCAGCCTCCAAAATAAAATGATTTAAATATGTTTAAATAAGATGGGCCAAGTCCCATGATGTGTAGATGGATGCAAGATTCAGAGCATCCTTTTACATCCAGTTTTATTTTGTAGAAGTTGAAAAAAATCATCAGTTTCCCAAATACACTGTATATTAATGTATATTAAATGACTGAAACTGAATAACACAGCTGACTTTGGTTAACAGAAAGAGCCTACAGTGTCAATGCCACCATTTTGTTTTAAGAAAGCTATGAGCACTTGTATACATTGTTTTTGTCACTCAAAGTTATTACTATGGTTTATGCTCCAGGTTAAGTTATGCCCTGTTATGTAACATCCCTTATTGCATGGATAAACACAACCTAAAAAAAACCCCAGCTTTGTTTTAAGAAGTGTTCAAAACAAAAGCTTGTAATTAAAAAAGTGAGAGAAACTACACTCCGTAAGATCACTTATATATTTAGGTGAGTAAATAGAATATGTTGTCCAACCTGAATTCGTTGAGTCCCTCCACCATTCGGCTGTAAGCCAGAGCCCTCTGGCTGGCATCAGCTGACCGCCGACTCATCTTCATGGCCTTGAGAGCGACACAACACGCATGCACTTTTAGATATTTGGCAACAAAGCTGTCAAACTAAAGAACTTGTAAAGGAGAAGACTGGCTAACACTGGAAATCTACCACAGCTCTTACAGTGCCAACAACAGACACCAGTAAACAGAACCGCAGATATAAAAAGGCATGACTATTGACCGGTCAATCTGACAGCAGCTCTGCTCATTACAGCAGCAAACAGTGCTGGTTTGTATTTTTTGTTCCATTCATGTCATTGTTAATGCATTAGATTTTGCAGGAAAACTTATCTCTACGTCATCATTCAGGGAGGTGGATAGGAACTTAAAACTGCAATAAAAAGTTGGCCTCAAATGAAATTACATCCCTTTAACTTACCTGCTCAATTGCACTCTTTAGTTTGTTCATGTGGCTTTCAAAGAGTGGAAAGTGAGAGAAGAAGAAATCTTGGAAGCGGCTGTTTTCCTCAGCATTGGGGGACAGCGTGAAGATGACACCTATGGCTATCTTCTTCTTCCGAATCACACCCAGACTTGGACCACCGCTTTCATCCGACATGTTGAAGCTCTCCTCCACCGACCTAAGGAGGATAGGATTCGCATGGAGTCAACTTTACAGCAAGGCTAGAGGAGGAAATGTGTATATAACACTTCGCCTTGTGAATCCAAATCCAGCTAAATTTGTTACATCTCACCTTGCATAAAACATTGCCCCAAGTTTTACTGATTATTTACAACCCTGTGTCTGTACAAAGGTAGTGCTGGAGCAAAGTGTTTTAACTATATACTCTTATGCATCATTAGTACAGTATAGGTAATTCTATATACTGCCACCAAAAAGGAGGAAAAAAACTTGGAAAACACGAAGAGACTTGGTGGTCCGGGTGAACCAGAGCACAACCAGAGGCTGACAGCTACTTTGATTGCAGCAGACCAATACTGCATCCCGTCTAGTCACAGTGTTGTTACTAACAGCAGCAGTGTGTGCGCGTTTTTCCCAGCTGCCTGCTGGATTCGGAGGAAGTCCTAGTAGGATAAACTTTACAAAAGCCAGACAGGGGCCCTGAATAGGGGTGAAAGACCACTGGGCGCTTGTGATTGGGAGGAGAGACTGAGTGTGACTTCTGGGAAAGCTGATTTGTGTATCTGGATTAGAGTGAAACCATATCAATCAGCTGGCAAATCAACAAAACAAATAATTTACTAGTAAATAATTAATTCAGAAACCATTTCTGATCATCTTTTTTTCCTTCTAGCTTTTAAGTTTGTTTCTTTTGTTTGTATGTTTTTATAATCGCTAGAATTTTCTGTGGTAATGAATGTAATTATATCCAAGTTGGTCAGAAACATAATTTTGAGCCTTAAACTCTGTGATGGACATTTTCATTTCCTTTAAGTGTTTTATAACTTTACAAATGTTGAAGTGAAATCAAATGAAGTCTCAAATTTTTTAAATATGGAGAAGTCATCAGCTGATACCCTAATGTTTTTGTGTACTTGCTTGCATGGCTGGAAAATGGTTTATGTTTGTTTTTCTACTGCAAAACTGCCCTGCTTTATTTTCTGTTGTGTCTTTCCTCATTTACAGTTTTTATTGACTGGAATATTTATTTTAATTAATATTTGTTTTTTGTTTTTGTTTTTTTTAAAACAGATGTATGTCTGCATGCATCTCACCATCGGGGGAAGACGCCGTTTTCTAGGCTGGTTGTTTGACTGCGGAGCCATCGGCGCTGGTAACTGGACGCGCAGCTGCTGGTCAAGGACGAGCTCGGGGATGGGAAGGGAGTGATCAACAGGCTGCTCAAGGAAGCTACAATGAAAGATAAGGAAAGGAGTAGGGAACAGACAGAGGGAATGGTTGAGACAGAAGAGTAAAAAAGGCACAAATTAGTCAGACAACAAGTGTGTAGAGTACTCAGTTTCAATGAGACATCATACACAAAAACACAGCCAGACAGACTTGAAAACAGTGCTCTCAATCTAAGAGAGAAGGAGAGAAAAAACAAAACAGGTACACCGAAAACAAACAAATGAATCCTCAAACATTCAATCTTTTTTCTTGGTTTCCACAAACGCAGACTATAATTACTGAATACCTTTGATATGAGCGCTAATGTCAGCAAGCTTGCTCATAGTCACATGCTGCAGTTGTTTGACAAACTGGCTTTACACCAGGCTTGGCATGATAATGACACTGACACACACACACACACTCTCTCTCTCTCTACAGGCCTTGATCACAGGGTTATTTACAGCCCTGACAGGGCGCACTGATCACTGGTCACATGAACCATTTACTTGGTGTGTGATATTGTGTGTTTGTTTTAAGAGATAAAGAGAGATAACTGAATGAATGTGTACATCTTGTAAGGAGAAAACTGATAAGAGTGTTGCAGCAGCAAAAAACCCCTCTCCAGCCTAACCACAGTACAGAGGTGGAGAAAGTCAAAAAAAGATGCCGAGTTCTTAAATTAGAAAAGCTAGTATCGAGCGACGATATATTTAACTCTCTGCTTAAACATGGGTCTCGTGCTGAATGTACAATTCTCCTCGTACCAATCATTCCAATAGGACGTGGTGATGTTTGAAGGGGTGGGGCTAAAGGAGAGCCTGGGAGACAGGGGTCAGTTTCCACAGGACAAACTTTTCCAGACTTCAGAAGCTATGTATTCACCTCAACACCATCTTCCACCATGCTTTTATTTCTTTCTGTGTGGTTTTATGTAGAGTGTAATGACCCAGTATCTTCCTGACATACTCTCAATGTTCTCTGTTCCTTGACCTTTTTAGTCTTGATCAGATTAAATGTAGGCGTAATTCAAAACTCAGCTGTGGGACTGAAAGTGGTGTGAGTGTAGGTCAATCCAGGCTTTGGCGCCTAGTCTCATTAACGTACCAGACCTGGCGATGCCACTGTCCCTCTCGTCGTACAGCCCTCGGCCAGGCATGTCCATAGGGTGACTGTGGCCTGGAGGAAAAACAGGAAAGAGAGAGAAAGGGAAAAGTTAAGGGTGAGAGTGGGTGAAGAGAAAGTAGGGCAGAAAATGGAAATAAGGGAGGATAATAAACAAAAAAATAAAAATAAAAAATAAAATAATGACCTGTGTGAACAAGAAAAAATGTTATTAACGAACTGGAGCACCAAACATGTTGAAGATGCTCTTATCGCCACTATGTTAGAGATTTACAATGTTGCATTATAATACACAAGATGCTAATGCTTTTAGATGTGTAACATTAACTCTTGGACTAGCAACCACAAAGCAGAAGAGTTGTTTTTCTTGATTAGAATCAAAATAATGAGTGCAATGAGCCAATACAGCAGAGATGGGGTTGAAATATCTTAAAATAGCCAACGGAGCAGTACTCAGAACTCCATAAAAAAGGCTTTAGCCTCCAGCAGGTGCTGAACTACTCTCTGCTGGGGAGTGGGCGCTCCCGATTGATTCTCATGTCATTAGTTAGCAACCTTTGTTTTCCAACTCCAAAAACAGGAAGTGTCACAAGGAAGACAAATAAGGTGAAAAGCACTACTGTTGTAATAGACTGTTACTCAACAGCTCACTCGGTGTCACTATCAACATCATCTGCTGCAGCGCCGACTTCCCTCTACAACAACCCCGTAACACAGATATCACAGAGTGTGTCTGCACTTAATGTCAACATACTGACGGAAAGAAAATAGGAAAAATGAGAGGTGAAACCCACAAACGCAAATGGCTGAAATGATCTCAGTGCTCTTTAATCACTGCAATATTGCATACCAGCGCAAATGCAAGGATGTCCTTAGAAGGATGTGTATGAAAAATATTGCATGCCAAGTAAAACACTTTTTTATAACTCTTACCAGATTACCATGGAAAAAGGTTGCCTAACCCCAAATGGGAAACATGGAGGTAGTGATAACCACTACTGAAGTGTGGCAAAGGTATTGATTGCAATGTAAAATACAGTAATGTTTGGAGATTTGATTTAGATGGTTATACAACTTTCAATACAATCAAGGAAGCATCTGATTGGTCCCAAACTTAATCAGCAGCATATCAAAGATTAACAAAGCCCCCAAACAAGACCTATTCTGTGAGGAACAGCTTCAAGTTGCATATTAAGCGTGTGTGATAGACACAGATGGTAGAAAATTCTTCATTATGGCTATTTTACTTTGCACAACAGCCAGGAAGTGAGACTGTTGCTACAATTTCATTGGCGTAAATGAGAAAAGATTTTGAAAGGGGGAAAAAAGAACTTAAAAACAGCCCACTGCACATCAAGCCTAAAAGCATTGCCCAAGTATGACAGGCACTGTCAAAGACAACATGTTAGTAAAAGTATGTGAGTACATAACAGAAACAGGAGGACATGAAACTGTAAAAATAACTAATACTACAGCCACCGACACCAGCGAACCCTCATGCATTCCTGTGTGTTATCCACCTGCAGACATGGGTCAGATAAAGTATATACATGATTTGAGACAGCTTTATGGCAAATGAGTCAAGTTCTTGTTTGTGAGGCTGCAAATGCCTGAAGGAATACACATTCCCTCCACCGTTTCCTAGTTTCCTTGTGGTTTATGTGAAGAAGCAGAGATGAAGCTTAAGGGCATGAGTTGTCTTTGAGTATGGCTCCAAGACGCCTCAATCCTCGTTTAAAGAACTGCCTTTTCATTTACTCAGTGCCACTTGCCTTTAAATTTTTTGCACGTCCTATCTGACCCAAGTTATTTGCAGATGCTTAGTGCCATTGCAAGCTATGTCTCGAATACTATCACTGCTAATGCAAGAATCACTACCCAGGCATGCAGTTGCTGAGAGGCATCCAATGCAACCACCGTTACTTAAACTTCAGTCTACAGATACGCATGCAACTGACACACAGCAATCATGGTCAGTTTTGAGCGCCAACCTGAAAAGAAAGAAGCGCTCTTGATGAGGCGTAGCGGGCCCTGTTCAGAGAAGGCCCGTCGAGGGCTGCAGAGCTGAGAAAATCCTGCGCAGCACAAACAAAAACATGGAAAAGAAGAAAGGGAGGAAGGGAAGAAGAAAAAAAAAAAAGGACAAAAAACACGAACCATGATTAGTGAATGGAGGAGGAAATATCACTGCCTCCTATTGTTTGAAAGTCTCATTAGTTACAGGAAATTTTTAGTTTGAAATGAAATAAACAACCAGGCAGACAAGAGAGGTGGCATCGCTCACAGAAAATGCACCATATACGTTTTTGTTTTTTTTTAAAGCAGGTTTCGTAATTGGTTAGATTTTCAGCTTTGATGTATGTAACTAGATGTCTTTTCTGTGAGGATGACAGAGAATCTGCACAAATTAGAAACTTCGCCAACAGTTCTTCATTTGAGCTTTTTAAAAATCAGGCTTTTATGCTCATCTTTGTAGCAGAAGCATTTCACAGCCTAAGCCTAAATCAGTTGGCTGCACAGACAATGTACTGACCATCAAAAACCAACACTCAAATTTCACCACCTGTAGCACAGTCGGTCATCATAAGGATCAGTGAAGCACGAGAGCACAAATACTAGAATGCCTTAAGTGTTTCATAGAATGGCCGATTCTGTTTACCAACTGAGAAATCTTGCGCCAGTTTAGGGTAGACGTAGCTGTAAAGAAAAGCTGTTGGCAAAGAGCGCCCTGGGAGGCCGCAATGGTGGAGCTTAAAGGTGAAAAACTTCAACTTCCGATAAAATAAATAAGCAACAAAATTCAACACTTTACAGAGTTGAGCCTTCCAAACAAAATGCCATGAGGGTAAAATTAAATATGCATTTGTATATATTTAACAAGTCCAAAAAATGAACAAAAACAAACACATTACATAAAGATATAGAGCAATTTCTCTCTATGATTACATTAAAGAAAAAATGACTTGGTAATCCACTCATAATTTGTACAGAGGAAGAGAAATGATCACACATGGCACAAAAATAAAAGGTTTGGCACGGCACTAGATTGCCATGGTTACCTATGTTCCCTAGCAGACTGTTGGGCCCAGTGTTTTGATCAGGCTTTAGGGTGTTGTTGTCCTGTCCAATGAACTCCAGGCTGTCCTGTAACCTGTGTGGGACGAACAGAGAAAGCCAGCAGAACATTTATAAGGATTGTTGCCAACAACACTTGTATTGTGGATTGGAAAATACTGGCATATCTTGGTTTATGACAGAGTTCTGCATAGGAGTCACAGCGTGTGTTGATAAGCTTGCAAATGCTTACGTGTTCAGGCTGCCGTACACGCTGCCTCCGGTCCTGGCAGTGAAGACTTTACTCAGCATCAGCTGAGGTGGTGATCTGATATGATGATGGTGCAGGAACAAAGATCATTAGTATGTGTGCTTTGTTCATGTTTATGGTTGTGTGTTTCTTCTTCTACCTAATCAATTCACAACTTATTTTCTTCCTGGATCCTATTATCACCTTCACTTGACCTTAAAACTGTTTGGTCTCAGAAAACTTAAGGATCAGATATCCCATAGTTTCAACAAGTTTCTAAAAGTCCCTTTGTTCAGAACTAGAATATTTAATGTTTGCTTTTTTTTTTTTAACTCAGGAAACAGCAGTGAGGAGAAAGTCATTCATGCATTCATTTTCTTTTTACCTTATCTGGTGGATTTTAAGTGTAGAGCCTTTGTAGCTCATGGCCACAGAGCCAAACATCATTTCACCCAGCATAACCACATCTGATGAACACCTTGAACCCTGGAAAGGAAAGAAATATTTTGATATTGTAACCTCTAGGCATTAGACACCGACACAATCACATTGTGCAAATTCTTAAGGCATCATAGCAGTTATTCATTTAGCACTTAATATAAACGGGGGAGATTGCACACAATTTACTTTAGCAGTTTGATCTCAAATGATACCAGCAAATCAAAACTTGTGACTGAAACATGCAACAAACTTCAAACTAAATTGAAGAGTGCTCCCCAAGGACCATAACGTATACAAACACAGTTTACATTTGTGTGTTTATGGATATGTCTTTGTAGAAGAGTACTTCATTTAAACAATCTCAGTCCTGCGTTACCTGGAAGCGGAGGCCTTGCTCCTTGGATTCCTTGGTTTCCGAGGTGCAGGAAGAGGAGCTGTCCAGGGAACTGCTGCTGCCTCCTGTAGGACGAAGCTGGCAGCATTTTCCAAACATCTTCACCTGGGACTCGGCGCTCTGCAAGATAAAAAAAAAAAAAATCAAAATATAGAATATTATAGACCCAACTGCCAAGAATGCAGACTTATTTACCTCTACAATTAGTTGTTGATTTTTGTTTTGCAACTTTTCATCCTTGTGACTAATTAGAGACCAAACAAAAAAACAAAAGCAGCATAAATTTGAAGCATCTACTGCAAATGACCTACAACCCTGAGCTGAAATCACAAGACAGGAGGGTTGAACATATTTGGCTCTTAATGACATTCATGTAGCAACAAATTGCACATGTGGAAATAGAGACGAGGTCATTAAGATTGTATTGTGGGGTGTTTATCAATTATACAGACCACTATTAACGTAAGCATAAAGAGAGTACATATCCAAGAGTGTTCTTCATCCATTTTATACAGAGTTTCAAATTGGACCCTTGACTTCTTACAATCAAAAATCATCATAAGAAGTAAAGCTTTTAGTTGAGAAACATAAATACAGTTAAACTATAGGTCAAAAGCCACAGAAACCCAATCTAGAGGTACTTGTATAAACAGCTAGCTAAAAGCAATGTGATCTCAATCAGCCTGTGTCATGTGCCTTCTTAACTTGGCAGACTATTCAAGAGGAATGCATTAGGGAGGGTGGAAGGGGAGGGAGAGGGTGTGTGTGAGGTTTCTTTTTAGTGACTAGGCTCTGGTAATGGCTCACTTGAAACCACTGTTGCTGACAGTGAAAAAGAGAAGAACACAGAGGGAATATGAGATGCTGTGAGAGAAAAACAGCATGAGAGAAGGAGAGAAGGAAAACAGGCAAAGAAGTAGAAGGACTGTTTTTGCTTCATTACGTAACCCTGCTGCATACAGCTTATGTTTTCTTTCACTTATAAAGGTCATTTTGCAGCACAGACACGGTTATGAAGCCACTGCGAACATGCATGTGTCAAACAGGCACACGGATGTATGTGTGTGTGTGTGTGTGTGTGTCTGCTGCAGTGCAGTGTGAGGTATGTACACAGACTCCGCAAGCATGTGACTGCCAGTCATATGACTCTTTCGAAAACTCGTGACTGAGCAGCACTGCAATCATTCCCTCCCTCCCCCTTCCACTCTCCACTCCCTCAACTGCTCTAACTTCGTCCCTCTCCAATTCCTGCAGCTTTTTTCCTCTCCTTTGAAAATCTATTTCTATATCAGAACAAGTGCAGTCTTCAATTTTTTCCTCTCCATTTTCTTGCAGTTTCCTCTTCCCCACTATCTCCCCTCTTTCTCTTCATTCCTGACTCTTGCTGACCCCATCACATATATCTCCCCTTGTCCAGCTTCTCTTGCTTGGTCCCTTGTTTCTCTATTAGTCATTCTGTTTTTCTGTGCTTTGCAGCTGTAATCTCTTCTCAAAAATAAATTCACCCGAATTGCCAAAAACCTGTCATGTGAGAAAAGAGTAACTGGCAAAGGCCTAATGCTGCAGAATGCACCAAAAATATTGACTCAAACCCAAGCAACAAACACATAATGCAGTAAGCAGGGTCAGTGCAGTATCTATGTACTCACTGCAAACAAATGTCACTCTGCAAGACATGTAAACATACACACAACATAACTCTTGCTTTTGTTACTGTATACAGTACGTGGCCCAGGTCCAATTTAAATGCAACGCTTCAATAAGTTGAGGTGAATGAGTTCAGGAAGTTAAGCAAATATACCATCCTAATTTCAATGTCAGGTGGCCATATAGCAAAGCAGGAAGTGAACGTGTGCCTGCAATATGTCAAACTTATAGATATGATAATGAGATAAGTGGATGAGTCACGCAAGAGAAGGTATGGCAAAGCAGAGGAAACCTGGTCAGCAGACAAAGAAACAAACCTAAGGGGAAGCAAAACACAGTCCTAAAATATGGAGGCAACAGAAGAGATAGTAAAATGAGAGGAGAAAGAACAGGGAAGTGTATAATGAGAAGTCAAAAGACATGAAAGACAGGAGGAAGGGAGGCAGGGTATATTATGGAGGACAACAAGGACCAAAAGAAAGACAGCTGAGGTACAGAGAAAGATTAGGCAGGTTAAGACAGATGTGTGAAGCAATGGTAGAGAAAAGTCATTTTCTCATATGCAAGAGCAAGTGAGAACAGGTGAACGTGAGAACAGCAATAGCTGATCCAGTGAGATTTGATATTAAAACAATCTTTAAATGCCAGTAAGTGCACATATATATATCTCATCTGACTGCAGCTAACAGTTGTAAAGATAGAGAGTGACTTATAAATATATATAAAACTGTTACACGGATAATGTAGAGGACAAAAACAACCAAATTATTTTAGAAAAAGCAGAGGACGCTAATGAGGTCATCACAGTGATATAGATTAAAAGGAGGCAGCTAGAGAAGGCAGAGATGACACATTTAGGTAAATAAATTAAAATGCTTGAAACAAAATAAGATAAATACAAAGGAAAGGGAGGAGGAAAAAAAACAACAACAGAAAACTGAGTGACATGGCTGTCATGTGAGGATGAAAGAATGCTGCTTACACATGGGCTGTCAGCTGACGCGATTATTATTATTAGTTGAGATAACAGCACCAGAACAAACCGGTCAGGGCCAGAAAGGAACAAACAGCAGCCGTATAAAAATATTAGTTATGTTACAAAGAAATAAAAAGGGTAAAAGCAGTGACTGTGACCAACTCAAAAATATACCCAAAGCTGGTAGTTATATGGCATAAGTTAGTTAGTTTCCATCTTCAAGTCTCACTAGATGGGTGTGCTGGCAATTAAGTCTAAATCTAGGCTTAGTGACACAAACAAAGACACTTCCTGTTTGAAGAGTTTTCAGGTAATAATGGCCTTTGTGGCATTCTTGCCCTAGAATGCTGACTATAAGAGTACTTATAAGTATTCATTCAGCAGGTTTTTTGTGAAAAAGAAATTCCTTATCTTAAACAAAAAGACAAACTCACAAACAGTCCAACCAGGTGCACTCCCTGTCTTTTAACTTTCTGTGGGGAAGTGAGGTGTAGTACAGGTTAAGGTGCAGCTAGTGTCCTCTGGACTTTGTGAATCAGGCACATGACTTTCTGTATGTCACGGCAGCGTGACTGGTTTCTGTTTTGCGCCTGCCTATGTCTCACTGCTTTTATCTTTCTTCATCTACAATAACTTTCTTTGAGCTTTCGAGGTCAAAGTTTAAGGTTTTAAAAAAAAGTTAGTAGTTGTAAATACATCAATTTTTACAAAGATTTTAGACTTTGCAACAGCGTCTGTAGCTATTTTAGTGCATCATTTGTTCCCATGGGAACCTCTTTGTTTATTTATTTTTTGTTTTAAAATCAGCAATTGGGAAATGTCCCAAATGTCAGCAGCTCACAAGCACATACCCATATGGAAAAGATATATATAAATCTTATAAAGTTTTTATCTGTCTTGTATGAAACTTGTATGAAAAGCATACAAGAGTGAAAACACATATAAGATCCCTTGAAACATTATATAATGAAACTTGTATGTTTTGTATACTTACTAAAAACATATGATTTACTCATGAAAGTGGCCACTTTCATGAGTAAATCATATATGTTTTTACTATTTCTTTTCCATATGGGTAAAGACGAAGGGGGAAACGAAAACAACAACAAAAACGACATACAACTTACAGTAATGGGGGTTTCCTCCGTAGCCCTTTTTTTGGCGGCGGAGTCAAACAGGACATTTCTGCCACGCCTCTCGCAGTCCTGGTACACTATCAGCCTGATCTGACTGGGCTCCAACTGGGGAAGTGGCCAGCTAAATGGGAGGAATAATGGACAGAGAAAAGTGGGATCACATGGGAGTGAATTAACACACACACACACACACACACACACAC